>NC_045439.1:58029249-58155328 GCF_002776525.5 Piliocolobus tephrosceles | reverse complement strand
TAGATAGATAGATAGATAGATAGATAGATAGATAGATAGATAGATAGATAGATGATAAATATTCTATCAGTTTTGTCTCCCCAGAAAACTCTAACTAAAACAGTCCTTATGCAATTTTCTAACACAAAATCTGATTCCAATAAATGCAGGACTCTTTGGTAATATGTAATTGCATCACACTTACTCATTAGACAATGGGAACAGAAACTAAATTACAGTTTGGAGTCAAGGCTCCAGGTCACTTTCAATTGGAATAAAAATTAGTTTGTTTAATATTATAACATTAGTCTTTAAAATACAGAGAAGTAGAAGTTGCATTTAAATTAAGACAAATAATAATAAAAGGCACCATTAATTTGGTCAAACCTGAATTTTACAAAGCATTTCCAAATCATTTGTAATATGATCTTTATACTATGTAAGGTAAATAAATATATTATTATCCCCATTATATGGATTTGAAAATGAGACACAAATAAGGCTATTTTATTTGATTAAGGCAACCAATATTTAATAGAAGCAGGACCAGAAGGGCTTCTGACTCTAAGATTCACATCACGTAACTTATGGTATATTCTTTAGTACAGAATGTACCTAATTTATAAATTCAGGTTTAAAAAAAGCATAATTTCCTAAAGCAAGACATATTTTTCCAACCTCAAGCTATAATACAGGAGGAGGGGAGCTGTATTGAGAGAAAAAATATATCTAAGAAACAAATAAGGTAGTTACCCTTCCACATATCTTGAATGCTATGTAAATTCATGCATTTTCTTGCATAATATAAAATATTCTCCAGAGCATATGAATCTTTAAAATGTTCCATGGCTTAAAGTATGTTGCAGTAGAGAAACAACTATTAGCCTGCTACATTCCACTGTGAGAAATGTAAAATTATATTGTTGGTATAGACATGAATTGTAGAGAGTATCTTTACTGGAAAGTCATGAAATGCCATTAACCTTGCAGTGTAAAGTGGTTGATATAGCCAAATAAAACAAATTTTATGCCCATGTAGAGGGGATACTAGTCGGTCACATGCATCCTTTCAGGTGAATGTGATTTATTAACCATTAAAGCATATTAAATAATTTAGAAATAAAAACTCTATAAGGCTATTTTAAAATGTTTCCCAAACAGTTCGAATCGTATATCTCAAGATTCCTTAGCTTTACTCAGTAATTATTCTCTGGAATGAGAGGAAAGCAAATACTTTTAACAATCTGCTAGGATGAAAACAGAGAAAAGAAAATCAGTCATTAATAACAGAGCTTTCTGCAAATGAACCATCAACCACTAAAAGTCATCCCATAGGATGTCATCTGGGCAACGACCCCTGATCCATGTCCCACTGCTTTTCTGTAAGAACAGAAGTATTATCCTGTCTCTTTCCATCCTGATGATGTTCTTTTACTCAGTGTGTGTGGTTCAATTGGCAGGCAATGTTTCTATTCACAATTTGATTCCATGTCTCCAGATTTAAGATAAAGCCACCAAAACAATAATCATGCCTGCTATTTGAAATTGGCTTGTGTATTTCATGTAAAATGCTATTTTATAGTTGTAACAGAACATAAAAGATTGGCTGAATTATCTTCAGAGAAGCGAGGAAATCTAAACTACCTATATCACCAATTATTTATTTTCTACTTGAATATTTCCAGGGAGATGTTCCCTAGAATTCCCAGCTAAATACTAGTTGCCATTTGTTGACCAGATAACAAGGTGAAATGAACAGTACCAGGCACTAAATTGGGTGGTTTACTTATATCTTCTCAAACTTATAATAACTGTGCAAGAATGATATTCCAAGGCCATAGAGAAAGTAAATGGCAGATCAGTATCCCAACTAGCCCTATATGCTCTCAAAGTCTTGCTATCCAACCAAAGTCTTCTCTATACTTTCTTCATTCAATAAAAATTCAATTTATCTATCAGTTATAAAGGCACCATATTACTGTGCCATTGAATTTTTTAATCTGCCCCTCCTGGAATTGCAAATCACTGACTTCCCCAATTACACTATTGGTATAGTTTGGATGCTTTCCCTGCCCAAATCTCATGTTGAATTGTAATTCCTAATGTTGGAGATGGGGCCTGGTGGGAGGTGATTGGATCATGGGAGTAGATTTCTCATGAATGGTTTATTTAGTACCATCTCCTTACTGCCTTTTCGATAGTAAGTTCTCATAACATCTGGTTGTTTAAGAGTGTATGGCACCTCCCCCCTCTTTCTTTTGCTCCTGCTCTGCCCATGTGATATTTCTGCTCCCCCTTCACCTTCTTCCATGACTGTAAGTTTCCTGAAGCCTCCCCAGAAGTCAAGCAGATGCCAGCATCATGCTTCCTGTACAGGCCGCAGAACCATGAGCCAATTAAAACTCTTTTCTTTATAAATTACCCAGTCTCAGGTATTTATTTCTTAATAGCAATGCAGAAATGGACTAATACAATTATCTTTCTTCATTTGCTATGCCAAATAATGTGCCTAGACAAGCCCTTTATTTATTTAACGAACATTTATTCCACGTCTACTGTAGGACCATTTCTGGTCAGCAATATGCCAAATCATTAATTCCATCCATATTTAAGTAATCTTACTCTAAACAAAACTAATGAGGTTCTGCAATTGTACTTTCACAAGAGAAAATAATCATCCAAGTATACTTTAAGTTTATTCCAGAGCCTATTTGCTCCAACCAACCTCCCCAAGTGCACAGACTTGCTTCTTGCCTGCTATTCATGGAGTTAAGTATATGTCCATGTACTTTTCTGTCAGTTTTGCAGTTTAGTTTATGGCTCCTCCTCCATACCTACAATGTATTCCTAGAATATTAATAAATTCTAGTTCTATAATACTTCTCCTTCCCCTTCTTGTTAAAAACAGATTCTAAAGAAGAGTCTGAATATAAAGATAACGTTCTAGCTTGTATTATTAATTCCTCGTAACTACAGAGCTGGTCATGATCATTCAGTCTTTAGACTATTTGTCAAAATTGCTTTCCCAGGAATAACAACTCTTGATCAAAGGTAACTAGAAATTACATAACTGGTTCTACACCAATGAGCTCTTGACATACAGAATTCTATAAATGGGAGACTAATGGAGACAGTGATGGAAAAGTAAGTTGGCACTAAGTGTAGAAGACCTATAATGGCCAGCTAGGGGGATGTACTTTTTTTTTCTTTAGGAAAGTTTTTTGACAAGTTTTGCTTTTTAAAAAAGGAGGGGAATTCTGGTCATTCTTTGTAGCAGGGATTACTCAGAGGAAGGAATGAGGACAAAGCCATTTGAAAAGCTGTTGCAATAATCTCAGCAGTCAGTAGTAAGGGCTGAAATAAAGTGGTGGAGATGGCAATTCAAAGGAACAGAGATTGGAGACATCCCCAAGAAATAATTAACAAGATCCCACTTCTTTATTTATTCAACAGACATTTATTGAGAACTACCCCATACTAAGCATTGTGCCAGGAGCTGGAATTACAATGTAGAATACAATAGATATGGTCTGTAATCTCATTCTAACAAAGGAATAAATAAGTTTACAAGCAACTTTTTCTTTTAAATTTATTTTTTATTATTATTATACTTTAAATTCTAGGGTACATGTGCATAACGTGCAGGTTTGTTACATACGTATACTTGTGCCATGTTGGTGTGCTGCACCCATCAACTCATCAGCACCCATCAATTCATCATTTATATCAGGTATAACTCCCAATGCAATCCCTCCTCCCTCCCCCCTCCCCATGATAGGCCCCGGTGTGTGATGTTCCCCTTCCCGAGTCCAAGTGATCTCCTTGTTCAGTTCCCACCTACGAGTGAGAACATGCGGTGTTTGGTTTTCTCTTCTTGTGATAGTTTGCTAAGAATGATGGTTTCCAGCTGCATCTATGTCCCTACAAAGGACACAAACTCATCCTTTTTTATGGCTGCATAGTATTCCATGGTGTATATATGCCACATTTTCTTAATCCAGTCTGTCACTGATGGACATTTGGGTTGATTCCAAGTCTTTGCTATTGTGAATAGTGTCGCAATAAACATACGTGTGCATGTGTCTTTATAGCAGCATGATTTATAATCCTTTGGGTATATATCCAGTAATGCGATGGCTGGGTCATATGGTGCATCTAGTCCTAGATCCTTGAGGAATCGCCATACTGTTTTCCATAATGGTTGAACTAGTTTACAATCCCACCAACAGTGTAAAAGTGTTCCTATTTCTCCACATCCTCTCCAGCACCTGTTGTTTCCTGACTTTTTAATGATTGCCATAAAACATTTACAAATTGTGAATGAAACAAACAAGATACTGAGAAAAGATCACCTGGAAGAGTGATGAGATGGTCAGGGCAATGGGTGAATTGTAGAGAGAAAGGCAAAGGATGAAGTCAAAATTCCCACTAAGGATTCAAGCCTGGATGCCTGAACAGGTGGAGGCATCAACAGAAACAAAGATGAGCCAATTTGAGAGAGGACCTGACAGATAGTGATCTACCCTCAGATGGATTAAATTGGAGATTCCGGTAGAAATGTTTGACAAATAATTGGAAATGTTGGCCTACTTTTAAAGAAAAGTCAGGATTTTGGATACAAATCAGAGTGTCTACCACTTAAATACATGAAATTATATTTCTTCATCAAGCAGAGAGAAAGGGACCATGAGCAGAGCACTGAAGAATGTGCAGTCTGGTGGGGTAAGAGCAAAAGAAGCCAGTGAAGGAAAGGAAGCAGTAAAAACAAGGGAGAAAGTTGAGATGGTCCTCTGCCACATACTGAGAAAAAAGATATCAATAAAGAACACCAACAATGGTACACTTTTACAGTGTTCAAGGGCAATGAGATAAGAAAAATATTTTTGAGTCATTGATAGAAGGTATTGAGAAATATTGAGGGAGCATTTTCTGTAAAATTATGGGTAGGCCAGTTCACAGAGAGGAAGTAGGGCTCAATTCATAGATAGGAAGCCCCAGATTCTCTGGAACACTCCCAATTATAGTTTATTCTATCCCATTACACACCATATGTTTTGGTTTGCCACTCGAAACTGCGGTAACCTAATGGTAAATAGATGGAAACAATGCTGTTAAAGCTTTCAAGATGCTTGTCAAGGAAAGGAAAGTGAGCAATAAGTGCTTATAACTTGAAGGGGAATCAAAAGGAGGCTTTTTTGGAGTAGAGCATCCTGCACACATCTGCAAGCAGTACGGAAGTGAGCAGCTGGCAAAAGCAGGAGAATGAAGATTTGACAAATGAAAGAGATTTATTGATGGCACTTGGTTCCAGAAAAAGGCAGAAGTTGGGATCAATGGAACAAGATGGAAAAAGGTGAGGCACTTCTTTTAAATAGTAATTTATCTTTTAAACAATAGATAAATATGGAGACATTCTTGAGAAGAGAGGAGTAACGTAGAATAGGGAGTGATGCTAGAATATGAAGTCAGTAAGATATAAGCTCCAGGAGATCAGGAGTAGTTGATTATTCCATGTGATCAGTTTTTAATAAATATCAGCAGAATAAATTCTGTGCAGTCAGCCCTACCAGGTAAAGAAGGAAGTGTGCTGATCTCAAGGTAAAGACCTGGCAGGGATGATGCAGAGGTGACATACAGGCTTAAAGAAGGGGACTTGGGAAAGCTCAGCAGTATGTGATGCGGAATCAAAATGAGGCAGATGAGATAACGCTAGATGATGTTCCTCATAAGTGAGGGCCCAGCTGAGATTATTGCAACAATCTGTTCTTTAACTCCTGCAACACTTTACTCAAACACCACATTCTCAGTGAAGCCTTCCCTGGTCATTCTGTTAATACCTTAAACTACAACTCTTTCTCCACCGGCCTCACCTCTTATTGCTGTTCCTTGCCTTATTCTCCTCCTCAGTACTCACCACTCTCTGTCATCCTATAGGTTTCACTTTGTTGTATTGCTGTCTGCCTCCCGCTACTAGAATTTAAACTACGGGAAGCACCTATTGTTTGTTTGTTCACTACTCCCTGTCTGCAGTGCCTAGAACAAGGCACCTTCATTGCAGGGCTGCCTCTGCATGAGATTGAGACACCAAAGTTAAATGACTTTCTTCAATAACAGTGAGTCATTTGTACAAAGAAGCAGAAGGAAAAAAATAGATGATGGAGGAGGTTCAGAGTGAGCAGTGGGTGAAATCCAAGAGAGAGAGATCGTAGAATGCTAACAGCTAGTAAAATATGAGATAATTGGGGTCAGTGAGGTGAAATGATAACGCATAGCATGACTACCATCCTGCCAATGGCAGCCACGAATACCACCTCCATCTTACGCCGGCTGGGGCAGGAGGTGGAGAGGTGGGTGGTGTCAAGCCACATGCTCTGCATAAACAATGTTGCCTGCCACATAGTTAAGTGTTGAGTAATTGTTAGCTGGTGTGAGGGTTTTTTTTAAATATATTTTTCACAGTGCTCTGGCCCAGAGCCACTGAGGCTAAGAGAATTTCATCACTCCTAAATCCATTTCACACTACCAGTTAGTCACGGTATGAGCCTAAAGATGAGAGGAAAATCCTCATCTCCTCACTGGTAGGAAAGTATCAAGCACACACACGGAAAACCTAGATTTGTCAAGATAGAATTAAGTCACAACCATCTAACTTTGGCTGAGCAATGCCATCCCGATCAATGTCATCTTTCCTACGAGGACTTATTAGCAGCTTTTTAAACAATTCCCCTCTCTTTAGCACCATGCTTCTCCCCAGTGCACATACACACACATACTGTCTACATCACTTATATTTATCAACAACTTTTAAATATACAACTAAATCTAGATTGGATTTGCACCCTAAAATATGCCTGACACACACCAAAAGTGATGGAACACTGCCGTGCTCTTTTGTGCCATGTCACCGCAGATGCATTCCAATAGCAGCCAAAGCTAACCCCAAGATCTTGCTGGGCACACTTAGCCTTTCTCTGTATCATGTTTATGTTACTGAATTATTGGCCTATAACCGAAGCCACGCTCTTTTGCCCCTTTAGAATAATCTCATCTTGGCAGGAGAAGAAATAGAATTATTTTTTCCAATTTAAGGATCATTATAAGTATCAATTTGACAACCCATCTCCATGTGAACTGGCTTCAAATACAGAGCATATATCATCATCATTATCATCCACTGAACTGTTAGAGTGAATGAAGAGAGGAGGTGCTACAGATGAGAAAGCCAAGCATCAGCAAGGCTAAATAATTTGCCCAGGGCCCTATAACTTGTAAATGATGTGAGCCAGATCAGTGTGACCTTAAAGCCAAACATTGCCCAGATTTAAGATAGATGACTGCACTGGAGTTTTTCATTTCTGATTCCTCAGAAAGAGATTATGGCATAACAAGTTCCCAGAAAGGGATTAAACACATTTTCTTCAAAAATCTAAGAGAAATTATTTCCAGGTTTATGAGCAATATCTCATATCAGTTTAAATACTGCATTCAAATTTTGAAATGTCTTATTTGTTAGTTAAAATAAACCATATTTCTGCACCAAATATGTCTGACCAGGAATTAATCCTCTTCAGGTAAGGATTGTGTTTTCAGCAGATGTTTAAGAAAAAAAACACTAATCATCTTGAAGCGGCTTAATTCTGGGGTTTATGGCATATATTTTCAAGCTGTGTATGTGTGTGATGTGAGTTTGAAAAGCAGCTATAGAAAGAAGCCATGACATGGTTGTTGGAAGTTGTTTTCTTTCACACACACACACAAAACCATGTTTCTTCATTCCACAGATGTGACATATTTTGATCTACATAAATGGAACTGAATTGGAAAAAAGAAGGACATCCTGATGTAGAAACTGCCTTTTATCCTATCCGAGAATATTATCATAAAAATGCAAAATTTATCATCATCATTTGTTAGCCATTCATAATGTACAAGATTCTGGGCATTGCAGACGGTTATAAAAATGTAAGAATAAAGTCTTCTATTTTTAAAAGACTAAAGGAAAATAAATTAAAATATGCAGAAATCAATGCGTGCATTTCCATCCATGCAATTTTTCTTTAGTCTAGCAAGAAACAGTTTTATGAACTATTTCTGAGTGGCAGATTCCCACCTACAGTAGTTATCTTTTGCTGCATAACAAATTGCCCTCAAACTTAGTGGCTTAAAACAACACACATTTGTTATCTCAGTTGTATGGGGCAGGGATTCAGAAGCACCTCAACTGGATGGATCTGACTCAGGATCTTTCATGAAGTCACAAACAAGTTGCTGGCAGAGACCGCAGTCAGCTGGCAGTTCACAGGAGCGAGAGCAGCCACTTCTGAGCTTGCTCATGTGTGTGTTGGCAGAAGCCTCACCTTTCACTGGCTGTTGGTTGGAGGCCTCAGTTCTTTGCCACCTGGGCCTCTCCATAAGGCTCCTTGAGTATCCTCAGGACATGGCAGTTAGCCTCCCCCAAGGTGGGTAAACAGAGAGTGAGTAAAACAGAGAGAATAAAGAAAAAACTACAATGTCTTTTATAGCCCACACTCAAGGGAAGGGGAATTAGGTTTCATATTTTGAAGAGAGGAGTATCAGAATTTGTGGGTATCTTTCGAAACCACCACACCTCCTAAGCACATTTCTCTGCTCTTTCCCTAGTTCTTTCTCAGAACTCTGTAAAGTATTGGACTTACAGGACAATCATTAATCACAATTATACCTAAATGCACTTATTTCAGTATCTACTATGTGCCAAGTACCATTCAACACACATACATGGAACAAAAAATGTCCTTGCTCTTATAAAGATAGTAAGAGATTGACAGTAAACAGATAAATATAATATGGTTGTGATAAGTACTATGTAAAAGAACGGACTAAGAAGTTAGAAAAGTGTGAGTGCTTAAATAGCTGAAAACACTTCATATCAGCATATCACACATTATGTGGATACACTGCTTCTCAGCCTTGAGAATTCAAGTGACCTTTATCTGAAAAAACCATTATCTTTGTCCTTGACCACATGCTTTTTTCTTCTTCCCTAACATTTATGCAAAACCCAGCAGCAAGACTTGCTTCTGTGTTCTTTCTCAGCTTTGCCAAGACTTCACTGTATATGCCAAGTCTTAAAAAATAACCAGAAATCATCTGTCAGCTCCTCTTCAAACAGCCATTTCTTTTTTCTTTTGTTGCTGGCTCTCCTCCATGAAAACTTGGCATGTAGTGCCTCCTCTTCTGGAAAATCGCACGTTGTCCTGAAGCAAGGATCTACAGTCTTACCTGCTCTCCACCTGAGGCATATCAGAAACCAAACCCTCTCCACTCCCAGGAATCGGAAAGCCATTCTTTCTGTTGGTAGTTGCCACCTTGGCTCTCAGTGTCTCACTACCAGTTTATCTATCTTGGCCCCTCATCACTGGAGCATCAGAGTTTCCACAACCCAACCAGGACTCCAACATCTATCGAAACAATGTATAATAAAAACAACACACAAACCTCCCTGAACACCAAATAATACAAATTGTCTTCACATCATATAACTGGGAGCTGTCAGGATTTTACCTGTTCCTGGTATGTATCACTATTTGCACTTCTCACAAATCTTGTATTTGCTAAACCATGAGCTTAGGGAAGATTCCAATTGGGAGGAAACTAATTACTTGTAATTGTGGGTTTTAAATATTGCACTATAATTGAAATTTTATTTCCAAATAAAGGTTAGTCTTCTAAAAAGACTACAACCTCTGGCCTATGTTTTATTTATTCAGTTTTCTTCCTCATTCCATCTGTGCCCTACCTATTTAATAATGCCCAAGTGATGGGGTGTTGATGTAGTATATTTAGAAAATCCACTAGGTCTCTCTCTTCTCTGCCTTATTACTCCAGATGGAAATACACATTGGCATATCACATAAGCTACCTTAGTTACCTTCTGTTCACAGTTGCTATGCCAGTGAAGAATATGAAAACGGGAACTTTCCAACCAATGGCAAACAATATAATTGAGTTAGAGTGTTCCAAGTTTTCTGAATGGCATTGGGTTGCACTTTGCCATTTTATCTTTTAAAACTCTGGCCTGAATTTGCCATACCAATGTTTTTACATGAAAAAGGTACCTGTCACACAACTTACAGTATAAAGAAAGGTTACATTTCCTAGAGTCCTCACCAATTTTTCCTCTTTTTCCAATTAAGTATATCATAATCCTATAAAGTGTTGTACTAGACTAGTTATAAAGGCAATCATGTTACTGAAAATAGTATAGTATCCAGTAGATAGTAGAAATAAATCCACTGACATATGCCAACACCATATTCTGGTTTAACTACTGACGAGAGGAAATGTAATAATGGAATCACCACATGAATCCCCAACATCTCTACACAGAGCACTCTCCCATGTTGTACAATGCCACATAAATACACACACACAGAGGACAAATAAAGGATGGCTCATTCAAGCACTAATCTTTTAGGAGTACAAAAACATCACTGGAATAAATTAAAATAGTGTCGCAATTATCTCACATTTTCACATACAGCTCATTATACAATTGAGGAAATGGAAACTGGTCTTACTCCTGCCAAAATAATGCCCTGAGTGAAATTGTTTCAATAAAGTAAATCAGAAACAAACAACTTCTCATCAATAACAACTTGACCTTGATCAAGTATTTTCGCAGCATGTGTGTGCAAAACTCATGATGCAACCACAGCCACAGGAGTAACCTGAGACTTGCCAGCCGATGGTTACTTCAGACCAATGTTGTCAAACAGCTGAACTCTGAGGAAACATGGAATGATGGAGTACAGTTTCCTGGAAACACATCACTTGTTTTATTATTCAAATTTTATTCTAATACACTGGCTTGTTTGAAAAATTAGCCCCCCAAAAAACCTGAAAGGCCTGTAATGCCAGCACTTTTGGAGGCCGAGGTGGGCAGATCACCTGAGGTCAGGAGATCGAGACCAGCCTGGCCAACATGGTGCAACTCCATCTCTACTAAAAATACAAAAATTACCCAGGCATGGTGCCACCTACCTGTAATCCCAGCTACTTGGGAGGCTGAGGCAAGAGAATCGCTTGAACCTGGGAGGCAGAGGTTGCAGTAAGCTGAGATCGCACCATTGCACTTCAGCCTGGACAACAGAGTGAGACTCTGTCTCAAAAAAAAAAAAAATTAAAGAGAATTACTGAAAAAAAAATTTAACTTTCTAACAATAAATTCAGAAAACTAATCATTTTTAAACATTTTCAATGATAGGAATTGTATTAGTCAGGGTTCCCTAGAGGGACAGAACTAATAGGATATATATAGATATATATACACACACACACATACACATACTATATATGTGTGTATATCTACACACACATACATATATACATAGTGTATATCATATTGTATATGTGTATATGTGTGTAGATATACACATACATACTATATGTAGATATACATACTATATATTATATATGCATATGTAATATATAATATGTATATATGTATATATACACATATATACTAATTGGATATGTATATATATACACATGCATATATAAAGGGGAGTTTATTAAGTAATAACTTACACAATCACAAGGTCCCACAATAGGCTGTCTGCAAGCTGGAGGAGGAAGGAGAGCCAGTCCGAGTCTCAAAACTGAAGAACTTGGAGTCCGATGTGTGAGGGCAGGAAGCATCCAGCACAGGAGAAAGATGTAGGCTGGAAAGCTAGGCCTGTCTCTCCTCTACACGTTTTTCTGCATGCTTTATGTTCGCTGGCAGCTGATTAGATTGTGCCCACAAGATTGAGGGTGGGTCTGCCTTCCCCGGCCCACTGACTCAAATGTTAATCTCCTTTGGCAACACCTCACAGGCACACCCAGGATCAATACTTTGCATCCTTCAATCCAATCAAGTTGACACTCAGTATTAACCATCCCAGTAATATTTTGAAAACTATTAATGTACTTTTTCCTTCTGCCTTTGAGTATGAGACCATCACTTTAATTGGCATTTGACTAGAGACAAAAAAAGGATTTTTCACAGAAGGAATGCAAACAGAAAGAATGAAGTACTATCCAACTTCTAATCTACAAAATAAAATTGTGCAGCAAGAAATAACCCTGTGTGTCAGGCTTTCATTTTAAGAGATTATGAGCTGTAAGAAAACAGGTATTTTTTCTATTTTGTTCACTTCTGCATCCCCTATGAACAGAGCCTGGTACATAGTAGATGTCTAATATATACTTAGTGAGTGAATGAATGAATGAGAAAGAGTTGTATAAATGTTTTTATCTTCTCCTCTAGCATATCAGAAATCAAGTCTAGAGTTTTCAATTCAGACTGGAGTTGCCAAACTCACAGAATTCTCCTACAGGGTAGAAAATGCAACTTTCTGTTATAATGAAGGCATGTCACTTGTTGTTCTGTTAAAGAAAGAGAATGCAACGCTGGAGGGCAGGTGAGAGGTTCCACCATAACCTCCCCCATGGAGACTGTGGAAGAAGAGAAAAGATGGAGCAAGACATCTAGAAGCATGTGCCCTGGTTTCTGTGCATTAGACAGGTAAAGACACACTGAAGGCAGAAGAAAAAGACTTGCCTTATTTTCTGTTTAGGACTCCTGAAAACAATCATCCTTTGTGACCACCCCCAGTCCTTACCACACGGGCTTCCTAGTCAAATTCACAAGGAGAATCTCTGCTGCCTGGAGCCCCTGACCTCAAGGAGGGCCAGTCCTTTCAAGCACTTTCACCTGATTAAATCAGGCCCATTCAGGATAATCTTCATTTTGATTTACTCAAAATCAACTCATTTGGAACCTTGATTATATCTGCAAAATAACTTCACCTTTGCCATGTAATGTAACTTACTCACGGGGGTGACATCCCATCACCTTTGCCACATTCTGTTGGTTAGAAGCAATTCACAGGTCTCACCCCAACTCAAGGAGAGGGGATTACACAAAGGTGTGAACACTATTATATTAGGTCACCCTAGGACCTGCTCTCCACGCTGGGCTCTAACCAGCAGAGAGGAAAGAGCAAACTGAGTTATGCAGGACAAATAACAACCAGGGTGATCATGCTGACCATCAATCATCCCAGAGACCACAGAGCCATAAGACACTCCCCCACCCACACACACACCATATGTTTGTGCCTCATGTTCCTCTCCTCAAACACCCAGACGCAGTCTCAAAAGGATACAAGGAAGGAGAAACAGACTCAAAATCTTACAGACTGATCATTTTTACCTCTAGAGATTAAGGTTTACCTAAACAAACTGTTGAAATCATAAGGGCAGACAGAGTTGAAAAAGTGTCAAATAGAATCAACAGTACATTTTTTAAATTGTTAAAAAGTGGAGGATCATGTGAGAGGCCAGTTCAATTAGAGATAAAATAAAGGACACACATTTTTATCCACATACCCTCAAAAGATATGTAATTAAAAATCAATTTGGGGGGCGGAGCAAGATGGCCGAATAGGAGCAGCTTCAGTCTCCAACTCCCAGCGCGAGCCACACAGAAGACAGGCGATTTCTACATTTTCAACTGAGGTACTGGGGTCATCTCACTCGGGAGTGCCGGACAATCGGTGCTGGTCAGCTGCTGCAGCCCGACCAGCGAGAGCTGAAGCAGGGCGAGGCATCGCCTCACCTGGGAAGCGCGAGGGGGAAGGGAGTCCCTTTTCCTAGCCAGGGGAACTGAGACACACAACACCTGGAAAATCGGGTAACTCCCACCCCAATACTGCGCTGTAACACCGGCACACCGGAGATTGTATCCCACACCTGGCCGGGAGGGTCCCACGCCCACGGAGCCTCCCTCCTTGCTAACACAGCAGTCTGCGGCAATCTAACCGCAAGGCAGCAGCGAGGCTGGGGGAGGGGCGCCCGCCATCGCTGAGGCTTAAGTAGGTAACTAAAGCCGCTGGGAAGCTGGAACTGGGTGGAGCTCACAGCAGCTCAAGGAAACCTGCCTGTCTCTGTAGACTGCGCCTCTGGGGACAGGGCTCAGCTAAAGGAGTAGAAGCCTGTGAAACGCGAATGACTCTGTCTGACAGCTTTGAAGAGAGCAGGGGATCTCCCAACACGGAGGTTGAGATCTGAGAAGGGGCAGTCTGCCTGCTCAAGTGGGTTCCTGACCCCTGAGTAGCCTAACTGGGAGACATCCCCCACTAGGGGCAGTCTGACACCCCACACCTCACAGGGTGGAGTACACCCCTGAGAGGAAGCTTCCAAAGCAAGAATCAGACAGGTGCACTCGCTGTTCAGCAATATTCTATCTTCTGCAACCTCTGCTGCTGATACCCAGGCAAACAGGGTCTGGAGTGGACCTCAAGCAATCTCCAACAGACCTATAGCTGAGGGTCCTGACAGTCAGAAGGAAACCTATCAAACAGGAAGGACACCTAAATCAAAACCCCATCAGTACGTCACCATCATCAAAGACCAGTGACAGATAAAACCACAAAGATGGGGAAAAAGCAGGGCAGAAAAGCTGGAAATTCAAAAAATAAGAGCGCATCTCCTCCTGCAAAGGAGCACAGCCCATCGCCAGCAACGGATCAAAGCTGGTCAGAGAATGATTTTGATGAGATGAGAGAAGAAGGCTTCAGTCCATCAAACCTCTCAGAGCTAAAGGAGGAATTACGTACCCAGCGCAAAGAAACTAAAAATCTTGAAAAAAAAGTGGAAGAATTGACAGCTAGACTAATTAATGCAGAGAAGGTCATAAACGAAATGACAGAGATGAAAACCATGTCACGAGAAATACGTGACAAATGCACAAGCTTCAGTAACCGACTCGATCAACTGGAAGAAAGAGTATCAGCGATTGAGGATCAAATGAATGAAATGAAGCGAGAAGAGAAACCAAAAGAAAAAAGAAGAAAAAGAAATGAACAAAGCCTGCAAGAAGTATGGGATTATGTAAAAAGACCAAATCTACGTCTGATTGGGGTGCCTGAAAGTGAGGGGGAAAATGGCACCAAATTGGAAAACACTCTACAGGATATCATCCAGGAGAACTTCCCCAACCTAGCAGGGCAGGCCAACATTCAAATTCAGGAAATACAGAGAACGCCACAAAGATACTCCTCCAGAAGAGCAACTCCAAGACACATAATTGCCAGATTCACCAAAGTTGAAATGAAGGAAAAAATCTTAAGGGCAGCCAGAGAGAAAGGTCGGGTTACCCACAAAGGGAAGCCCATCAGACTGACAGCAGATCTCTCGGCAGAAACTCTACAAGCCAGAAGAGAGTGGGGGCCAATATTCAACGTTCTTAAAGAAAAGAACTTTAAACCCAGAATTTCATATCCAGCCAAACTAAGTTTCATAAGTGAAGGAGAAATAAAATTCTTTACAGATAAGCAAATGCTTAGAGATTTTGTCACCACCAGGCCTGCCTTACAAGAGACCCTGAAGGAAGCCCTAAACATGGAAAGGAACAACCGGTACCAGCCACTGCAAAAACATGCCAAAATGTAAAGACCATCGAGCCTAGGAAGAAACTGCATCAACTAATGAGCAAAATAACCAGTTAATATCTTAATGGCAGGATCAAGATCACACATAACAATATTAACCTTAAATGTAAATGGACTAAATGCTCCAATTAAAAGACACAGACTGGCAAACTGGATAAAGAGTCAAGACCCATCAGTCTGCTGTCTTCAGGAGACCCATCTCACATGCAGAGACATACATAGGCTCAAAATAAAAGGATGGAGGAAGATCTACCAAGCAAATGGAGAACAAAAAAAAGCAGGGGTTGCAATCCTAGTCTCTGATAAAACAGACTTTAAACCATCAAAGATCAAAAGAGACAAAGAAGGCCATTACATAATGGTAAAGGGATCAATTCAACAGGAAGAGCTAACTATCCTAAATATATATGCACCCAATACAGGAGCACCCAGATTCATAAAGCAAGTCCTTAGAGACTTACAAAGAGACTTAGACTCCCATACAATAATAATGGGAGACTTGAACACTCCACTGTCAACATTAGACAGATCAACGAGACAGAAAGTTAACAAGGATATCCAGGAATTGAACTCATCTCTGCACCAAGCGGACCTAATAGACATCTATAGAACTCTCCACCCCAAGTCAACAGAATATACATTCTTCTCAGCACCACATCACACTTATTCCAAAATTGACCACATAATTGGAAGTAAAGCACTCCTCAGCAAATGTAAAAGAACAGAAATTATAACAAACTGTCTCTCTGACCACAGTGCAATCAAACTAGAACTCAGGACTAAGAAACTCAATCAAAACCGCTCAACTACATGGAAACTGAACAACCTGCTCCTGAATGACTACTGGGTACATAACGAAATGAAAGCAGAAATAAAGATGTTCTTTGAATCCAATGAGAACAAAGATACAACATACCAGAATCTCTGGGACACATTTAAAGCAGTATGTAGAGGGAAATTTATAGCACTAAGTGCCCACAAGAGAAAGCAGGAAAGATCTAAAATTGACACTCTAACATCACAATTAAAAGAACTAGAGAGGCAAGAGCAAACACATTCAAAAGCTAGCAGAAGGCAAGAAATAACTAAGATCAGAGCAGAACTGAAGGAGATAGAGACACAAAAAACCCTCCAAAAAATCAATGAATCCAGGAGTTGGTTTTTTGAAAAGATCAACAAAATTGACAGACCGCTAGCAAGGCTAATAAAGAAGAAAAGAGAGAGGAATCAAATAGACGCAATAAAAAATGATAAAGGGGATATCACCACCGACCCCACAGAAATACAAACTACCATCAGAGAATACTATAAACACCTCTACGCAAATCAACTAGAAAATCTAGAAGAAATGGATAATTTCCTGGACACGTACACTCTTCCAAGACTAAACCAGGAAGAAGTTGAATCCCTGAATAGACCAATAGCAGCCTCTGAAATTGAGGCAACAATTAATAGCCTGCCCACCAAAAAAAGCCCAGGACCAGATGGATTCACAGCTGAATTCTACCAGAGGTACAAGGAGGAGCTGGTACCATTCCTTCTGAAACTATTCCAATCAATAGAAAAAGAGGGAATCCTCCCTAACTCATTTTATGAGGCCAGCATCATCCTGATACCAAAGCCTGGCAGAGACACAACAAAAAAAGAGAATTTTAGACCAATCTCCCTGATGAACATCGATGCAAAAATCCTCAATAAAATCCTGGCAAACCGGATTCAGCAGCACATCAAAAAGCTTATCCACCATGATCAAGTGGGCTTCATCCCTGGGATGCAAGGCTGGTTCAACATTCGCAAATCAATCAACGTAATCCAGCATATCAACAGAACCAAAGACAAGAACCACATGATTATCTCAATAGATGCAGAAAAGGCTTTTGACAAAATTCAACAGCCCTTCATGCTAAAAACGCTCAACAAATTCGGTATTGATGGAACGTACCTCAAAATAATAAGAGCTATTTATGACAAACCCACAGCTAATATCATACTGAATGGGCAAAAACTGGAAAAATTCCCTTTGAAAACTGGCACAAGACAGGGATGCCCTCTCTCACCACTCCTATTCAACATAGTGTTGGAAGTTCTGGCTAGGGCAATCAGGCAAGAGAAAGAAATCAAGGGTATTCAGTTAGGAAAAGAGGAAGTCAAATTGTCCCTGTTTGCAGATGACATGATTGTGTATTTAGAAAACCCCATCGTCTCAGCCCAAAATCTTCTTAAGCTGATAAGCAACTTCAGCAAAGTCTCAGGATACAAAATTAATGTGCAAAAATCACAAGCATTCTTATACACCAGTAACAGACAAGCAGAGAGCCAAATCAGGAATGAACTTCCATTCACAATTGCTTCAAAGAGAATAAAATACCTAGGAATCCAACTTACAAGGGATGTAAAGGACCTCTTCAAGGAGAACTACAAACCACTGCTCAGTGAAATCAAAGAGGACACAAACAAATGGAAGAACATACCATGCTCATGGATAGGCAGAATCAATATTGTGAAAATGGCCATACTGCCCAAGGTAATTTATAGATTCAATGCCATCCCCATCAAGCTACCAATGAGTTTCTTCACCGAATTGGAAAAAACTGCTTTAAAGTTCATATGGAACCAAAAAAGAGCCCGTATTGCCAAGACAGTCCTAAGTCAAAAGGACAAAGCCGGAGGCGTCACGCTACCTGACTTCAAACTATACTACAAGGCTACAGTAACCAAAACAGCATGGTACTGGTACCAAAACAGAGATATAGACCAATGGAACAGAACGGAGCCTTCAGAAATAATGCCACACATCTACAACCATCTGATATTTGACAAACCTGAGAAAAACAAGAAATGGGGAAAGGATTCCCTATTTAATAAATGGTGCTGGGAAAATTGGCTAGCCATAAGTAGAAAGCTGAAACTGGATCCTTTCCTTACTCCTTATACGAAGATTAATTCAAGATGGATTAGAGACTTAAATGTTAGACCTAATACCATAAAAACCCTAGAAGAAAATCTAGGTAGTACCATTCAGGACATAGGCACGGGCAAGGACTTCATGTCTAAAACACCAAAAGCAACGGCAGCAAAAGCCAAAATTGACAAATGGGATCTCATTAAACTAAAGAGCTTCTGCACAGCAAAAGAAACTACCATCAGAGTGAACAGGCAACCTACAGAATGGGAGAAAATTTTTGCAATCTACTCATCTGACAAAGGGCTCATTTCCAGAATCTACAAAGAACTCAAACAAATATACAAGAAAAAAACAAACAACCCCATCCAAAAGTGGGGAAAGGATATGAACAGACATTTCTCAAAAGAAGACATTCATACAGCCAACAGACACATGAAAAAATGCTCATCATCACTGGCCATCAGAGAAATGCAAATCAAAACCACAATGAGATACCATCTCACACCAGTTAGAATGGCAATCATTAAAAAATCAGGAAACAATAGGTGTTGGAGAGGATGTGGAGAAATAGGAACACTTTTACACTGTTGGTGGGATTGTAAACTAGTTCAACCATTATGGAAAACAGTATGGCGATTCCTCAAGGACCTAGAACTAGATGTACCATATGACCCAGCCATCCCACTACTGGGTATATACCCAAAGGATTATAAATTATGCTACTACAAAGACACATGCACACGTATGTTTATTGCGGCACTATTCACAATAGCAAAGACTTGGAATCAACCCAAATGTCCATCAGTGACAGACTGGATGAAGAAAATGTGGCACATATACATCATGGAATACTATGCAGCCATAAAAAAGGATGAGTTTGCGTCCTTTGTAGAGACATGGACGCAGCTGGAAACCATCATTCTTAGCAAATTATCACAAGAAGAGAAAACCAAACACCGCATGTTCTCACTCATAGGTGGGAACTGAACAATGAATTCACTTGGACTCAGGAAGGGGAACATCACACACTGGGGCCTATCATGGGGAGGGGGGAGGGATTGCATTGGGGAGTTATACCTGATATAAATGATGAACTGATGGGTGCTGACGAGTTGATGGGTGCAGCACACCAACATGGCACATGTATACATATGTAACCTGCACGTTATGCACATGTACCCTAGAACTTAAAGTATAATAAAAAAAAAAAAAAGAGAAAAAAAAAAAAATCAATTTGACCTGCTGTACATATTTTTATAGAAATTCTGTAATTAAACTCATGAAAGGGATCTTTATTCATGGTGAACATGATTAATGTTATCTACTTACAAATTATTGAAAACTGTAAAATAATTTTAAGTAAATTGAAAATGTTGTATAATTGTAAATACCAATAATAACCTTCTTAGTTTGAACATAAAGAACACAGCATATTTTTGCTAAGAGAAAGTTGAGTTTTCTTTGTCCCTACTAAACACGTGTTGAATAAATAATGTCCATTAAAATGGTTGTCAAACGGTAGGCCAGTCCTGGGCATCAGTGTGCTTCAATCTAGCCTTTCACCCACTGCATGAAGATGCAACTAACAAAAGAAGTCCCTGTCAGTCATTTGTTAGAATGTAAAGTATATTTTACTACATTAACTACTCTATTAACCATTTATTACATGTTAGACACTAGGCTAAGTGCTTTGTACATATAAAATCTCAGCAAATTATTGAAACACTATGAAGAATATGTAATAATGCCCATCTTATGGATGAGAGAACTAAGGCATTAAAAGGTTAAGTAATTTGCCCTTTGTCACACAATGAGTAGAGATCCTATAAGGATTTAAATTCAGACCCACGTGGCTCCAAAATCCACGCTTGAATTCCTTGTACTGTACCTGTCAGACTGGTCTACAAAAGCCTATTAAACCCAAAATGGAGCTGAATACAGTATTGTCATTGTACCTATAGCTTTTAAAAATGGTAAAATGGGAAAATAGTTTCCAAGTTTCACCTTGAAACAGGTGAAAGAGACATACACCCTCATCTCTCTTTTCCACCCCTGCAGGGGATAAGGGCAGGGGTTTTCTCAGCCCATCCATGGTTTCCTAGCTCTAGGACAGAAGGAGACTCCTGTAACTCCAAGTCTGTGCTGGTTGTTGTTCCCACAAGCTGAGGCAGGACTAATGATGGATGCTTTCAAGGCTCTGAGTGGGCAACCCTGGGGGTTCACAGTCTCCTGCCACATTAAAGCCCCAGGACATGACTACATCTGGGATGGTCCCTACCACCTTCTTACTGTCCCGCCTCAGGCTCCAGGGATTGACCTATCTCCTTCCTTTCCACTGCCACTGTTTCTTGCTTCCAGTCAGGGTTTTACTATTCTCTAACCTTCTGCACTATAGAAGCTCTACTCTAGTGTTCTGAATTTTAACCTTCTTATCAGACAAAAAGCAAATCAGAAGTTCCCCATTCATCCCACCCTTCCCATAAAATGTGGAAGCTCACATTTGCATATAATTTTCAGTGACCAGACTGAGAGATTCAGGTGAAAGGGAGGTGAATATAACCAGTTGCTATGACAACAGCAAGACATAAAATGGCATAGCAACTCATAGGACAAGCTTTTAAAATTACATAAATTTGAATTATTTCAAGAAGTCCTTCAAAATTACATATAAGAAAATGACTGGCTGATTGAAAGAAGTATACCACACAAATAAACCACCTTGAATTAGGCAATTAAAGAGATACATACAATTCTAATCCTCAAGGGACTGTGAGAAAGAGGGGAAATTACAATTCTGCTGTCTTTGTAATATTACTTGCCAATCATAGTGATCCAGCTGCACTCACGTTAGAATTTTTCATGTCTACCACAAAGCTGAGAATTAAGTCACAACTACATTACAAGGTCAGCAAGAATGAAACAGAAGTGTTTGCCTTCACCATTTGATGCCGTTGGCCATTCTCCCTCTTTGTTAAAATTGTCTCTCTCCTGATTTCCTGACACAGCATTCATTTACAACCTTCCCTCCTCTCAGATTGTTCCTTTCTTTCTCCATCTGGTCTTCGCCAAGTTTTGTAGATGGTTCTCATCCCTTTGGTATTTAACCACATGTCCTCAATTAATACCTCCTGACTGGTGGCTCCCAAATCTATACCTTCACTCCCAGACCTTTGGCCATGCAGACCCCACATTCCAATTGCATAAAGAGATCTCCATCTCCACTTGCATCTGCAAAGGCATCAAAATCCGCACTCTATATTCAACGTGAAAGACTATTTCTCCTCTTTCCTGGATTCCCTGATGCGGTTAATGGCACCAACATCTTCCAGGAATTCAGGCAAAAACTATTTTCATCACTGTCATCTCTTTTTCTCTCATATCCAGGCACTGAGCCCTATTACTCTGACCTCCGTAATAGCTATAGGGTCCATCTGCTCCAGTACAATCCAGGTGGGCATCAACAAGTCTAGAACTGCCCATTACCCCCTCATCAAACTGCAGCAATGGGCTCCCAACAGCTCTCCCTGCTTTCAGGCCTTCCTTATCCCATTATTGCCCATACAATCCTGATCATAAGCATTACATCGGTTTGTGTTGTATTTTTAAAATACAAGCTTCTAGGCTTTGCCTCAGACATGCTGAGTCAGAATCTATAGTGGAAGTACTTGGGAACTTATATTTTTCTAAGTATTCACAGATGATTCCTATAATCGGTACTACCAGATTGACTTAATTTAGAGCCCTTAGGCAAAATTTTTCATGGCCCCCATTGCTGGCAAAATCAAGTCCCAATACGTGCTTAACATTTAAGGCCCTCCACAATCTAATCTACACACATTCTTCCAGTCATCTTCCCCACTGTTACTTATCATGTACCTTATGCCCAAAATACACTATTTGTCATTTCCAGAACCTCCGCATTTCCCACCCCTCCATCGTGGGAAAATTTTTGTACATGTGTATGCTTAGTCTGGACCACCCTATACCAACGTCTCTCTGTATTCAAGTCCCATCCATCTTTCAAATCTAACTGTCGTTATATTTATGACCATTTTTTGCCACACCACCATCTGTTGCTACCTTTATTGATGCATCTATTGCTACATCTACTGATGCATCTATTGCTGTGGTTGTTATATTGCTATTTCTTTGTGTGCATGTCTACCTCTCCTCTGTGATATGAAGCTCCCTGGGGAAGAAGACTATGCTGCTATCCATCTTTGTATTCTTGGAGGGCTCATAGTAAGCAGCACACAGTTGGTGCTCAAAAATATTTGGATGAAGAAGGGAAATAGCAACAAAATCAGAATCAACTGCTTGGGGCAAATAGGCCTGCCTATTATTCCCTCTACTCATGTTATATTTTTCAGCTTCCTGGCATGACTCATATCATCACCATTGCCTGAATGCCCTCCTTTTTCTCCCCCTTTGCTAGTCAAGTTCTACACAGTCTTTGACACAGGATCTCACAAAATATGGGCCACCTTCCACTTGAATCAGAAATACCTGGGTTGTTTGTCAAACTGCAGATTCCCAGATTTCTCCCAAACATGAATTACAATCTCTTGGAGATGGAGCCTAAGAATCTTCATTTTTGACCAGCTCTCTCGAGCAGTTCTTTTGCATAAAGATGTGGAGACCATCTGTTTTTAAACCTGGCTCAAACCCCACTCCTCTTAGAAATCCAACAATGTGGGTCCGTTTATAGACTTGATGCTGCTGCTTTGTGACCTTGTTTAGTTTTGTCTTATGTTTTTATTTCGTTTTGTAAGCTATCAAATAGTCTGTGTGAGTTGTGGAAACAAAATAAAACATCATATAACACATACAGATGAATAACTATGAGTATGTCCTAGGACCAACCTGCCACCGTTCACATCCCTGCTCTAGCACTTACTTACTGGCTACATGACTTTGGACTACTTAACACCTCCACACCTCCACTGTTCCACTAAAGCTTAGAAGCATGTACATCATAGGGCTGTTGTGAGGATTGCATGAGATAATTCATAGAAGGTACAAGCAGAGTACCCTAAGAAGTACTAGTTATCATTACTGCTGTATGATTATCACTGTCCAAAAAGTTCTTTGATTCTATTTGGGCAAACACAACACAAAACTTTAAAATTAAAGACTAACCATAAACTCTTCAGGGTTCTTTTTCTTTTCCCCCTGTTTCCCTCATAGTGCAGAGTTGCCTTGTACATGAAATAGTGAACAAAAAGTATTAGACACATAGGAAGGAGCCCCAAATTTAGAAAGATCCAATACTGAACCATCATACAAAACTCTAATACTCAGGGCCTTACTCCTAGAAGCACAGTTTACCCTAAGTTTCTAGATCTAAATCATATGAAACAATTCCTGTCTAACCTACAGCAAAGGTCAAGAACTGAGACTCTACCTTTGTTTGGAGATTCTACTAGCCAATCTCATAGTAGATCATGTCACTGTCTGTATAGAAGAGTAGTAACTTCTCAGCTTGTGATTTCCATACTATGGTATTTTGACCAATGTATGTTTTTAGAGGTCTAAACCCTATCCCTCACCCCATTCATTGCTTTCTTTTTCTCTCATCATCTTTCCTATTATTCTACTGCAGAGAATGTTCCAAGATATATGTTCTCTTAAAGATTTAACTGACTTCTTTATGGTCTTTTATGAAACAGTTTAGTGGGGGTTACCTCTTCCCAATACAGTTTTTTATCTTCTTATGGAAAAATGAAAGTAAGTAAATTTCATTACACTCTTTTTTTAATTTAGAATATTATTTCTTCATTAATTTCAGCTTTTATTTTAGATTCAGAGGGGTACATGTGTAGGATTGTTACATGGGTGTATTGAAACCAGATAATAAGCATAGTACCCAATAAGTAGCCTTTCAACTCAATGCCCCCTGCTTCCCCCCTTAATTGGGACTTAAGGCGCCATAACTTCCTATGATCATTTGTCATGGTTCTTTTTCATCTAAAACATGATTTCTGCATTCAGTTTCTTTGTTTAGTCATTGCTTCAGATCACAGCTCATGCACTGGCAACAATTCTACAGGGACCAGGGCTTGTTGTGTATGACACTGAAAAATGCTCCTCCTTACAAGGCTCTATATTTTAATTATTTTAATTAAGTAAATGAAAAATAAAGTAACAAGCAACCAAAAACTAAGATGATGGGATTGTCTTGTAATTCATTTCCAAAGGCTATATATTTGCTTTTCATTTATCTAAATGGCAAACGTTCTTTTCAGTGAGCTATGTTTTAAATCTTTCTACTCTTATAACAGCTTTACTGAGATATAATTCACATATAATAAAATTCATCCTTCTAGTATACAATTCAATGTTTTTAATATATTCACAGTTGTGCAAAGAATGTGACTATGTAATTTTAGAACATTTTCTTTTAGAAAAAGAAATCCTATACCATTTAGTAGTCACTTCCTATCCCTTCCTCCAAGCCTCAGAAACCACTAATCTAATTTTTGCCTGTATGCATTTGCCTATTCTGGACATTTCATACAAATGAAAATATATATATGTGGTCTTTGTGACTAGTTTTTTTTTCACTTAGCATATTTTCAAGGTTCATCCATGCAGCATATATCAGCACTTCATTCCTGTTTATTGTTGAATGTTTCATTTTAAGGATATAGCACATTTTGTTTACCTATTCACCAGTTGATAGACATTTAAGTAGTTTTCCTTTTTGGCTATCATGAATAATGCTGCCATGAACTTGTCTACAAGTTTTTGTATGGTTGTATGTTTTCATTCCACTCACATGCATGAGTAGGAGTGGAAATGCTGGGTCATATGGTAACTGTTTAACATTTTGAGGAACTGCGAAACTGTTTGACAAAGTGGGCACACCAAGTTTACAGTCCCACCAGCAATAAAGCTTCTATAATAATTTCTCTATATCCTCACCAATGCTTGTTATTTTCCTTTTTTAAAATTAGAACCATCCTAGTGGATGTAAAGTGGCATCTCCTGTGGCTTTGATTGCTTACATTTATCAGCCATTTGTCTATCATTTTTGGAGAAATATCTATTCAAATCTTTGCCTGTATTTTAATTAGAGTACTTTTCTTTTTATTGTTGAGTTGTAAGAGTTCTTTATACATTTTAAATATAAGTTTTTAATCAGATATATGATTTGCAAATATTTTGTACAATTCTGTGGGTTGTATTTTCACTTTGTTTATGATATTCTTGAAGCAGAAAAGCTTTTCATTTTTAGAAAGTCCAATTTATCTATTTTGTCATTTTTTATATCTAAGAAACCATTACCTAATTCACAGTCATAAAGATTTCCCCCGTTTTCTCTTAAGAGTTGTATACACTTAGCTATGTCTAAGCCTATGATTCATTGTGAGTTCATTTTTGTCTATGTTATTGGCTAGGGATCCAGCCTCATTGTTGTGCTTATGAATACTCATTAAATTTCTTTCACACTCTTGTCAAAAATCAATTTACCATAAATGGAAAGGGTAATTTCTGGACCTCAATCAGATTCCATTGATCTATATGTCTGTCCTTATCCCAATATCATACTGCCTTGATTACTGTAGCTCTGTAATATGTTTTTAAGTAGGGACATATAAGTCATCCCAGTTTGCTCTTCTTTCAATGTTATTTTGGCTATTCTAGGTTCCTTGCATTTCTATATGACTTTTAGGATAGGCTTACCAATTTCTGCAATGAAGGAAGCTAGGTTTTGAAAGGGATTGTATTGAATCTGTGGCTCAATTAGAGAACTTTTTTTTTTTTTTTTGAGACGGAGTCTCACCCTGTGGCCCAGGCTGGAGTGCAGTGGCATGATTTTGGCTCACTGCAACCTCCATATCCCATGTTCAAGCAATTCTCCTGCCTCAGCCTCCCAAGTAGCTGGGATTTACAAGCACGCGCTCCCATGCCCAGCAAATTTTTGTATTTTCAGTAGAGACAGGTTTCACCATGTTGGCCTATCTAGTCTCAAACTCCTGACCTCACGTAATCCACCCACCTAGGCCTCCCAAATTGCTGGGATTATAGGCGTGAGCTACCATGCCTGGCTGATATGTAAGATTTTAATCCTACTGTGAAGTTGTTAGCTGTTTGCCTTATAATTTCTATTGTGTTTTGTTTTGTAGCCTGCAGGATATGTACTCTAGTGTGTTTTTGTGGTAGCAGGTATTGTTCTATTGTTTCCATGTTTAGAACTCCTTTAAGGGTCTCTTGTAAGGCCAGTCTAGCGGTAATGAATTCTTCTAGCATTTGTTTGTCTGGAAAAGTTTATTTCTGGCCGGGCGCGGTGGCTCAAGCCTGTAATCCCAGCACTTTGGGAGGCCGAGACGGGCGGATCACGAGGTCAGGAGATCGAGACCATCCTGGCTAACATGGTGAAATCCCGTCTCTACTAAAAAATACAAAAAAACTAGCCGGGCAAGGTGGCGAGTGCCTGTAGTTCCAGCTACTTGGGAGGCTGAGGCAGGAGAATGGTGTAAACCTGGGAGGCGGAGCTTGCAGTGAGCTGAGATCTGGCCACTGTACTCCAGCCTGGGTGGCAGAGCGAGACTCCGTCTCAAAAAAAAAAAAAAAAAAAAAGTTTATTTCTCCTTCATTTTTGAAGCTTAGTTTGGTGGGATATGAAATTCTTGATAGAAATTCTCCTTTAAGAATGCAGAAAATAGGCCCCTGATATCTCCAGGCTTGTAAGGTTTCTGCCAAGAAGTCCACTGTTAGCCTGATCAGGTTCCCTTTGTGTGTGATTTTCCCTTTTTCTCTAGCTACCTTTGAGACTTTTTCTTTAGCATTGACCTTGGACAGTCTGGTGATATATGCCTTGGTGATATTCATTTTGCATAGTATCTCACAGGTATTCTCCAGGTTTCTTTTATCTGGATGTCTACCTCTCTAGAGAGATTAGGGTAGTCTTCTTAAATTAGTTCCTCTAGCATATTTTCCAGTTTGTTTGCTTTTTTCTTTTTCTTTTTTTTTCCTTTTCTCTGAGGAATGAGAGTAATTCTTAGATTTGATTGCTTTACATAATCCTATATTTCTCAAAAATTTTGCTCATTTTTAAAAATTCTTTTTTCTTAATTTTTTTCAGATTGGATTCATTTAAGACTGGTCTTCAAGCTCTGAAATCCTTTCTTCTGTTTAGTCCAGTCTATTGATAAACGTTTTAATTGTATTTTGAAATTTCTTAAGTGTTCCTAAGTTTTTCAATTCCAGAAGCTCTGGTGATTTCAAGATGTTTATCTCTTCCTTTATTTCCTGGATTGCTTTAGAAATTTCTTTATGAGTGTTCAACCTTGTCTTAGAACTCAATGAATTTCCTTTAAATTCATGCTTTGAATTCTTTATCTGTCATTTCTGAGTTTCCATTTTGGTTAGGGACTACTGCTGAAGAACTAATGCAATCCTTTGGTAGGATCACTTCATTCAGATTTTTCATGATGCCAGAATTTTTGTGCTACTCCCTTCTCATCTAGAGACTCTGGCACTTCTAATTTTTATAATTATTTTCATGTGGGTAGGACTTTTTCTTTTTCTTTCTTTCTCTATAATGTCTTATTTTTTCTTTCCCTTTCCCTTTTCCCCCTTCTCTAGGGGGAGTGTGACTGTAGAGAATGCTGTATATGATCTTTTGGCTTTGCTTCTATAGCCCTATGCACTTCTTTCAGCAGGTTTTGTATTGGGCTGCACAGTTTTCCCTACAAGCCCGTAGATGGCACTCATAGGTAAGAGGCAGATGCACTCAACATTCCTGGGTATATACTTGATCCTCGTTTTCTGGTAGAAGCTATCTATTGCCTCAGGCATGGGCTGATTCATGAAATTCACAGTGGTCTGATCTCCCTACTCAGTCCTGGAGCAGGGTATGTTGGTGGGGGTGGGGCATGAAGGGCAGGGCCAGACCAGCCAGGTCTGCCTGCAGGTCCTCTTATGGCAAACACAGTTACCAGTTACAAGGGGCAATCCAATGGGCAGTCACCAAGCACCCAGAGGTGTCCCTAGGTGTGGAGCTGGAAAACCTCCTTGGCTACAAATTCTCTGCATGGGGAAGTGGGGCAGCCTAAACTCCTAATATAGGAGAGAGGGTGCTCTCGATGCCTGGACATCTGCCTGTGGATGGAGAGGGTCCCCCTGCACCAGGATCTCTGCAGAGAAAGGGTGGGGTGGCTCAGGCTGCTGAAGTAGGCAATTAGGTACTCAGAATGCCTGGATATCTTCCTGGGCAGGGAGCAGAAAGAACCCCACTGCACCAAGATCCATGTCTGGGAAGGGTGAAGCAGCTCAGGCTGCTAAACTAGGTGAATGGGTGCTCCTAATACCTGGAGAACTGCCTGAGTATGGAGCAGAGAGAGTATTGCTGCACCACAATATATGTCAAGAAAAGGTAGAGTGGCTCAGGCTGCTGGTACAGGCAAGTAGTTTCTCAAATGCCTGGATTTCTGCTTCAGAGTAAAGCAGAGAGGGCCCTGCTGCACCTTGATCTTAGGGGATCAGGGTGGGGCACCAACCAATGACACATGCAGGCTGTTTCCAGGGCTCCAAGCTAGCTCTTGCTGCAAGTTTTGCCAACCACAAGAAACTATAGCTGTAGCAGGTCTCCTCCTACCCCAGGCTTGCAACTGGGCAGAGCCTAATTCCAGCACCTCCTGCTGAGGTGCTTTCCACAGTTCTGGCTGTAAAGGCCCCTACTCCACTCCAGAGCAACCACTCCAATACCTAGTCCAAAACTAAAATGCCTAAGCAGCACACTGCTGGATTGCCAAAGGATGGTTAACTTTGTACGTGCCTGGATTAAAAATGGCATCCTGCTCTCAGTCCCAGGTCTGGGAAAATGTCTGCAGCTTTTCCCAGTGTCTTTTCCTCACAGTGTCTCCAAGCCTCTCTCCAAGTTAACTCTAGGGCTCAGAGAAACAAATGTACTCTCCTTATACTTGGGTTGCTCAAATCCCCAGTGAAAAAGGGAGTCACAGAGGGAGGCTGTCTTCCTCTCTCACCCATTGGATCTTCACTCACTTTTATCAGCCAGATGCCATCATGGGGCTGTTTGCTGGTGTTCTTCTCTCCAGATTCTGGGGTATGCTTCACAGTTCCATAGATACTCATTTTCCTTCTTGAAATAAATCTCATAGATTTTATCTTTACGTCCTATCATGCTATTTCTAAGTGGCTGAGGCATACTAAAAACCTCTAATCTGGCCGGGCATGGTGGCTCACGCCTGTAATCCCAGCACTTTGGGAGGCCAAGGTGGGCAGATTACCTGAGGTCATGAGTTTGAGACCAGCCTGGCCAACATGGTGAAACCCCGTCTCCACTGAAAATATAAAAAGTAGCTGGGCTTGGTGGCCTGTAATCCCAGCTACTCGGGAGGCTGAGGCAGGAGAATTGCTTGAGCCTGGGAGGTGGAGGTTGCAGTGAGCCAAGATCATGCTGCTGCACTTCAGCCTGGATAACAGAGCAAGACTCTGTCAAAAAAAACCAAAAAAAACCAAAAGTCTTTTAATCTGCCGTCTTGGAAAAAACTTTTTTTATACTATTGTTAATGGAATTGTTTTCTCAATTACATTTTTGAGTTGTTCATTGCTAGTGATTGTATAGAAGTACAACTCATTTATGCATATTGTCTTATATTCTGTAAACTTGTTGAACACTTTATTAGTCTGAAATATTTTGTGAATGCATTCCAAAGGATTTTCTATAAAGAAGATTGTGTCATCTATGTCATCTATGAATAGAGATAGCTTTACTTCTTCCTTTTCAATCTTGAAGTCTTTTATTTATTTTACTTGCCTAATTGTCCTGACAAGAACTTCCAGGACAATGTGGCATTGAAACGATGAGTGGAGATCCTTCAATTGTTCCTGATCTTAGGAGGAAATCTCTCAGTCTTTCACCATTAATAATGATATTATCTGTGGGTTTTTCATAGATTCCCTCTATAAGGCTGAGATTATTTCCTTCTATTCCTAGATTTAACAGTGTTTTTAACCATAAAAAGGTGTTGAATTTTTTCAAATGTGTTTTCTGTATCTACTGAGATATAGAGTGGGTTTTGTCATTTATTCTATTAATATATATGACATTGATTGAGTTTTATATGTTGAACAGCCTTGCAGTCCTTGGACAAATCCCATTTGGTCCTGGTATATTATCCTTTCTGTATGTTGTTGGCTTTCATTTGCTAGTATTTTGTTGAGGATTTTTACATCTATACTCATAAAAGATATTGATTGGTGGTTTTCTTTTCTTGTCATGTCTTTGTCTCATTTTGATATCAGTGTAACACTGGCCCCATAGAATGGGTTGGGAAGCAATCCTTCCTCTTCTATTATTTTGAAGAGTTTGTGAAAGACAGGTATTAATTTTTTGAACTCCATACTCAGGCAGTTCTCCAGGTATTTGTAGACATCACCAGTGAAGACTTGAGATATGTTTTATGGCCAAACATATGATCTGTCCTGGAAATGTTTCTTGTACACTTGGGAAGAATTTGTATTCTGTTGTTTTGGGGGTAGAGTGTCCTGTATATGCCTTTTGGGTCTAGTTGGTTTGTAGTGTTGTTCAAATCTTCCTAAGGGACAATTTCTATTGACTGCTTTTTCCCTGTATGTGGGCCACAGTTTCCTATTTCTTGTGTGTCTCATAATTCTTTGTTGAAAACTGGGCATTTTAAATAATATAATGTGGCAATTCTAGAAATAAGATTCACCCCCTCCCTGTGGTATTTTGGTTTTGCTGTTTGGTGCTGTTTGTTGTTGCTGCTGCTGCTATTTAGTGACTTTCCTGAACTAATTATGTAAAGTCTGTATCTTTATCATGTGCAGCCATGAGGTCTCCGCATGTTTAGCTTAGTGGTCAGGTAATGATTGAAAAGAAACTTTCCCCTTCCACCATAGGAGGACACAGTGAGAAAGCACCATCTATGAACAAGAAAGCAGGCCCTCACCAGACAGATGCTGAATCAATCTGTTGGTATCTTGATCTTAGACTTCCCAGCCTCCAGAACTGTGAGAAGAAACATTGGTCAATTCGTTTTAGAGGAAACAGTAATATAAGTGTCAGTGATATAAAAGAGAATATAGGGGGATCTGGCAAGATGGCCAAATAGGAACAGCTGCAGTCAGCAACTCCCAGCGAGACCAATGCAAAAGGTGGGTGATTTCTGCATTTCCAACTGAGGTACCCTGTTCATCTCATTGGGACTGGCTTGGCAGTGGGTGCAGCCCACAGAGGACGAGCAGAGCAGGGTGGGGTGTCACCTCACCCGGGAAGTACAAGGAGCTGGGCCGGGGGGCCTCCCTTTCCCAGCCAAGGGAAGTCATGAGGGACTGTGCTATCCAGCCCAGATACTAAGCTTCTCCCACAGTTTTTGCAACCCACAGACCAGGAGATTCCCTCCTAGTGGTGCCTACACCACCAGGGTCCTGGGTTTTAAGCCCAAAACTGGGCGGCTGTTCAAGCAGACACCAAGCTAGCTGCAGGAATTTTTTTTCATACCCCAGTGGCACCTGGAACCCCAGCAAGACAGAACCATTCATTTCCCTGGAAAGGGGGCTGAAGCCAGGAAGCCAAGTGATCTTGTACGGCAGGTCCCACTCCCACAGAGCCCAGCAAGCTAAAATCCACTGACTTAAAATTCTCGCTGCCAGCACAGCAGTCTGGAGTCAACCTGGTACATCACACTTGGTGGGGGGAAGAGGTGTCCACCATTACTGAGGCTTGAGTAGGTGGTTTTCCCCTGACCATGCTAAGGACTGGGCAGAACTCAACACAGCACAGCAAAGCGACTGTGGTCAGACTGCCTCTCTAGATTCCTCTTCACTGGGCAGGGCATCTCTGAAAGTTAGGTAGCAGCCCCAGTCAGGGGCTTATAAATAAAACTCCCACTGCCCTGGGATAGAGCACCTGGGGGAAGGGGCAGCTGTGGGCGCAGTTTCAGTGGACTTGAACGTTCCTGCCTGCTGGCTCTGAAGACAGCGGCGGATCTTGACAAGGAGGGTTCTCCCAGCACAGCGCTCAATCTATCCTAAGGGACAAACTGCCTCCTCAAGTGGGTCTCTGACCCCTGTGCCTCCTGACTGGAAGAGACCTCCCAACAGAGGTTGACAAACACCTCATACAGAAGAGCCCCCGCTGGCATCAGGCCTGTGCCCCTCTGGGACAAAGCTTCCAGAGGAAGAAGCAGGCAGCAATCTTTGCTGTTCTGCAGCCTCCGCGGGTGACACCCAGGCAAATAGGGCCTGGAGTAGACTGCCAGCCAACTGCAGCAGACCTGCAGAAGAGGGGCCTGTTAGAAGAAACACTAACAAACAGAAAGCAATAACATCAACTTCAACAAAAATGGACTCCCACACACAGAAACCCCATCCAAAGGTCATCAACTTCAAATATCAAAGGCAGATGAATCCACAAAGATGAGGAAAAACCAGAGCAAAAATGCTGAAAATTCCAAAAAACAGAATGCCTCTTCTCCTCCAAAGGATCACAACTCCTCTCCAGCAAGAGCACAAAACTGGACAGAGAATGACTTTGATGAATGACAGAAGTAGGCTTCAGAAAGTGCATAATAACAAACACCTCTGAGCTAAAGGAGCATGTTCTAATCCAAGGCATGTAAGCTAAGAACCTCAACAAATGGTTACAGGAACTCCTAACTAGAATAACCAGTTTAGAGGAGAGCATAAATGACCTGATGGAGCTGAAAAACACAGCACAAGAACTTCGTGAAGCATACACTAGTATCAATACCCAAATGGCTCAAGTGGAAGAAAGGATATTTCTGAATCAAATAAAGTGTGAAGACAAGATAAGAGAAAAAAGAATGAAAAGGAACAAACAAAGCCTCTATGAAATATGTGAAAACACCAAACCTACGATTCACTGATGTACCTGAAAAGTGATGGGGAGAATGAAACTAAGTTCTTAGAAACCAACCAGAATGGCCAGGCGCGGTGGCTCACACCTGTAATCCCAGCACTTTGGGAGGCTGAGGCAGGTAGATCACAAGGTCAGGAGATCAAGACCATCCTGGCCAACATGGTGAAACGCCGCCTCTGCTAAAAACGCAAAAATCAGCGGGATGTGGTGGCACGCACCTGTAGTGCCAGCTACTCAGGAGACTGAGGCAGGAGAATGGCTTGAACCCAGGGGGCAGAGGTTGCAGTGAGCCAAGATCGCGCCACTGCACTCCAGCCTGTGCAACAGAGCAAGACTCCATCTAAAAAAAAAAAAAAAGAAAAGAAAGAAAGAAAAAGGAAAAAAAAGAAACCAACGAGAACAAAGAGACAACATACCAAAATCTCTGGGACACAACTAAAGCAGTGTTATAGAGAAATTTATAGCACTAAATGCCCACATCAGAAAGTGTGAAAGATGCAAAATCATCACCCTAACATCGCAATTAAAAGAAGTAGAGAAGCAAGAGGAAACAAATTCAAAAGCTAGTGGAAGACAAGAAAACTAAGATCACAGCAGAACTGAAGGAGAGAGAGACGTGAAAAATCCTGCAAAAAAATCGATGAATCTAGGAGCTGGTTTTTTGAAAAGATTAACAAAATAGATAGACCACTAGCCAGACTAATAAAGAATAAAAGAGACAAGAATCAAATGGACACAATAAAAAAATAATAGAGGGAATATCACCACTGATCCTACAGAAAGACAAACTACCATCAGAGAATACTATAAACACTTCTATGCAAATAAACTAGAAAATCTACCCGAAATGGATAAATTCCTGGACAAATACACCCTCCCAAGACTAAACCAGAAAGAAGTTGAATTCCTGAATAGACCAATAACAAGTTCTGAAATCGATGCAGTAATTAATAGCTTACCAACCAAAAAAAGCCCAAGACCAGATGGATCAAAGCCAAATTCTACAAGAGGTACAAAGAGGAGCTGGTACCATTCCTTCTGAAACTATTCCAAACAATAGAAAAAGAGAGACTTCTCCCTAATTCATTTTATGAGACCAGCATCATCCTGATTCCAAAACCTGGCAGAGACACAACAAAAAAAGAAAAATTCAGGCCAAGATCCCTGATGAACATTGATGCAAAAATCCTCAATAAAATACTGGCAAACCAAATTCAGCAGCACATCAAAAAGCTTATCCACAGTGATCAAATTGGCTTTATCCCCGGGATGCAAGGCTGGTTCAATATACGTAAACCAATAAACATAATCCATCACATGAACAGAACCAATGACAAAAACCACACAATTATCTCAATAGATGGAAGAAAAGACCATGAATAAAATTCAACACCCTTCATGCTAAAAGCTCTCAATAAACTAGGTATTGAGGGAACGTGTCTCAAAATAATAAGAGCTATTTATGACAAACTCATAGCCAATATCATACTGAATGGGCAAAAGCTGGAAGCATTCCCTCTAAAAACTGTCACAAGACAAGGATGCCCTCTCTCACCACTCTTATTCAACATAGCGTTGGAAGTTCTGACCAGGGTAATCAGGCAAGAGAAGGAGATAAAGCGTGTTCAAATAGGAAGAGAGGAAGTCAAATTGTCTATGTTAGAAAACCCCACCATCTCAGCACAAAAATTCCTTAAGCTGATGAGCAACTTCAGCAAAGTCTCAGGATACAAAATCAATGTGCAAAAACCCACAAACATTCCTATACACCAATAATAGACAAGCAGAGAGCCAAATCATGAGTGAACACTCATTCACAATTGCTACAAAGAGAATAAAATATCTAGGAATACAACTTACAAGGGATCTGAAGGACCTCTTCAAGGAGAGCTACATACCACTGCTCAAGGAAATGAGAGAGGACACAAACAAATGGGAAAACATGCTCATGGATAGGAAGAAGCAATATTGTGAAAATGGTCATACTGTCCAAAGTAATTTATAGATTCAATGCTATTCCCATCAAACTATCATTGACTTTCTTCACAGAACTAGAAAAAACTACTTTAAATTTCATATTGAACCAAGATAGAGCCCATATAGCCAAGACAATCCTAAGCAAAAAGAACAAAGCTGGAGGCATCACGCTACCTGACTTTAAACTATACTACAAGGCTACAGTAGCCAAAATAGCATGGTACTACTACCAAAACAGATACATAGACCAATGGAACAGAACAGAGGCCTCAGAAATAACACCACACTTTTACAACCATCTAATCTTCAACAAACCTGACAAAAACAAGCAATGGGGAAAGTATTCCCTATTTAATAAATGGTGCTGGGGAAACTGGCTATCCACATGCAGTAAACAGAACTGAACCCTTTCGTTAGGCCTTGTATACAAATTAACTCAAGATGGATTCAAGACTTAAACATACGACTTAAAACCATAAAAACCCTAGGAGAAAACCTAGGCAATACCATTCAGGACATAGGCATGAGCAAAGACTTCATGACTAAGACACCAAAAGCAATGGCAACAAAAGCCAAAAATGACAAATGGGATCTAATTAAACTAAGGAGCTTCTGCTCAGCAAAAGAAACTATCATGACTGTGAAGAGACAAACTACAGAATGGGAGAAAATTTTTGCAATCTGCCCATCTGACAAAGGTCTAATATCCAGATTCTACAAGGAACTTAAACAAATTTACAAGAAATAAACAACCCTGTCAAAAAGTGGGCAAAGGATATGAACAGACACATCTCAAAAGATGACATTTATAGAACCAACAAACCTATGAAAAATATCTCATCATCACTGGTCATTAGAGAAGTGCAAATCAAAACCAAAATGAGATACCATCTCATGCTGGTTAGAATAGAGATCATTAAATAGTCAGGAAACAGCAGTTGCTGGCAAGGATGCAGAGAAATAGGAACGCTTTTACACTGTTGGTGGGAATGTAAATTAGCTTAACCATTTTGGAAGACAGTGTGGCAATTCCTCAAGGATCTAGAACTAGAAATACCATTTGACCCAGCAATCCCATTACTGGGTATATACCCAAAGGATTATAAATCATTCTACTATAAAGACACACGCACTTGTATGTTTACTGCAGCACTATTTACAATAGCAAAGACTTGGAACCAACACAACTGCCCATCAATGATAGACTGGATAAAGAAAATATGGCACATATACATCATGGAATACTGTGCAGCCATAAAAAAGAATGAGTTCATGTCCTTTGCAGGGACATCGATGAAGCAGAAACCATCATCCTCAGCAAACTAACACAGGAACAGAAAACCAAACATCACATGCTCTCACTCACAAGTGGGAGTTGAATAGTGAGAACACATGGACACAGGGAGTGGAACATCACATACTGGGACCTATTGGGTGTTGGGGGGCAAGGGGAGGGAGAGCATTAGGACAAATACCTAATGCATGTCAGGCTTAAAACCTAGATGATGGGTTGATAGGTGCAACAAACCACCATGGCACATGTATACCTATGTAACAAACCTGCATGTACAGCACATGTATCCCAGAACTTAAAGTAAAATAAAATTTAAAAAAAGAAATTTCCCTGAAGGCCCTGAACCAATAAGTCTCTAAACATTTGCTGAGGGGTCTATATGTATATTGGGGGATGATTTCAACCCTCTGGAAGTTTAGAAGTCTGCTTCAGCCTTCACTTCTTATGTACGAGCCTGAAGCTCAGCCAAAGGTGAGAGACTAGAATGTCCCCAGGTGTTTTCTGGGCAATGCACAGTTCTGCCCATGCACCTAGCCTTCTACAACCCCAGGAATACGTCAGAGCTTTCCAAATTCCACATATTCATCTCATTTCTCAGATTTTACTATTAAGTTTTTTAGCTAGCATATTGTTTGCCTCAAGTGGTGTATTGCCTCAGGAGATGGGCATTAAACAATAGCTGCTGACTATTTCGTTTTTGGCAAACATCCTAGGAAAAGGACTTTTCCCATTAAGTGAGCTGTAAGTTAGGTCAAATAGAGACAACTCCTGTGCAGTGGTCTTTTCCAGGAAGCTTCCAGACAGGTCAAATAGTGACAATTCTCTGGGGATGGCGCTTTTCAGGAAGCTCCAAATATATTCTTCCCCTTCAGTGACTGGTTTCTCTAATGACTGTATTTGCAAATCTGCTGGTTGTCAAGGTTACTGCAGAATTTGGGAAAGGTGATGGAAATGGGACAGTTAAAAAGCCGAAAATCTTGCTCTTGTTCTTACAGAGATCCAGATTGTTGAATAAATAACTCACAGATTGTTGCCATCTTTGGTTAATTTTCAGACTTCTAAAAAGTTTATTTTGATAATTTTTTCCAGTGTTTTTGTTGCTTTTACAGAAGAGGTCTTCAGAGGTCTTATTATACCATTCCCAAAGTGCTTCTAAGTCTTTTTAATAAGTGGTGCTTGAGAGGATTGGTAACCAAAATATATAAATAATTCTCACAACTCAATAACTTTTTAAAATTCAACTTTTTAGAATTTTCAAATGAGAAAAAATTTGAACAGACACTTTATCAAGGAAGATATGTGGAGAGCAAAAAAAGTACATAAACATATTATGAACATCTTTAGTTATTAGGGAAATGCAAATTAAAACCACAATATGATACTACTATACACATACTAGAATAACTAAAATTAAAAAAAAAAAATAACTGCTAAGTGCCAGTGAGGTTGCAGAGCAACTGGAACTCTCATACATTGCTGGTGGTTGTATAAAATGGCACAGTCAAAAGTTTGGTACATACCAAACGTTTGGCAGTTTCTTATGAAGTTAAACACACCTTTACCATACAACACAGCAATCCTACTGTAATTATTTTCCCAAGAGAAATAAGAACATTTATCCATCTAATGCCCTGTATGCAATTGTTTATCACCACTATAGCTTTATTCATAATCATCACAAATTAGAAACAATCCAAAGTTCATCAACTGGTGAGTTAAATAGAAAGAAACAGACTACTGATGTGAGCAGTACTATGGATGAATACCAAATGCAGCAGGCTTAGTGAAAGAAGCCAGACTCAAAAGACTTCACACTGTATTATTCCATTTATGTGACATTCTGGAAAAGGCAAAACTACATAAACAGAAAATAGATTCATAGTTTTCATGGCTCTCGTTTGGGTTAAAGGATGGAGTACAAAGAGGTATGAAGGAGCATTTTGGGGTGAGGGAAAAGTTCAAAAAGAGGTTACCTAGCAGTGTGCATTTATCAATATTCATAGAGTCATACATCTAAAAAGGGTAAACTTTACTGTAGGCAAATTATACCTCAACCAACTTGACCAAAAGAAAACAATCTTCCTGCTCTAAACGTCATTTCTCTTGGTTACATTAGTTTAGCTTAAGACTACCCTTAGCCAATTTCCAACTGTTGTTATATGTTTAATAGACTATCCAGAATTTAAATTTATCCTTCATGAAGTATCTAAAAACATCACGCACCATGAGTTGTTTTCATGCAGAATGTGTAAGAGAATTTGATAAGTAGAAGAAAAAAATAATTTGACAACGTATCTAACTAAAAGATACAACTACAAGGAGATTCAGTGTGGCATGCTTATTATAAAAAGAGAGAAACAACATAAATTCTGGCCAATAGTTGACTGGCTAAATAAGTAATCATAAAACCATAACATAGAATATTATGTAGCCATCAAATAATTATATAATTATAGATCAATATTTGCTAATATAAAAAGGTATCCATAGTATTTTGTTAAGAACAAATCAATAAATAGTATCTTAGTATGATTTTGTTTTGGAAATGCTAAAAAAAAATCCCCCAAACTATAAATGCTGAGTATCTCTTGACAAGTAATTTGGTAGTTTATGTTTTCTTCTTGGCTTTTTTCTGTGTTTTCTAAATTTCTTATTATGGACATGTGCAAGATAATCCTGCTCCTCATCTTAAGATCCATTGGCCTGAATCTTAGAGTTGCTTGGATAACTGACCAATATCTTGTCCTGCAGCTTCCAGTTCAGGAAAGCAGAAGGATCCCGTTGTGTTCAAGCCTAGGGGTGTTTTACTGCATCACACATGGGAGACCTTTTGTATATTTTTTAACACCAAGATGGACATGATACACCTGGCTCTCATGAGTGTCCTCAGCTCATATCTGAGCTACAAATGCAGAACTGTTCCAGCCTCATTATTTAAGACTGGGCATCCAGGGAAGCACTGAGTTTCCAGAAGCTTTGATGTAACCAGCAGTCACTCAGACTTCTCATCCACAACAGTGTAACTGCTGATGACCTTTTGAGGTGACTTGGAAACTTGGAAACTTACACCCCCATCTATCACTAGACAATGTTGCTGTGACCTCTTCCTGTAATTCAAATTCTGATTATTCAAATGCTAGCTGTGCCTGGTCGTTCTGAATCTAAAAAAGAAAATTTGTAAAAAAGAAAATAAAACCTATTTAGTGAATCCATAGCATCATTCTTAACAAATAAAATAAAAAATACAATCTGTTGTTTATAAGACAGAAAGTTCTCATTAAATTAAAATTAACACTGCTCTTCAAACTATGGAGTCTGAATTCTTTCAAAGATATGCCTTGGGGTGATTACCTAGCTGGTATAATTTATTGTATTTTTCTATTGTAGAATTTATGAAGTCATACAAAATTTGTTTAATAAAAATACTTCTACTGGATAATACAATCTCTAGATAAAATATTTTTTAAATAATACTCTCTCTAACTTACCCTAAAAGCAAAGCTTGATTTAAAAAGTGGATGTGGAAGGCTGGTTATAATATAAACAACCAAAAAACCTATTGAAAAGACCACAATAAATCAGTTGAGAAATAGGAGAAATCCTAGTTGTAGCAACTACTTACATCCATAACCCAAGCCTTCGTGGTAGAATGTAAGTTATCTTTTTTAACTGCCTGCTTACACACTAAGTACTGGGAGGAAAATTGAAAACACACAAACATCCACATAAAAACACGTGTACCAAAACAAACACACAAAGCAAATTACAGATGCCTACTCAATTACATTTCCTAGTGGGACTGAAAAGTAATCAACTCTAATCAGATAATTAAGAACATAGGATGTAAACCATGCCAAATTTGTCTTGATCTCAGATCCAGTACCTTTTAAAGTGCAGACATGATTACTGCCTCATTTACATATTATGACTCATCTTCTGACTGCACATAAGCCCTCAAAAACAGGGTGATTACTACACGAAAGTTTGAGCACATGCAGTGTTTAAAGGCAGCACAGATACCTGATCCTTCTACATAGATTAATTCTTAAAACAATCTTTGCCTCAAACAAACAACAAAGTAATTTTGAGCTTTTATTTGCCTAACATTTATTATACGTAACACCTTAGCCATGGCAATCCTACTGCCCATATTTTCAAACCATGTCTGATTTTAAATGTTTCATTGCTGCATACCTTGTCTTCTTTTTTAGACTGAAAAATACAGCCTTCTTAATGATAGGGAACATAAAAGAGAGTCCCATTGCCGGCAAGGAAGCCTCATGGGAAGACCAGAAACACACAGCTAAACAGGATAAGCTGGTAGAGAAGTTACATAATAGAGTACCCAGAAGCTCAGAGGAGTGATAATCATCCTAGCTTCTTTGTAATCCAAGGATTTATAACATATATGTAAATTAGAACTCAGAGCTGTACATCTAAGTATGTTAATAACTTTAAATAGATTTGAAGATTGAAAAGCACATCTGTAGTGTTAATGAAACAGAAATAATCTGAAACAGTAATCTCCAAACATTTTAATCACATGCCTCCTCAGTAAAAAAAATTTGATTACTCACCCCCAATACCTGTATATTTATTTGTTTATAAATATATCCTTGTACTATTGTCCTTAGCTACTATCATATGGCACAATATATATTTTGATGATATTAATCATTAACAATTGTAGATTAGTCATGTATTTTTTAAAGTCTTCTTAATGGCAATTGTTTTGTGATTGCTTTGTGATGTGATTGATAAAGAATTTTTAAGTTAGGCCCTGCCTTTTTTAGGGGGGAGGCAAGATGGCCAACTAGATGCAGCTAGGAGGAACATCTGCCACCAAGGGATGCGGCATCAGGAAGACTGATACACTCTCAGCAGATCTTCAGAGAGAAAGTATTGAGAGCAGACTAAGGAAGGACAAAGATGCTGGGCTGAAGGGGGAGGAAGCTGGGAACGCTGCACCGGATTACCATGCACCGGGACTCATTCCTGGCCCCCAACGACTCCTGGGAAAGGGGTGAGTTGAGCATGCCAGGAGTGACTTACTCTTGCCACAGACCTCTGGAATCCTGCAGCAGGAAATTCCAAGACCCCCAAGGACACTTGAGCTTGCAGGGAGAACTGGATAGAGAGGTAGTAAGGACAGACTGCAGCGATGCAGAGCCTAGAGAGTTTGGTACAGGAGCATCTGTAATGGAGTACAGCCAGCGACTCCCGTCTCAAGGCTTGCCTTACTCTTTTAGGAGATTTCAGCCTTAGGGGAACTGTCAGACCTGAAAAGAACAGGGCAGTCTTGCCCATGAGATGGGGCTGGTACAACCCGAGCAACCACATCTGCTGGCCTCTCTTTGGGGGCGAACTGGAGATGCCTGTTTGCAGTAAAGCCTGGGATGCCCAGCCAGGATGCCTCCTGTGGACCTGCTTCATAGCTCCTGTGCTGGCAGATTGCACCTGACTGTTGGAGAGCTCCAGCAGAGCAGCCTCTTCCAATGCACACCACCCCATCTACACCCTCCCCTCACCATAGCCCCTCCATGCCACTTTGCCAGCATGCACTTGCCCATGGTCACTCCCCACATTATTTTGCAAGCATGCACACCCATGGATGGAACACACCTCCCATTCCCCACTGGCACACAAATGAACATGTAGCCCACTATGCCACAGCTGCCAGTGGGAGCGCATCCCACATCACCACAACCCACCATCATTGTCAATGCAAACACACACAAGGAGACAGTGGTCCTGCCCACTGCCTGGGCAGCCATTGCCGCCATCACAATCACATGCATGGAAGGTGCCAGCCCTATACCTACTAGCACCCCGTGGCAGGACCGACACCGCTGCCAGCATGAATGCATGCCTAGAAGACAGCAGCCTCACCCCCTACCACAAGTGCCACACTGCCACTGCCACCAATGCAAACGTATTTATGGAGGCTGGCACAATTGTGCCTGCCAGTGCCCAACCGCAGCTGATGAGTGTGCACCTCACCATGCTGCCGCTGCTGCTGGAACATACAAACCATCATGGGTCCTGTTGCCACCACACAACGAAGCACCCTGGCTGACACCACACATCAGAATGTTGCTACCAGAGGTCCAGAAACACCTCAACAACTCCAGTGCAGAAGGTTCCTAACTTCTAGGGGCCAGAGAAAAAAATGCTGGGAACCTGATACCAGCCCTCCAGAGATACAGACTGCAGCCAGGAGTTCTTAGCTGAGCCTTGACCCACTAAAATCTTCCAGAAACAAAACTACAATCAAACCCCCAAGGACATGAAAGAGGATAAAATTTTTTAAAAATCCAAAGGACAGCAACTTCAAAGACGGAAAGAACATCAGTCAACAAAGATGAGAAAGAACCAGTGCAACAACTCTGGCAACTCAAAAATCCAGAGTGCCTTCTTACCTCCAAATGACCACATTAGTTCCCCAGGAATAGTTCTTAGCCAGGATGAAATGGCTGAAATGACAGAAAGAGAATTCAGAACATGGGTGAGAACGAAGATCACTGAGATTCAGGAGAAAGTCAAACCCAATCCAAGGATTCTAAGAAACATGACAAAATGATACAGAAGATGAAAGATGCAAATGGCCATTTAAAGAAAGAACAAAACATATCTGATAGAGCTCAAAAACTCACTTCAAAAATTTCAGAATAAAATCACAAGAATTAACCACAGAATGGACCAAGCTGAGGAAAGAATCTCAGAGCTCGAAGACTCTCTCCAAAATAACTATGAGACAAAAATGAAGAAAAAACAATGAATGGACAAAACCTCTTAAAAATATGGGATTATGTAAAGAGACCAAATCTTTGACTTCCTGGCATCCCTGAGAGAGAGAAAGAGAAAGCAAGCAGCTTGGAAAACATATTTCAGGATATCATCCATTAAAGTTTTCCCAACTGTGCTAGCGAGGCCAGCATGCAAATCCAGGAAACACAGAGGACTCCCCGTGAAATACAACACAAGACCATCCCCAAGTCACATAGTCATCAGATTCTCCAAGGTCAAAATGAAAGAAAAAAATGTTAAAGGCAACTAGAAAGAAGAGGCAGGTCACCTACAAAGAGAACCCCATCAAGCTAATAGCAGACTTTTCAGAAGAAATCTACAAGCCACAAGAGATTGGGGGCCTATATTCAGCGTTCCTAAAGAAAAGAATTTGCAACCAGGAATTTCATATCCAGCCAAACTAAGCCTCCTCAACAAAGGAGAAATAAGGTCCTTTTCAGACAAGCAAATGTTAAGGGAATTCATTACCACCAAATGTGCCTTAAATGAGTTTTTTAAGGAAGTGCTAAACACAAAAAGGAGAGCCCATTACTGGCCAGCACAAAAGCACACTTAAGTGCAAAGAAGACCAGTGATACTCCAAAGCAACAACACAAACAAGTCTGCATAGCAAACTGCTGACAAACAGTAAGAGGCTCAAATCTGCATATATCAATAGTTACCTTAAAAGGAAATGGGCTAAATGCCCCAATTAAAAGGCAGAGAGTGGCAAGTTGGATAAGGAAGAAAGACCCAACAGTATGATGTCTTCAAGAGATCCATCACACATGCAATGACACCCATAGGCTCAAAGTAAAGGAGTGGACAAAAATCTACTAAGCAAATGGAAAACAGAAAGCAGGGGTTGCTATTCTATTTTTAGACAAAACACACTTTAAACCAACAAAGATCAAGAAAGACAAAGAAGGACATTATATAATGGTAAAGGTTCAATTCAACAAGAAGATCTGATTATGCTAAATATATATGGAGCCAACACAGGAGCACCTGGGTTAATAAAGCAAGTTCATAGAGGCCTATGAAGAGGCTTGGACAACGACACAATAATAGTGGGAGAATACAACACTACACTGACAGTATTATATCATCAGGGCATAAAACTAACAAAGATATTTGGGACATGAACTTGACTCTTGACCAGAGGACCTAACATCTACAGAACTGTTTACTCAAAAGCAACAGAATATACATTCTTCTCATTTGTACATGGCACATACTCTATTCTTATCATTTTCACATGGCACATACTCTAAAATTAACCACACAGTTGGACATAAACAATCATCAGAAAATTAAAAAAAAAAAAAAAGAAATCATGCCAAGCACACTCTCAGACCACAGGGCGATAAAATAGAAATCAAAACTAAGAAAATCACTCAAAACCATACAGTTACATGGAGATTAAACAACCTGCTTCCAAATGACTTCTGGGTAAATAACAAAATTAAAACACAATACAAGAAATTATTTTAAAATAATGAGAGCAAACATAGGAAACACCAGAATCTTTGGGACACAACTAAAGCAGAGTTATGAGGGAAGTTTATAGCACTAAACACCAACATCAAAAATTTATAAAGATCTAGCCAGGTATGGTGGCTCACACCTGCAATCCTAGCACTGTGGGAGACTGAGGCAAGTAGATCTCCTGAGCTCAGGAATTTGAGACCAGCCTAGGTAACATGGCAAAACCCCATATCTACCAAAAATACAAAAAATTAGCCAGGCATGGTGGAGTGTGCCTGTGGTCCCAGTTACTCGGGAAGCTGAGGTGAGAGGATCTCTTGAGCCTGGGAGGTGGAGGTTGCAGTGAGCCAAGACTGCATCACTGCACTCCAATCTGGGTGACAGAGTGAGATCCCATATCAAAAAAAAAAAGTTATAAAGATCTAAAAGTAATCACCTGACCTAACAACTAAAGAAACAGGAGCAAACCAACCCCAAAGCTAGCAGAAGACAAATAACCAAAACCAGAGCTGAACTGAAGAAAATTCAAATGCCAAAAATCATAAAGAAGTAACAAATCCATAAGTTGGTGTTTGAAAGAATTAATAAGATACATAGACCACTGCTTAAACTAATTAATTAAAAAAGAGAGATGATCCAAATACAATCAAAAATGACTAGGAAGGGACATTATCACCGATGCCACAGAAATACAAAACACCCTCAGAGACCACTAAGACACCTCTATGCACACAAGTTAGAAAACCTAGAAGAAATGGACAGATTCCTGGCAACATACAACCTCCAAAGACTGAACCAGGAAGAAGTTCAAACCTTGAACAGACCAAAAGTGAGGTCCCAAATTATATCAGTAATTAAAAAGCCTACTAACCAGAAAAAGCCCAGGACCAGACAGATTTATAGCCAAATACTACCAGATGTACAAAGAAGATCTGGTGGCATTCCTACTGGAACTATTCGAAAAATTGAGGAAAGGGGACTCCTCCCTAACTCATTCTATGAGGCTAGCATCATCCTGATACCAACCTGGCAGAGAGACACACACACAAAAAGGCCAATATCCTTAATAAACACTGATGAAAAATCCTCAAGAAAATAGTAGCATACTGAATCCAGCAGCACATCAAAAAGCAAATCCACCATAATTAAGTAGCCTTTATTGATTCAAGGTTGGTTCAACATATCCAAGTCAATAAATGTCATTTACCACATAAACAGAACTAAAAACAAAAACCACATGATTATCTCAAGAAATGCAGAGAAGGATTTTGATAAAATTCCATATAGCTTCATGGTTTTAAAAAAAACCCTCAACAAAATCAGCATTGAATGAACATGCTTCAGAAGAATAACAGCCGTCTATGAACCTATGAACATTTCACAGTGAACACAATACCAAATGGGCAAAAGCTGGAAGGGTTCCCCTTCAAAACCAGGAACAAAACAGGGAGGCCCTCTCTCACCACTCCTATTCAACATAGGAGTCCTAGCCAGAGCAGTCAGGCAAGGGAAAGAAATAAAAGGCATCCAGTTAGGAAAAAAGGATGTCAAAACATCTGTATTTGTAGATGATATGATTCTGCAGTTAGAAAACTCCATAGTTTCTGCACAAAAGTTCCTTTATTTGATAAACCACTTCAGCAAAGTTTCAGGATATAAAATCAATGTACAAAAATCAGTAGCATTCCTATACACCAACAACATCCAACCTGAGAGCCAAATCAAGCACACAATCCCATTCACAATAACCACAAAAAAGAATAAAATACCTAGAAATACAATTAATCAGGGAAGTAAAAGATCTCTACAACAATAATTACAAAATACTGTTTAAAGAAATCATTGATGATACAAACAAATGGAAAAACATTCAATGCTCATGATTAGGAATAATCAGCACTTTTTAATGGCCATACTGTCCAAAGCAATTAACAGATTCAATGCTATTCCTATCAAACTACCACTGACACTCTTCACAGAATTAGAAAAAAAAAAACTATATTTAAATTAATATGGAATCCAAAAAATAGCCCAAATAGCCAAGGCAATCCTAAGCAAAAAGAACGAACCAGGAGGCATCACATTACCTGACTTCAAAATATACTATAAGGCCCTAGTAACCAAAATAGCATGGTACTGGTACAAAAATATAGACCAATGGAACAGAATAGAGAGCCCAGAAATAAAGCCACACATCTACAACCAACTGATCTTCAACAAAGTTGACAAAAACAAGCAATGGGGAAAAGGATCCCTATTCAATAAATGGTGCTAGGATAACTGGCTATCCAAATGAAGAAGATCGAAGCTGGGGGCCTTTCTTACACCATATAAAAAATCAACTGGTGATGGATTAAAGACTTAAACATAAAATCTAAAACTATAAAAATCCCTGAAAAATAACCTGAAAATACCATTCTGAATATAGGCACTGGCAAAAATTTCATGACAAAGATGCCAAAAGCAATTGCAACCAAAACAAAAATTGACAAGTGGGACCTAATTAAACTAAAGAGCTTCTGCCTTGAAAAAGAAGCTATCAACAGACTAAACAGACAGCCTACAAAATGGGAGAAAATATTTTTGCAAACTAAGCATTTGACAAAGGCCTAATACCCAGAATCTGTAAGAAGCTTAAACAAATTAACAAGCAAGAAAGAAACAACCCCACATAAAAGAGGGCAAAGAACATGAACGGTCACTTCAAAAGGATACATACACATGTCCAACAGGCATATGGGAAAAATGCCCAACATCACTCATCATTAGAGAAATGCAAATCAAAACCACAATGAGATACCATCTCACATCAGACAGAATAACTATTACTAAAAATTCAAAAATAACAAATGTTGGTGAGATTGTGGAGAAAAAGGAATGCTTATACACTGTACATGTACCCCTGAACCTAAAATAAAAGTTAAAAAGGAAAGAGAAAGGGAAGGGAAGGAAATTAGGACTAGGGGCCATGTGTGGTGGCTCATGCCTGTAATCCCAGCACTTTAGGAGGCCAAGGCAGGCTAATCACCTGAGGTCAGGAGTGCAAGACCAGCCTGGCCAAGATGGTGAAACCGTGTATCTACTAAAAATACAAAAATCAGCCGGCCATGGTGGCAAGTACCTATAATCCCAGCTACTCAATAGGCTCAGGCAGGAGAATTGCTTGAACCCTGGAGATGGAGGTTGCAGTGAGCCAAGATTGTGCCATCGCACTCCAGCCCGGGCAACAAGAGTGAAACTCCATCTCAATAAGAAAAAAAAAATAGGACTAAGACTGTCCTAATTCCATTCCCTGTAGTTCTTCTGCATTATTAGTTTCTCCCAAAGCCAAAAGGCTTTGGCCAGAATCTTTTTAAACCACTTGTTAATTGTGTGGGAGTTGTCGTTTAAATCGAGATTGCAATCTATAGATTCACCCAATCAGGTGCATATGTACTGCAAAATATTGCAACATGTTGAGCCCCTACATCATTCATCTCATTTATTTTTTGACATATGACATGTGACATGTATACTAAGCTAAATGCTAGTACCAATCTGAATGTTAACTATTAGTAAAGCTTAATTCCCATATATAACATACTAATTAATATTAATTAATATTGAGTTTCATATAACAAAGTCCAGGTCACAAGATGACTTCAGACCAAAACAACAAGACAAAAACAGGCAAGTATATAAGAAACAACTTCCGTATAAGTTCAGTCCAAAGGGCTCATCTAATCTTTATACTTTTCAGAAACAACTCCATAGAACACATAGTAATAAACCATGGTATTGTCCTCTGTTACAACTCAGTATTTCTTCATTACTTTCTATCCTTTCCATTGGTTCCATCTTCTTTCCAAACAATGAATATTTATGAAATTCATTTCTCAACTGACAGAATCCCAACTTAGTACACATTGGGACACTCTCCAAGTTCACAGACTCTCCATTGAGCTCTGCACCAACCTATCCATTAAGTCCTTGGTCATCTGTTTTAATACAAGGACCCTATCCAAAGTAATTACCTATCACCAGGTAAATTGAGATCCATCAAACTCCTCTGAATTTTCCTCAGTCCCTCATATTCTTCAGTTGACATCTTAGTCAGGATACCTCAATTGCTTAAACAAATTCAAAAAGACATAGAAAGCCACTCAACCTTACCTTCACATCCCTTTCCAGTGCCCTAAGGGCATCACCACATGCAGCTGGTGTCAGAAAGAATCATTTATTGCACATCACGGTGTGCACACATTATGAATCAGAGTGCTGCAGATGCCTGCAGTCACCACCTGAAATAGCTAAACCCGCACTGCAGTCACTGCCATTTCTGGTACGTGCTAGGAAACCTTGACTGTCTTCATCATGGCCTCACTTCAGTCAAAGCTTCTAGACTTGCCGAGGAGCCCCCACCAAAAAAAAAAAAGCATGGCTAAATAAAGCAAAACTCCACCAAAAAGTATAACTGACTCATAATGTGTTTTAAAAATGTTTAACCTTGTATAGGTGAAAACACCGGCATAAAACAAATGCCATCACACTCTAAATTTTAAATAGGCGGGATCCTGCTTTTTTCCACAAGAAGCAAACAAAATAACAATAATTTTTAAAGCCCACCTAATATGGAATTTGAAGTCATTACAATAATTTCAAGGTGTGGCTCTTTGGAGAAGTCTTTCTGGGGATTTACTTTTAAAAAAAAATCTGAGTGCTGTGCAAAGTGGGACAAATCTATTTCCAGACCATACTCAAGGAAAGAAGTGATTCTTCTAACCAATGAGATGTATAATTGTCCCTCTCAGTCCCTCAGCATAGAAAACTTTTATTTTCCACAAAGGGAACAAAGACCCTGGAGAGAATTAGACACCACATGCTGAACCTCAGTGAGCCATTTTCATTAACAAGTAAAATAGTGCATTCAATAGCCTATATGTGAGAAGTAAAAATATTCTGCAGGAATCAATTAATTAAGTGATTCATTTGTGTTTAAACACAGTCCAGGACAAAAAGAAAATTATGGAACTATAGCAGTAAGGACTTGCAGCCAGAGGTGAACAGCAGGACAGATGGCCCAGGACACAGAGGATACAGTGAAAAGGATCTGAACAACATAATAGAAATTGTCTCATTACTATATTGTAACTATATTATTAGTTACTATACTGTTACTATACTTGTAACTATATTGCTATAGGTTTTCATTGCCGCTTTATGAAAGAAGAACTGTAAATTTGTTTCAAAAACACCACACACCCTTATACTGTGTCATTTATAAATATAAGTAGTAAAATGTTTAAAGATCACATTAGTTCAGTCAATCTCTACAAAGATTTTATTATCTGATTCAAAGAACCCTTGCCGAGATCATGATCCATAGAATGTTAAAGTGGATGAGCCCTGCCTAACTATTATTTCTCAAGGACAGGCAATCCCAGTTAAGGAGAACGCTTAATGAATACTCTTAGCCAGGTTAAATTTTGTCTGAATACGTTACAACTTACACTTATAAAAATAATTTTCATCCAATAAACTCTCCGTGTAAATAAAAAACTAGTATGGAAATAAACACTAAACATTAACAATTTAGTACCATAAAGGATATTTTTAAGTCTTTGATACTGTTTTAATGTGTTGGTGATATATGACAGAACTATTATGTCTATATTCATTTTCTGGTAAAGACCTGAATGCTAATAAAATATGTGCTATCTCTAAAGAGTAACTATCTTCCACCTCCAGGAAGTTGCATTAAAAAAATTGTTTCAGATGTTATAAATTATGTATTACTCACCTTGATTTCAGTCAAACTGATCATGGTTGCTTCACTTGAAATAAGAACAGCTTTTAAAATTTGGGATCAGATCCATTTTCTTTCAGAGGAAATAAAAAGAAACAAACCAGATATTGATTCTCTATTACCTGCTGTAGGTCTTTATTCATCTAAACTAGGAAATACCCATCAGGACAGGGAAATCAGTCTTATCTGCCAGGTCACCAAGATGGTGAGTATGAGGTTTTTGGATCCAGAAGTATGCCCTTTTCTGGGATTCTCTTCTCTGAGGCTTTACTTATGCATTACTCTCCACTACACTCAGTTACAGGAATGCTAATGTTCTTCATCCTGCCTGCATCAAACTGTAACAGAAAGCTTCAGAAAAATAAAACTTTCTCATTTTGATAGAAAGGATAAAACCAGTCTGGACCCATTTAAATTATTAGGGCCAGTCATAAAATTGGGGTGAAGATATGGAAAGACATTTTCCATATATAGATAGATAGATAGATAGATAGATAGATAGATAGATAGATAGATATAGTTAGCTATACTAGTGAGCACTGTATACTAAATGCCATACCAAAACATACACAAGATAGTGTATGCTATAACACATTATGCTAAAGTAAGGTGCGTGAGTACCAGAAATCATTCCCAAAGAAAGTTAAATTACCAAGCCTTTACACTAACATATATAGACAATTTGAAAGATGTATTATATTGTCAAATCCCTACTGTCTTCTGAAATAGCTTTAAAGCCTGTGCATCATTCAGGGCTCTTTTGGTTGCAAGAGAAAAAAAAAAAATCAAATCTGGTTAACTAGACCAGCTCATGAAATTCAGGGAAATCATTCAACCAACCAGTAAGATAAGTAAAATATGCAGAGCTATAGCCAACCAGAACAACTTGAGCTTGACTACTTCCTCCATTCATTCATTCATTCTCTCTCTCTCTCTCTCTCTCTCTCCTCCCTCTACACGTTATGACTTCCTGTGATGTCCACCACTAGAGAGAGACCACCTCACCAGTTCTCAATTTAAAAATTTTAAAATCCCAGGAAGGACTAAATGGCCAAGTCCAGGTCAGGAGGCCAACTCTAGGCAGGGATTTTGAAAGTATATCACAGTTACTATGTGATTCTGGCCTGAAAAAAGAGAAGTTTCAAGAGGAAGAGAGAGCGATGAGAAAACTAAAAATCACATGTTCACTACAATGTCATTCCATTGTGCAGTTAAGATCAGAAGAGGTTTTGGGAGTTTAGTTGTTTCAGAAGTTTCCAAACTGCTTTCCACAGTGGCTAAACTAATTTTTACAGTCCCATGAACAATGTATAATTATTTGCTTTTACCCACAGCCTTACCAACATCTGTTTTTTGTTTGTTTGTTTGTTTGATTTTTGGGGTTTTTTTTTTTTTTTTTTTGGTCTTTTTGATTATAGCCATTCTGACTGATGTGAGGTGGTATCTGGTGATTTTGATTTCCATTTTTGTAATGATTAATGAGGTAGAGCAGTTTTTCATATGTTTGTTGGCCATTTATATGTCTTCTTTTGAGAAGTGTATGTTCATGGCCTTTGCCGATTTTTTAATAGGGTTGTTTTGTTTGCTGAGTTGTTTAAGTTCCTTATAGATTCTGGATATCAGGCCTTTGTCAAATGCATGGTTTGCAAATATTTTCTTCTGTTCTATGGGTTGTCTGTTTACTCTGTTGATTGTTTCTTTTGCTGTGCAAAAACTTTTTAATTGTCTCCCACTTGTCAAGTTTTGTTTTTGTTGCAATTGCTTTCGAGGACTTAGTCATGAATTCTTTGCCAAGACCCCTGTCCAGAATGGTATTTCATATGTTTTCTTCAAGGAAATTTATAGTTTGAGATCTTATACTTAAATTTTTAGCCCATCTTGAGTTAATTTTTGTATGTTGTGAAAGGTAAGGGTCTAGTTTCATTCTTCTGCAAATGGCTAGCCAGTTATCCCAGCACTATTTATTGAACAGGAGTCCTTTCCCCATTGTTTATTTTTGTCAATTTTGTGATTGATATTTTTGACAGTATTTATTCTATTTTCACCTACTTGAAATCATAATTCCTGCTTTGTTTGGAGTATTAGAAAAATTGCTTTTTCAAGAAGAAAAAAATACTTCCAGAAACAGACATGCTTTATTCATTTTAATAAAGCATCAGAAAGAGAAAAGCATAATTAAAATACACAATTTTTAAAAGTAAATATTTTTCTACATGTAAGACAAAATGGGTGAAAACATGCTCTAAAGTCCAGTCAACTAGCCCACAAATCAGTGGGTTCATCTTCTTGCTCGAGTTATTCTTTGTCATACCTGCTCTCTCACTTTCTTCTGAGGGTGGCTACATGGATATATATATATACAAGTAAAAGTTCTGCAACTAGAAACCCTTGATACATTCTTTATTACAATAATAAAAATATTCAGGGAGCACATCAGGACAGGTAAAATCTCCTCATTCACTTGTTAAGTACACCTGTATTGATTTTTCTATAACTATACTTTTAATAATTCATTACATACATTTCCCTATATATGTTTTATAGAACTGATTCTACATCACTAATGATATCTAGACGGTAGTAGAGACATTCTCCCCAAACTCACTTAACACTACATAGATCTTCAAAGCAGATACAAGCTTCAAAACTTTAAAACGTATATAGACATGTGTATGTGTATGTGCATGTGTGTATAACTTAGAATACTGTGTCTTTGAAGTAGTCATTTTAGAAGTTTGTAGCATGCCAGAAAATTTTACTTTTATTGAAGGAAACTTTTCTGTGAGATCATTCTTATCCCCTCAAGAGCTAGGTTCTACTTATCCACCAACACCTTGACCCACAAAAAGCTGCTATAGTGTTCCCTATCTACCCAGGCCTATGGAACACAATGGCCTAGTGAACCCTGACAGGTGTCATTGATTTTAACTTATCTGAATACCCAAGTGGCATTTATTTTCTTTAACCTTCAGTGACCAGTGGGCTTGCAAGATCCCCCTTCAGTTTTTTCTTCCCACTGTGACAACCTAGATGGGTAGTGAGTCAGGGACTCAACAAGAAAAGCCAGTAAACCTAAAGCACTGGCCATGCCTCACCTGGGCACCACTCAGAAAACATGGGCAGTAAGATTCCTCAGGGAAACAGCCCACCCAGCCAGAACAGTACCTGCACAGTTAAAAACCATTCAAATGGATTCTCATGTGTATACTAGTAGAGTCCAATGAGATCTGTAAAAACAAGTCTCTTTTGTATCATTTGGGACTCAGAAGTCACAATGGCCATGGTCCTTCCTGATGACCTCATGCTTACCACAGTCACAGAAAGGAGATAACTTGATTATTTCTTGGATTTTCATGTCCTGAAGAATAAAAAAGCAGTGCTTGTAAAAGAGAGCAATTAATAGAGAACGAGGATGACTTTTTTTGAATACAGAGTGAAAATGCTATTATTGATAAGCCTAATCAGAAATTGCTGGACACAAACAAAAAGCATGATGACACTCAGAGTCTGACTTATTTCTTTCATGTAATGCCTCCCCTGCCAGGCAAAGTCAGTCCAGGATTGTATGCAATGTCAAAAACTCATAGTATAATGAATCTGAGTACAAACTCCTTGAAAGCAGAAGCCAAAGTATTTCTTTCTTAATTTTGTGAATGGTATAAAGCATCCGCTGTGTCCAAACATATAAAATAACAACATGGAGGTAACAAATAACTGTAAAATTGGGCTTTTTCTCTGGAATGTTCTTAAATTAAGTCAATTCTCAGGACTGTTTCATTAAGAAAAAAATTCGTCAAATATGTTCAAAATAGATCACTAGTACAGATGCAGCAAAGGCAAAAACAATAGGATCTGTTGAATAAATTTGAAGTGTCCCATAGAGATTTCATATTTTTAGGGTAAAGTAGAGAAAATGAAATAGATAATCCCAAATAACTATCTTTTTTTTAATCTAAGTAATGGGGTGGGTGAGGACAGTGTTTATTATCAAATGCCAAAACCATCCCTGCAAGGCTTATTGGACAAGAATGTAGTCACACTGGAAGGAAGAAATGTTTCAAGGACAAACCTCCAAGTCTTATATCTCACTTACATACCAATTACATAGCTTTTAGACTTGTGCGTACAGAGATCCCTTGACAAGTAGGCACTATCACTGCAACAAGGGCAAATTTTCCCCACAGTCAGTGTTAAGGAGACTGTCAATTACAGATCTTTCTCAAGCACCCTACTGACCCCAGAGAAATTAGCAGCCGAGCAGGGAGGTGCAGGATGAGGAGATTGATGACCCTAATAGCCTAGTAACTACACATATTGGAAGGAAAAAGTATGAGATTCCAGTATGAACAATGCAAAAAGTTTCTAAATAAAGGCTTTTAATTTAATATAAGGGAGCTTAAAAGCTTTGATGTTCAATTTCAGTTCAAAGTGATACTTATTGATAGTACTGTCTAATAGAAATATAATGCAAGCCACATAAGAAATTTAAAATTTCAGGAAGCCACATTAAAAAATAAAAAAACAGGTTAAGTCAATTTTAATATTATATTTTGTTTAACCCAATATATCCAACTTATTATAATTTCAACATGTAGTAAATAGAAAAATTTATTAATGAGATATTTTACCTTTTTTTCTAAGTCTTTGAACTTTAGCATATAGTTTATACTTATAGCACATCTTAATTTGGATTAGTCACTTTTCAAGTGATCAATGGCCATTCATAGCTAGTGACTACTGTATTAGACATTACAGCTGTATAGGCATCCCAAGAATATTCATTCATTCATTCGATTAATACATAAGAAGCACCTACTCTGTTTCAGACACTCTGCATGTCACTAAGGATACATCAGCGAAAATAATTAATACATCTTTGCTCTTATAGAGGTTGGAATTTGGCATCTTGGCAAAAACAAAGATATTAAGCAAACAGTTATGTGAATGTTTATAATAAAGTGTGATAAAGGAAATATACAAAGTGCTGCAACATATACTAGTATGGGCCTACCAGGAAGAGAGAAAGAGATCAAGAGGATATTCATGAAGGAAGGGACACTTAATCTGAGATTGGAAGGATGGGTAAAGATTTATCAACCTTGGAGGCTGGGAGAGGGGTGGGAACAGGGAAATAAGTGGTCTAGGTAGTCTTTGAGTGGAGAGCAACCTGATGAGGATGACGGACTGATAGAAAGCCCATGAACTGACAGCATGATAGGTAAAGAGGAGAGTAGCAAAAAATGAGACTAAAGAGGTAGGCAGGAATCAGAGTTCATCAAGGATTTGAGCTTTTATCAAAAGAGCAAAGGGCAGCTGGAGGAGAATGTTAGAGGGAGGTTTGACATGATCAGATTGCATATTAAGAAGATAAATCTAGCTGCTGAATGGAGAATATATTTGAGGTTATATGGAGTAAATGTTTAGAGCCCAGTTACAAGCCTACAGCAGCAGCTCAGGGGAAAGATGCTGGTGGTTCAAGACATCTGGGAGATAGACTCAATAGGATGTGGACTCTACACCAATGACTCAGTAGGATGTTAGTAGTGAGAGAAAAGGACTTGTCAAGAATGTCACTAGGTTTCTGACATCAGCCATCAGTTAAATGGTGGGGCCATTTGATGAACTAGAGATATAATAGAGGAGCGAGAAGAATAAGAGTTCCATTTTGAACATGTTCATTTTGAGGTATTTGCAATACATCCAAGAGGGAATGTCATTTAGACAGAGATGTGGCCCTGGAACTGAGAAGAGAAGTCGGAGCTACAATTTTAGCGTTATCATTGGCAGAAATCAGTTAACTGAAGCCACATAAATGGATTAAATCACCTAAGGTCCAAATTTCAAGAGAAAAGAGAAGGCATGGGGCTGAGTCCTGAGAGTTTCCATCATGTAAAGACTGACTAGTGAAGAAAGGCCCTGATATGGCTTGACTGTGTCTCCACCTAAATATCATCTTGAACTGTAGTTGCCATAATCCCCATGTGTCATGGGAGGGGCCAGGTGGGAGATAATTGAATCATGGGTGCAGTTATCCCCATGCTGCTGTTCTCATGATAGTGAGTTCTCACGAGATCTGATGGTTTTATATAAGAGACTTTCCCCTCTTTGCTCGGCACTACTTCTTCCTGCCATCATGTGAAGAAGGACATGTTTGCTTCCCCTTCCACCATAATTGTAAGTTTCCTTAGGCCTCTTCAGCTGTGCATAACTATGAGTCAATTAAACCTTTTTCCTTTATAAATTACCCAACCTTGGGCAGTTCTTTAAAGCAGCATGAGAATGGACTAACATAGTAAGTTGGTACCATGTAGTGGGATGCTGCTTTAGAGATACTTGAAAATGTGGAAGCAGCTTTTAAACTGTGTAACAGGCAGAGGTTGTAACAGTTTGGAAGGCTCAGAACAAGACAGGAAGATGTGGGGAAGTTAGGAACTTCCTAGAGACTTGTTAAATGGCTTTGACCAAAATGCTGATAGTTATATGGACAATGAAGACTCTAGAATGGTAGACTCACCAACAGTTTGCACCATGCACCTGGAAAAGCCACAGACACTCAATGCCAACACTTGAAGGCAGTCAGGATGGGGGGCTATCTCCTACAATGCCAGAGGGGCAGAGCTTCACAAGGCCTTTAGAGCCCAACTCTTACATCAGCATGACCTGGATATGAGACATGAAGTCAAAGGAAATCATTTTAGAGCTTTAAGATTTGACTGCCCTGCTGGATTTTGGACTTGCATGGGGCCTATAGCCCTTTCGTTTTGGCCCATTTCTCCCATTTGGAATGGGTATATTTACCCAATGCCTGTACCTCCATTGTATCTAGGAAGTAACTCACTTGCTTTTGATGTTACAGGCTGATATGGCTTGGTTGTGTCCTCACCCAAATCTCATCCTGAATTGCAGTTGCCATAACCCCCACATGTCATGGGAGGGACCCAGGGGTAGATAATTGAATCTTGGGTGTGGTTACCTCCATGCTGTTCTTGTGATAGTGAGTTCTCATGAGATCTGATGGTTTTATAAAGGGTTTTTCCCCTTTTACTCATTCTTCTTCTCCCTTATGCCAGGTGAAGAAGTGTGTGTTTGCCTCCCCTTCTGTCATGATTTATTGTAAGCTTCCTGAGGCTATGACAGCTATGCTGAACTGTGAGTCAATTAAACCTCTTTCCTTTATAAAGTACCCAATTTCAGATATGTCCTTATAGTAGCATAAGAATGGACTAATACAACGAATTGTTATGATAGAGTGGAGTACTGCTATTAAGATGCCCAAAAATGTGGAAGCAACTTTGGAACTGGGTAACAGGCAGAGATTGGAACAGTTTGGAGGGTTCAGAAGAAGATAGGAAAATGTGGGAAAGTTTGGAACTTCTTAGAGACTTGTTGCATGGCTTTCACCAAAATGCTGATAGTGATTTGCACAATAAAGTCCAGGCTGAGGTAGTCTCAGATGGAGATGAGGAACTTGTTGGGAACTGGAGTAAAGGTCACTCTTGCTATGCAAAGATACTGGAAGCAATTTGCCCCTGCCCTAGAAATCTGTGGAACTTTGAACTTGAGAGATTATTTAGGGTATCTGGAGGAGGAATTTCTAAGTGGCAAAAGCATTCAAGAGGAGATACACATAAAAGTTTGGAAAATTTGCAGCCTGACAATGCCATAGAAAAGAAAAACCCATTTGCTGGGGAAAAATTCAAGTCTGCTCAGAAATTTGCATAAGTAACAAGGAGCTGAATGTTTATCATCAAGACAATGGGGAAAACGTCTTCAGGGCATATCGGAGACCTTCACAGCAGCCCCTGTCATCACAGGCCTGGAGGTCTAGGAGGAAAACCTGGTTTCTTGGACTGGGCCCAGGACCCCTCTGCTGTGTGCAGCCTAGAGACATGGTGCCCTGCATCACAGCCATCCCAGCCATGGCTAAAAGGGGCCAAGGTATTGCATGGGCTGTGGCTTCAGAGGGTGCAAGCCCCAGGCCTTGGCAGCTGCCATGTAGTGCTGAGCCTGTGGGTGCACAGAAGTCGAGAACTGAGGTTTGGAAACCTCTGCCTAGCTATCAGACAACGTATGGAAACCCCTCAATGTCCTGGCAGGGATGTGCTGCAGTGGCAGAACCCTCATGGAGAACCTCTGCTAGGGCAATGTGAAAGGGAAATGTGGGTCAGAGTCCCAACACAGAGTCCCCACTGGGGCACTGCCTTTGGAGCTGTGAGAAGAGGGTCACAGTCTTCCAGACCCCAGAATGGGAGATTCACCTACAGCTTGCACCATATGCCTGGAAAAGCCACAGACACTCAACACCAGCTCATGAAAGCAGCTGGGAGGGGGGCTGTACCAGGCAAAGCCATAGGCAGAGAGCTTCCCAAGGCCATAGTAGCTCACCTGTTGCATCCTGTTGCATCAGCGTGATACAAGTTCACTCTCAAGTTCAAAGTTCCACAGATCTCTAGGGCAGGGGCAAAATGCTTCCAATCTCTTTGCATAGCAAGAGTGACCTTTACTCCAGTTCCCAACAAGTTCCTCATCTGCATCTGAGACTACCTCAGCCTGGATGTGAGACATGGAGTCAAAGGAGATCATTTTGGAACTTTAAGGTTTAATGACCTTTCTATTGGATTTCCAACTTGCAAGGGAGCTGTAGCCCCTTTGTTTTTGCCAATTTCTCCAATTTGGAAAGGATGTATTTACCCAATGTCTATACCCCCATTGTATCTAAGAAGTAACTAACTTGCTTTTGATTTTATAGGCTGATAGGTGGAAGAGGCTTGCCTTGTCTCAGATGAGTCTTTGGATTTGGACTTTTAATGAGATAAAACTTTGTGAAACTGTTGGAAAGACATGATTGTGTTACGAAATGTGAGGACATGAGATCTGGGAGGGGCCAGGGGGAGAACGACATGGTTTGGCTGTGTCCCCACCCAAATCTTATCTTGAATTGTAGTTGCCATAATCCCCACATGTTGTGAGAGGAACCAGGTAGGAGGTAATTGGATCATGGGGGCGGTTACCTCCATGCTGTTCTTGTGATAGTGAGTAAGTTCTCATAAGCTCTGAGAGTTTTATAAGGAGCTTTTCCCATTTACTCATTCTTCTTCTCCCTGCTACCATATGAAGAAGGACATGTTTGCTTCTTCTTCTGCCATTACTAAGTTTCCTGAGGCCTCCCCAGCCATCCCAAACTGTAAGTCAATTAAATTTTTTTCCTTTACAAATTACTCAGTCTTGGGTGTGTCCTTATAGCAGCATGAGAACAGACTAATACAAAGGCTAATAGGCAGAAGGGACTTGCCTTGTCTAAGATGAGACTTTGGACTTGGACATTTGGGTTAATGCTGGAATGAGTTAACACTTTGGGGCACTGTTGGCAAGTCATGACTGTGTTTTGAAATGTGAGGACATGAGATTTGGGAGGGCCAGGGGTATAGTGATATGGTTTGGTTGTGTCTCCACCTAAATATCATATTGAATTGTAGTTTTCATTATTCCCACGTGTCATGGGAGGGACCAGGTGGGAGGTAATTGAATCATGAGGCAGTTACCCCCATGCTGCTGTTCTCATGATAGTGAGTGAGGTCTCATGAGAGCTGATGGTTTTGCAAGGGGCTCTTCCCTTTTTGCTTAGTACTTCTCCTTCCTGTCATCATGTGAAGAAGGACATGTTTGCTTCCCCTTCTGCCATGATTAAGTTTTCTGAGTCCTCCCCAGCCATGCAGAACTGTAAGTCAATTAAACCTCTTTCCTTTATAAATTACCCAGTCTCAATCAGCTCTTTATAGCAGCATGAGAACAGAGCAACAAAGGCCCCATAATGGCAGGGAAGTCGCCAGGAAATCTCAAGACAAAAATATACAGGGAAGCCAAGAACAGAGTTTTTTCAAATAAGGAGTGAGTGGCAAATGTATGGAAATTTCATAAAAAGTCAAGTAAGATAAGAATTGTCCATGGACATAGAAACCAGACAACTTTGTAAGAGCAGTTTCAATGAAGTGGTGGGGCCAATTGAATCAGGAAGTGAAGACAGTACATATGAACAAATCTGAAAATCTGGTTATGATAGGAAGATGAGAGTCTGGGAAGTAACTTCACCACCATTCTCCATTTTCCATTATCCTGCTTCCATCTGTCAATGTCTGACTCACCATAAAATCAGCACTGACACATGCATAGTTACAGCTACACATAAGGAGTCTGTCTATAGCTGAAGCCAAGCAAACATAATACCCACAGCAGGGATGGAAACTAAATATCATGAGGTGATTGTCATCAAAAGATGCCTCCTTTTTGAGGAAATCCCAAGTAAAAAAGAATTGGCACTGGGGTCAGGAGATTTTCCTAAAACATCCTCCTGTTGCTAAGGAACTTGTAGTCTGCACAACTGTACACATACAAGTCTACTCCTGGCCGTGGTGATCTTTATTATTCCCTATTTTCCTACATTCAGAACCACTGAGGAGAAAAATATCCATGGGCAGGCCAGCACGTTATAAATAATAGAGAAATAGAGATGGAATAAAATTGAATCATCGAGTTTGTGAACCAAAGGCCAACCTGTCAACTCATTTCTAAGGTTCTTAGAAGATTATCTGTGGTCAGAAACTATATAGATAGTTTTCATGCATTTCAAAACCTCAAAAGACAGCATGGCAGAGAAAAGAAGCTGGATCTCAGACGTGTCTGGATTTAAATCCTGGTGTCCTTACTTACTGCAGATTTTGCTGGGCAAGTCACTTCCACAGGTTGAACCTCAGTTTCTTCATTCAAAAAAAACCAGATGTCTAAAAATATCTTCCTTATGGTTTTGTGGAGGAAATTAAATGAGATAATGTATAGGATGCTCACTGGACTGTCTGGTATGCAATAAATGTTCATTTCTTCTGACTGGTCAAAATGCACTTTGAATGTGCATTTTGTAGCATGAACAGGAGGTATGTGCTAGCACTGCTAGCACTTAATACATCAGCAAAAAGAATCTAGGTGGAAATTAGAAGAAATGCAGTAAACAAACAAGTTAATGTGTCAACATATTCTGAAGGAGTTAGAGAAATCCTGAAATTATACCAGTGATTATTATCTGATGGATGGGTAAATAAAACAGTCCATGACACTATCCTCTCAGTCTTTTTAGAAGAAAATGAGGTATGGTATCCTCTAATGTAGTATCCTTCCCACACAAGGATATTTTGTCATTAATATCATTTTTAACACAAGAACCAATGAGACTTTTCCACTTCTGCATGCCCAATTTCAGAACGACAGTTAAACAACTGTTTTTTAAAAAGGGATATAACATTATAGGAAACATTTTTCAAAATTTTATTTTATTCGATTATTTAGAAACTAATAGGCTTCTGTTCTGCTTCTGTATTCATTATCCTAGATTTTGAGCTACAGATCGTTGCTCTGAGTCTCACCATCAGCTGGACCACTCTGAAATAGAGCTCTTAGATACTTAAAGGAGGCATTTCCTAACGCAATGCTCATCTCATCACATGTGTCCCCCCCACCCCACCAGCATACAAAACCAGTGATAGTCACTGGACTTACACAAGATTTTGAAATGTTTCCACGTAGCCCTTCAGAAAGTATGTAAAATACTGTGAATAAGGACATTGTCTCTGGGTTAAACATTTAATCAAACCTAATGTACTTTTTTTTTCTTATTTTATTATTATTATACTTTAAGTTCTAGGGTACATGTGCATAACTGGTTTGTTATGTATGTATACTTGTGCCATGTTGGTGTGCTGCACCGATCAACTCGTCAGCAACCATCAACTCGTCAGCACCCATCAACTCATCATTTACATCAGGTATAACTCCCAATGCAATCCCTCCCCCTTCCCCCCTCCCCATGATAGACCCCGGTGTGTGATGTTCCCCTTCCCGAGTCCAAGTGAGCTCATTGTTCAGTTCCCACCTATGAGTGAGAACATGCGGTGTTTGGTTTTCTGTTCTTGTGATAGTTTGCTAAGAATGATGGTTTCCAGCTGCATCCATGTCCCTACAAAGGACACAAACTCATCCTTTTATGTGGCTGCATAGTATTCCATGGTGTATATGTGCCACATTTTCTTATTCCAGTCTGTCACTGATGGACATTTGGGTTGATTCCAAGTCTTTGCTATTGTGAATAGTGCCGCAATAAACATACATGTGCATGTGTCTTTATAGCAGCATGATTTATAATCCTTTGGGTATATACCCAGTAATGGGATGGCTGGGTCATATGGTACATCTAGTTCTAGATCCTTGAGGAATCGCCATACTGTTTTCCATAATGGTTGAACTAGTTTACAATCCCACCAACAGTGTAAAAGTGTTCCTATTTCTCCACATCCTCTCCAGCACCTGTTGTTTCCTGACCTTTTAATGATTGCCATTCTAACTGGTGTGAGATGGTATCTCATTGTGGTTTTGATTTGCATTTCTCTGATGGCCAGTGATGATCAGCATTTTTTCATGTGTCTGTTGGCTGTATGAATGTCTTGAGAAATGTCTGTTCATATCCTTTGCCCACTTTTTGATGGGGTTGTTTGTTTTTTTCTTGTAAATTTCTTTCAGTTCTTTGTAGGTTCTGGCTATTAGCCCTTTGTCAGATGAGTAGATTGCAAAAATTTTCTCCCATTCTGTGGTTGCCTGTTCACTCTGATGGTAGTTTCTTTTGCTGTGCAGAAGCTCTTTAGTTTAATTGATCCCATTTGTCAATTTTGGCTTTTGTTGCCATTGCTTTTGGTGTTTTAGACATGAAGTCCTTGCCCATGCCTATGTCCTGAATGTTATTACCTAGGTTTTCTTCTAGGGTTTTTATGGTATTAGGTCTAACATTTAAGTCTCTAATCCATCTTGAATTAATTTTAGTATAAGGAGTAAGGAAAGGATCCAGTTTCAGCTTTCTACTAATGACTAGCCAATTTTCCCAGCACCATTTATTAAATAGGGAATCCTTTCCCCATTTCTTGTTTCTCTCAGGTTTGTCAAAGATCAGATGGCTGTAGATGTGTGGTAATACTTCTGAGGACTCTGTTCTGTTCCATTGGTCTATATCTGTGTTTTGGTACCAGTACCATGCTGTTTTGATTACTGTAGCCTTGTAGTATAGTTTGAAGTCAGGTAGCATGATGCCTCCAGCTTTGTTCTTTTGACTTAGGATTGTCTTGGCCATGTGGGCTCTTTTTTGGTTCCATATGAACTTTAAGCAGTTTTTTCCAATTCTGTGAAGAAACTCATTGGTAGCTTGATGGGGATGGCATTGAATCTATAAATAACCTTGGGCAGTATGGCCATTTTCACGATATTGATTCTTCCTATCCATGAGCATGGTATGTTCTTCCATTTGTTTGTGTCCTCTTTTATTTCACTGAACAGTGGTTTGTAGTTCTCCTTGAAGAGGTCCTTTACATCCCTTGTATGTTGGATTCCTAGGTATTTTATTCTCTTTGAAGCAATTGTGAATGGAAGATCATTCATGATTTGGCTCTCTGTTTGTTACTGCTGTATAAGAGTGCTTGTGATTTTTGCACATTAATTTTGTATCCTGAGACTTTGCTGAAGTTGCTTATCAGCTTAAGGAGATTTTGGGCTAAGACGATGGGGTTTTCTAAATATACAATCATGTCATCTGCAAACAGGGACAATTTGACTTCTTCTTTTCCTAACTGAATACCCTTGATTTCTTTCTCTTGCCTGATTGCCCTAGCCAGAACTTCCAACACTATGTTGAATAGGAGTGGTGAGAGAGGGCATCCCTGTCTTGTGCCAGTTTTCAAAGGGAATTTTTCCAGTTTTTGCCCATTCAGTATGATATTAGCTGTGGGTTTGTCATAAATAGCTCTTATTATTTTGAGATACGTTCCACAAATACTGAATTTATTGAGCGTTTTTAGCATGAAGGGCTGTTGAATTTTGTCAAAGGCCTTTTCTGCATCTATTGAGATAATCATGTGGTTCTTGTCTTTGGTTCTGTTTATATGCTGGATTACGTTGATTGATTTGCGAATGTTGAACCAGCCTTGCATCCCAGGGATGAAGCCCACTTGATCATGGTGGATAAGCTTTTTGATGTGCTGCTGAATCCGGTTTGCCAGTATTTTATTGAGGATTTTTGCATCGATGTTCATCAGGGAGATTGGTCTAAAATTCTCTTTTTTTGTTGTGTCTCTGCCAGGCTTTGGTATCAGGATGATGTTGGCCTCATAAAATGAGTTAGGGAGGATTCCCTCTTTTTCTATTGATTGGAATAGTTTCAGAAGGAATGGTACCAGCTCCTCCTTGTACCTCTGGTAGAATTCAGCTGTGAATCCATCTGGTCCTGGACTTTTTTTCGTTGGTAGGTTATTAAATATTGCCTCAATTTCAGAGCCTGCTATTGTTCTATTCAGGGATTCAGTTTCTTTCTGGTTTAGTCTTGGAAGAGTGTAAGTGTCCAGGAAATTATCCATTTCTCCTAGATTTTCTAGTTGATTTGCGTAGAGGTGTTTATAGTATTCTCTGATGGTAGTTTGTATTTCTGTGGAGTCGGTGGTGATATCCTCTTTATCATTTTTTATTGCGTCTATTTGATTCTTCTCTCTTTTCTTCTTTACTAGTCATGCTAGGAGTCTATCAATTTTGTTGATCTTTTCAAAAAACCAACTCCTGGATTCATTGATTTTTTGGAGGGTTTTTGTATCTCTATCTCCTTCAGTTCTGCTCTGATCTTAGTTATTTCTTGCCTTCTGCTAGCTTTTGAATGTGTTTGCTCTTGCTTCTCTAGTTCTTTTAATTGTGATGTTAGAGTGTCAATTTTAGATCTTTCCTGCTTTCTCTTGTGGGCAGTTAGTACTATAAATTTCCCTCTACACACTGCTTTAAATGTGTCCCAGAGATTCTGGTATGTTGTATCTTTGTTCTCATTGGTTTCAAAGAACATCTTTATTTCTGCCTTCATTTCATTATGTACCCAGTAGTCATTCAGGAGCAGGTTGTTCAGTTTCCATGTAGTTGAGCGGTTTTGATTGAGTTTCTTAGTCCTGAGTTCTAGTTTGATTGCACTGTGGTCTGAGAGACAGTTTGTTATAATTTCTGTTCTTTTACATTTGCTGAGGAGTGCTTTACTTCCAATTATGTGGTCAATTTTGGAATAAGTGTGATGTGGTGCTGAGAAGAATGTATATTCTGTTGATTTGGGGTGGAGAGTTCTGTAGATATCTATTAGGTCTGCTTGCTGCAGAGATGAGTTCAATTCCTAGATATCTTTGTTAACTTTCTGTCTCGTTGATCTGTCTAATGTTGACAGTGGGGTGTTGAAGTCTCCCATTATTATTGTATGGTAGTCTAAGTCTCTTTGTAAGTCTCTACGGACTTGCTTTATGATTCTGGGTGCTCCTGTCTTGGGTGCATATATATTTAGGATAGTTAGCTCTTCCTGTTGAATTGATCCCTTTACCATTATGTAATGGCCTTCTTTGTCTCTTTTGATCTTGGATGGTTTAAAATCTGTTTTATCAGAGACTAGTATTGCAACCCCTGCTTTTTTTTTGTTCTCCATTTGCTTGGTGGATCTTCCTCCATCCCTTTATTTTGAGCCTATGTATGTCTCTGCATGTGAGATGGGTCTCCTGAATATAGCAGACTGATGGGTCTTGACTCTTTATGCAGTTTGCCAGTCTGTGTCTTTTAATTGGAGCATTTAGTCCATTTACATTTAAGGTTAATATTGTTATGTGTGAACTTGATCCTGCCATTATGATATTAACTGGTTATTTTGCTCTTTAGATGATGCAGTTTCTTCCAAGCCTTGATGGTCTTTACATTTTGGCATGTTTTTGCAATGGCTGGTACCGGTTGTTCCTTTCCATGTTTAGGGCTTCCTTCAGGGTCTCTTGTAAGGCAGGCCTGGTGGTGACAAAATCTCTAAGCATTTGCTTATCTGTAAAGGATTTTATTTCTCCTTCACTTATGAAACTTAGTTTGGCTGGATATGAAATTCTGGGTTTAAAATTCTTTTCTTTAAGAACGTTGAATATTGGCCCCCACTCTCTTCTGGCGTGTAGAGTTTCTGCCGAGAGGTCTGCTGTTAGTCTGATGGGCTTCCCTTTGTGGGTAACCCAACCTTTCTGTCTGGCTGCCCTTAATATTTTTTTCTTCATTTCAACTTTGGTGAATCTGGCAATTATGTGTCTTGGAGTTGCTCTTCTCGAGGAGTATCTTTGTGGCGTTCTCTGTATTTCCTGAATTTGAATGTTGGCCTGCCCTACTAGGTTGGGGAAGTTCTCCTGGATGATATCCTGAAGAGTGTTTTCCAACTTGGTTCCATTTTCCCCCTCACTTTCAGGCACCCTAATCAGACGCAGATTTGGTCTTTTTACATAATCCCATACTTCTTGCAGGTTTTGTTCACTTCTTTTTCTTCTTTTTTCTTTAGGTTTCTCTTCTCGCTTCATTTCATTCATTTGATCCTCAATTGCTGATACTCTTTCTCCCAGTTGATCGAGTCGGTTACTGAAGCTCGTGCATTTGTCACATATTTCTCGTGTCATGGTTTTCATCTCTGTCATTTCGTTTATGGCCTTCTCTGCATTAATTATTCTAATTATCAATTCTTCCACTCTTTTTTCAAGATTTTTAGTTTCTTTGCACTGGATACGTAATTCCCCCTTTAGCTCTGAGAAGTTTGATGGACTGAAGTCTTCTTCTCTTATTTCGTCAAAGTCATTCTCCGTCCAGCTTTGATCCATTGCTAGCGATGAGCTGTGTTCCTTTGGAGGGGGAAATGCGCTCTTATTTTTTGAATTTCCAGCTTTTCTGCCCTGCTTTTTCCCCATCTTTGTGGTTTTCTCTGCCTCTGGTCTTTGATGATGGTGACGTACTGATGGGGTTTTGGTGTGGGTGTCCTTCCCGTTTGTTAGTTTTCCTTCTAACAGTCAGGACCCTCAGCTGTAGGTCTGTTGGAGATTGCTTGAGGTCCACTCCAGACTCTGTTTGCCTTGGTGTCAGCAGCAGAGGTTGCAGAAGATAGAATATTGCTGAACAGCGAGTGTACCTGTTTGATTTTTGCTTTGGAAGCTTCCTCTCAGGGGTGTACTCCACCGTGTGAGGTGTGGGGTGTCAGTCTGCCCCTAGTGGGGGATGTCTCCCAGTTAGGCTCCTCAGGGAACAGGTACCCACTGTAGCAGGCAGTCTGTCCGTTCTCAGATCTCAACCTCCGTGTTGGGAGATCCACTGCTCTCTTCAAAGCTGTCAGACAGAGTCGTTTGCGTCTGCAGAGGTTTCTGCTGCTTTTTGTTGTTGTTGTTGTTGTTGTTTAGCTATGCCCTGTCCCCAGAGATGGAGTCTACAGAGACAGGCAGGCCTCTTTGAGCTGCTGTGAGCTCCACCCAGTTCGAGCTTCCCAGCAGCTTTGTTTATCTACTTAAGCCTCAGCAGTGGTGGGTGCCAGCCTCGCTGCTGTCTTGCCGGTAGATTGCAGACTGCTGTGCTAGCAATGAGGGAGGCTCCGTGGGCGTGGGACCCTCCCGGCCAGGTGTGGGATATAATCTCCTGGTGTACCCGTTTGCTAAGACCCTTGGTAAAGCGCAGTATTGGGGTGGGAGTTACCCGATTTTCCAGGTGTTGTGTGTCTCAGTTCCCCTGGCTAGGAAAAGGGATTCCCTTCCTCCTTGCACTTCCCAGGTGAGGTGATGCCTTGCCCTGCTTCACCTCTCGATGGTTGGGCTGCAGCAGCTGACCAGCACTGATTGTCCGGCACTCCCTAGTGAGATGTACCCAGTACCTCAGTTGAAAATGCAGAAATCACCGGTCTTCTGTGTGGCTCACGCTGGGAGCCGGAGACTGGAGCTGTTTCTATTCTGCCGTCTTGCTCCGCCCCCCACCAAATGTACTTTTTAAGAGCAAATCGGTTACTACTCCAATATTCTTTACACATAATTTTTGAGTCCCCTTACAACTAAGTCAGCCTCAGTACCAAGAGCAGATAGGGATTTGATTTTCAAAGGGCCATTTTTGTCAGAATCCATACAACTTAGAAACCTGAATGACAACACTTAAGAACAAATTCTTACACATTGAAGTCAAACTTTCCCACAGTCTCACCCATCTCATCTTCTACATCTCCCTTCTATAAACACTAAACTCTAATTAACTTTATCTACTAGCCAGTTCCCAAACATACTGCTCATTTTTCCTCATCTTGTACTTTCCTGATAATGCTGTTGCTTTTGTCTAGACTGATTTCCTTCCATCTCCATCTATTTAGATCTACATGCCCTTTAAAGACCTAGTTCAAATGCCCCCTTCTGTTTCTTTATTTTTTTCCTCAACTTTTATTTTAAGTTTCAGGGTACATGTGCGGGATGTGCAGGTTTGTTACATAGGTAAAACATGTGCCATGGTAGCTTGTTACACAGATGAACCCATCACCTGGGTATTAAGCCCAGCATCCATAATCTACTCTTCCTGGTGCTCTCCTTCCCCCTATGCACCCACAGCAGGCCTCATTGTGTATTATTCTCCATCATGTGTCCATTTGTTCTCATTTTTCAGCTCCTACTTATAAGTGAGAACATGCAGTGTTTGATTTTTTGTTCCTGCATTAGTTTGCTGAGGATAATGGTTTCCAGCTCCAACCATGTCCCTGAAAAGGACATGATTTCATTCCTTTTTATGGCTGCATAGTATTCCATGGTATATATGTACCACATTTTCTTTATCCAGTCTATCATTGATAAGCATTTGGGTTAATTTCCTGTCTTTGCTATTTGTGAATAGTGCTGCAATGAACAAATGCATGCATGTGTCTTTATAATGGAATGATTTATATTCCTTTGGGTATATACCCAGTAATGGGATTGCTTGGTCAAATGGTGTTTCTGCCTCTAGATCTTTGAGGAATTGCCATGCTGTCTTCCACAATGCTTGAACTAATTTACACTTCCACCAACAGTCTAAAAGTGTCCCTTATTCTCTGCAACCTTATCAGCATCTGTTGTTTCTGAACTTTTTAATAATCGTCATTTTCACTGGCATCAGATGGTATCTCATTGTGGTTTTGATTTGCATTTTTCTAATGATCAGTGATGTTGAGTTTTTTTTTTTCATATGTTTTTTGGCTGTATGAATATCTTCTTTTGAGAAGTGTCTGTTCACGTCCTTTACCTACTTTTTAATGGGGTTGTTTGGTTTTTTTCTTTTAAATTTGTTTAAGTTTCTTATAGACTCTGGATATTAGACCTTTGTCAGATGAATAGATTGCAAAAATTTTCTCCCATTCTGTAGGTTCCCTGTTCACTCTGATGATAGTTTCTTTGTTGCACAGAAGCTCTTTAGTTTAATTAGATCCCATGTGTCAATTCTTGTTTTTGTTGCAATAGTTTTTGGCATTTTTGTCATGAAATCTTTGCCCATGCTTATGTCCTGAATGGTAGTGCCTAGATTTTCTTCTATGATTTTTATAGTTTAGGGTTTTACATTTAAGTCTTGAATCCATCTTGAGTTAACTTTTGTATAAGGTGTAATGAAAGGGTCCAGTTTCAGTTTTCTGCATATGGCTAGCCAGTTCTCCCAGCACCATTTATGGAATAGAGAATCCTTTCTGCATTGCTTCTTTTTGCCAGATTGTTGAAGATCAGATGGTTGTAGGTATACAGTCTTATTTCTGAGTTCTCTAATTTGTTCCATCAGTCTATGTGTCTGTTTTTGAACCAGTACCATTCTGTTTTGGTTACTGTAGCCTTGTAATATAGTTTGAAGTTGGGAAGAGTGATGCCTCCAGCTCTGTTCTTTTTGCTTAGTTCTTGGCTATTTGGCAAATGCCCACTTCTTTATGAAATTTCCATCATCAACCCAGCCAGAAATGAATTATCTCTCCCCTGAACAGCCATAACACTCAGACTGCACTCATCTGCTGCTGCTTTGTGCCTCCTGAGTTTAATTACACTTGTATGGAGGTATAATCCATCTGTCATACTGGTCTGTAAGTTTCTTGATGGCAGAGATCATGCTTAAATATTATTATAATTCTTTATAAATAATAAGTGTTCAACAAATAATAATCCTTATTTTTAAAAAATCTTAGCAAATGTTTCACGTCACTAATCACATATGTAAAATATCCACTTCTCATTTGCCTAACACCCAAAGGCTGTGTGAAAGGATCAGCAAAGCCAAGGTCCTTTTAATCTGTTTCTAAACTTCTTCACACCACTTGCCACATTCTAGTTTTCCTTCCAGTCATCATAATGTGCTCATTATGGCATTCATCCTAAACCCACATGAGACCCTCAAATAAGTCAATCCTCCTTTGAAACTACACTTTATAATTAGGATTCATGATTGGAATGAACATTTGTATTTCAGCCTATAGGCTTGTCCCTTAAGTTTTGAAATTCTTATTATGACTATATAGTAAACATTCTCATCATGTGAGAAAACAACCTTTCTTCTACATAGCAGATATAGAAGTCACAGAGCACATTGCCTGACACCCACCATCTCATCAGAAAGACATAGTTCACTATTCAGACAGTGAGTGCTTTCTATGACCCTAGCTAATGAGGAGCTCCTGAAAAGCCACCCACTAAGGAGGGCAGGATCATACTAGCTGGAAGACTGATATGATTTATGATCATTCCTCAGTTTGAGCCTGTGTCACACTCCCACTGCACAAGATTTTTCTTCCTATCTCGGACATACATTCCTCCATTACGTTTGAAGGTTTCTGAAGAAAAACACTCTCCTCCTGCCTCTCTTTTTTGGGGGGTTGGGAGGGAGTTAATGCTTTTAAGAGAGGAGGGGACTCTGTACCCCTCCCTGGAAGAATTAAAGCCCATCACGTCTTTTTCCAGGATTTTTCTGACAGTTTGCCTTTTGTCATATCAGAGACAGAACCTAAGCTTCCTTGTGCAAAGGCCAAAGATATGCAGAAAGAGAGACCTTGGACCTCTACTAAGGAGTTTTTCTACAAAAATAACAACAACAACAATAATAATAATAACAATAATAATAAAACAGCTACTGTTTGAATAGATTGAATAGATTCTAGGGAAAGGTGACCAACCCTGGAGAGTCAAAGTTCAGGTTGATTTTCAATTAAATTCTACAACTTGTGAAATCTGTATATCCAATTTGAACAAAAATAAATGACAGATTAAAAGGAGTAGGTCCTTAAAAGGACATAAAATATTGACAGTAAAAAACTGTCAGGTTCAAAATTTAATCATGAATTGAATCCAAGATGATTGTGTTTACGCTAAAACAGTGTCCACACGGACATATTAGTAACAGTCCTACTTGATTATTCCAAAGCAGTAAAGCCACATTGGGTGGAAGATGGACCTCTGGAGAGAAGGCAAATTGCACAGAGATGATCGTGTCCCTTCTTCCCTGTCATTCTTCCCAAAGAGAACCTCAAAGCAGTTCAATTGAAAATGTTGCAAAGCACCACTACCTCCTTTCAACTTTTAGCTGTTCTGTTTTTCTTCACCGAATTGAAAAAGGGCAGAGTTGGGACAGGCTTTTATGCCTCACACCTCCAGAAGAATTCACAGAGCTTGACCAGAAAGCAGTGTTGCTGTCTACATGATAAAGGGATAATTCTAATTTAATTTAAAAGGGAAAGCCGTTAGGGAACTGAACACCTCAGGGTTTATCCATAAGAGCTAAGGCCTTTTATTACTAGATTTATATATCCCTGTACCACCCAGATCAAAAGTGAGTAAAAGTCATTTCCACATAATGACTCTCTGGTAGCCTATGGATAATGAGTTTGTTATCTCCAGGCATCTCTCATTAGGAAGGGATTGGCCCCTTTACAAACATAGTACAGAGTGGCTAACTCTATATAAAGCTTTTATGAAGAAAGAGTTAGATACAATTTCGCAGTGCATCAGGGAAAGCAGATTCTAACTTCATCTGCACTGGCTGGGTTTGACAAATTTAACCTTGACACTCTTGCATTTCTAAAGATGTAAAACAGAAATACCCTCAATAACAACTCATCTTCCACAGAGTCTTTGTCAGGATTAATGATATTGGTGTGTATTGTAAGAAAAATATTCAAATAGAATCCACAGCTGTATTTTTCTGCTGTTCCAACTATGGCCATGGTCAAGCCTGGTAAAGGCAATGATTCAGTAAGAAAAAAAAGTCAGAAGTGTGTTACCAGGGGTTAGCAATAATATTCTTATGTCGTAGATGAGCTTTTAGTGTTGAGGTATCTGCTCATCTATCCTCATGGTACCAACAGCTCTGAGCTTTTCTGATCAGGAGAATCTCCCAATCCAGCAGTGCCACATGGACCATGTCAAGATGCCTCCCAAGAGGAGCATGTGAGGAGTCAGTGTACTATGTCCACTTACCTGTGTCCTGTCCTGGAGTATAGCTTTTGACTGCTTGTTTGTCAGTTTGGTAGGAAACAACACCAAAAGTAAAAGCAAGCTTTAACATAGTTCAAGATTCTCACCAATCTTCAAACCCAAACCAAACTTTGTCATAAGACCTAGCTTGCTAAGTCAGAACAACTTGTACCATGTCACAGCCATGAGAACAACTTTGTCCTACACTGAGCACTGCCTAACATCAATGGCTCTCAACCCTGGCTACACATTAGGATCACCTGGGAAGCTCTTAAAATCCAGTTGCCTAGGCAGCATCCTGACTAAGTCAGATTTTCCGGGGTGTGTCACTGGTTTTCAGGTCTCCCTGGGTGATTCCAAGGTATATGTAAGGCTGAGAACCACTACTGTAGAGTATCTTTCCTTCCTATTATATAAGTTCAGTACCGGCATGACCAGCTCATCTGGTTTGTCCAGGACTTTCTTGGTTTCACCACTGAAAGTGCCATATCCCAGGAACTTCTTCAGTCCAAGCAAACCAGGACAGTTTGTCAACCTAGTGCTGAACTCTGTTTTTTCAACAACTAGGTTTAAATCCCATTGTTGTTCTTTCATCAACAAACTATCAGACATCAAAATCTGCCATTTCTCACTTGTGCCATAAATGCTCTTTATTCTGCGTCTCATTTCCTATCCAAAATATTTGGGGATAAAATGTCTAAAACCCAAGAGATACTGACTCATGAGCAGACGAATTACCAGAAAAAGTTAAAAATGGATTTCAATAAACATTTATTAAAAGCCACTTTATGCCAAGCAGTTTCCCATGCAGTGTGTCAAAGATGAATAAGAAGACAAGCTTACTTACATTCAGAGTGTTCACAATCTGCTAGCGTCATAACAGCCAAGGGAGAAAAAGGAGAGGACCAAGACAAACAAAGAATATGAAGAGACAGATTAAAAAGTAAGCTAAGCAAATAAATTTGCAGATGTTATACTATAACTTTAAACTTTAACTTTGGAGGAAAATATAGTATATATCTGCTCAAAATAAAAATACTAATGCAGGAGAACAAAGATAGGAGCCTCCCCACAGAATTTTTAAAGCGTATTTGTTCATATGTCACTTCAGAAAATGTTTCATTTCTAACATTAAAAAATCAGCGCAGATGAGCAGACTCAAAATGACTTAAATCCCCAGAAATCCAAGGTCAATGACATTACAAAGTCCAGAGTACACCTGAGTTAAAGGAATATATTTCATTGGTAATTGGCCTGCATTTTGGAATCTGTGCTCATTATACTATGAAAAACCCTCTCTTGTATAACACACGTAACAAAAGCAAAAGGTAAGAATAGTGCTAGGCTGCTAGGTCAAGGCACATTAATAAGACATGAAAACAGTGAAGAGAAAAGGTAATCTCAGAACTTTATAAGCAAATAAAATATAATCTACTCTTAAAATCAAACATCAAAAAAGAACTCGAAGAAAGTTTTAGCTTTCATTCAAGAATATTCTCAACCACCACACAGACTTGATTTCATCAGTTTTTAGCAGGTTTAAATCTTTTATTTCATAAATCTCCAGAAAAAGTAATTATAGGCTTATTCTACCATTTTTATACCCAATCAGAAAGTTGCCTATAACAGCTCTCTCTTCTTTCCTATTTCCATTTCACTCCAGGAAAAAAAAGGTACAAAACTAATTACGACATCAATCTTTAAAATATCTAAGAATACTTAAATTCTATTTCTTTTTTTCCTACCGAGAAATTGATAAAAGAAAGACAAAGTGAAAAGTTTTTACTAATTTATATTACAACTCAAATGGCCAGTTACATCAGTTGTAGTTCCTACATGATTGCATCATTTCTAAAATTAGCTCAGTTTAAATAGGAAGTATTTGTGGGTTAGAGTTCCAGGGATGTGCTGGAGCTGGCTTGCACCAGCTTGAAATGGCTGATTGTTGAATTTTATGAACTGGTTATTTTATATTGGTGGCTTAAAACAGCTTTGGAAATAGAATTTACACCAGATAAATTGGCAAAAGTTACTAGAAATCAGGGCTTTTGTTAATTGACAAACAATAATTGTATATATTTACATGGTACATGGGATCTTTTGATATACATTTATATTTTGGAATGATCAAATCAGACTAATTAACATAGCCACCACCCCAAATACGTGTCATCTTTTCTGCAATAGATCTCAAAAACTAATTCCTCCTGTCTAACTGACATTTTGAATCCTTTTACCCCTATCCTCCTCTTTCCTGCCCCACCCCTCACCTTCGCCTCTGGTAACCACCATTCCACTCTCTATTTTTATGGGTTTGACTTTTTAGATTCCACACATAAGTGATATTATGCACTATTTGTCCTTCTGTACCTTATTTCACTTAGCATAATGACCTCCAGGGTCATCCATGTTGTCACAAATGATATGATTTCCTTCTTTTTAATGGTTGAATAGTATTACATTGTCTATATATACTATATTTTCTTTATCCATTAACCCATTATGGACAGTTAGGTTGATTTTTATCAACCTATTGTGAATAAAGCTGCAAGGAACATGGGAGTGCAGATACCTCTTTGACATACTTATTTCAATTCTATTGGACATATACACAGAACTGGGATTGCTGGATCATATGGTGGTTCTATTTTCAGTTTTTTGAGGAAGCTCCATTCTGTTTTCCACAATGACTATACCAATTCATGCTTCCAAGAATAGCGTATACAAGGGTTCCTTTTTCTCTACATCCTCACCAACACTTGTTAACTTCCATATTTTTATAGTAGCCATTCTAACAGGTGTGAGCTGAAAACTCATTATGGTTTTGATCTGCATTTCCCTGATGATTAGTGATGTTGAAGGTTTTTCCACGTACTCATTGGCCACTTGCAGGTCTTCTTTTGAGAAATGCCAGGGCCGGGCACGGTGGCTCAAGCCTGTAATCCCAGCACTTTGGGAGGCCGAGACGGGCGGATCACGAGGTCAGGAGATCGAGACCATCCTGGCTAACACAGTGAAACCCCGTCTCTACTAAAAATACAAAAACTAGCTGGGCGAGGTGGCGGCCGCCTGTAGTCTCAGCTACTTGGGAGGCTGAGGCAGGAGAATGGCGTAAACCCAGGAGGCGGAGCTTGCAGTGAGCTGAGATCGGGCCACTGCACTCCAGCCTGGGCGACAGAGCTAGACTCCGCCTCAAAAAAAAAAAAAAAAAAAAAAGAGAAATGCCTATTCAAGTATTTTGCCTATTTTTGAATTGGGTTATTTTCTTGCCATTGATTTGTTTGAGTTCCTTACATATTTTGGAAATTAATCAGATACATGGTTTGAAAATTTTCACCCAATCTGTGGATTGTCTCTTCACTCTTGTTTCCTGTGCTGTGCAGAAACTGGTTATTAATCATTTACCAGCACACCACTTGCTGTAGCTCCTCACCCGTCTTGAATGCATTAAAAGAATCAGATACAATTTTTTTTAAAAACGGTGACTTCTGGAGCAGAAAAATAAGAGTCTCTATGATAACCATCAGTGAAATGGCCAAATAAACAGAGAAAATGCAAAATTTTTCCTACCACAGTGATAGAATGTGAAGGAAAAAAGCTGCTCAGTTCAGGATCTCAGCTCAAAAACATCCACCTTTAAAAAGGAAAGGCACAAAGGCAGCCATAATGTGGAAAGAGGTTGACACTCTGGAGGTACCCAGAGAAATCATGGTGAGGGTGCAAGAGACTCCTTGCACTTTCTATCTGCCCCATTTCCACATCACAGTGATGTAAGGGTAGGTTGGAAAACCCACATATGGGGTTCCTAAGAGGGACCCAACGCTTTTTATGTAAGATTTGCCCATTTCCACTGGCCAGAATGTCTTTCCTTTCCACAGCCCCACAATGATGCCCTTCATGAAGTTTAAATACAAAATTCATCCCAAAGCCTTTCCTTTCTGTCATATCAAAATCATAGCGAGAAGAAAAAAAATCCTATTTCCCATTCTGATGTTGGTGTTCAAAATAAGAGATATTCTATTTTTGTTCATGCCTTGTAAGCATGAACAAAAATTTGCTGTGAGTCCCGTCTGGTAGGTTTCTGTTTATGTTTTAATCCAAACACATCAGAACACTGGCTTCCTGTTTCTTTCCCAGAAATATGCTTTATGTGCCCAGTGCTTCGCTCCTAATGTCTCACATCCTGTTTTGTGACAGTCTAAAATGAAGGTGCAGCAGGTCAAACTGTCATTGATTTAGCAATGCTTCCCTTAGCTTGAAGAGGCGGAGAAATGTTTCCCGTTCCTTAAGAGGCATAAAGATAGGAAATCAGGCTTTTCAAAAGGCTGTCACATTCTGTCCATGTGAATACCTTCCTTAGTCTGCTTGGGCTCTGACACCTGCACTGACTGTTTACACACCTGGATGCACTCTGTAACCCCAACTGGGCTCTGACACCCCATGTCAGGCCACCAGTGCCCACCTGCATGGATGCCGATCTAAACCTTCTCTGGCTCTGGTACTCGACACTGGACTGCCTTCACAGGCTCTCCCTTCTCACCTCACTCAGGCCGGGAATCTCGTGGATTCATGAGTTCACTCAAACTCTTCATATCTGAAATAGTTTATCTCTTTCTCTTTTTTCCTATGTAGAATGTTCTGTAAATGTTCCTATGTTCCATAGAAAGAGATTAAGGAAGGAGGAGGGGAAAGGAAGGAAGGCAGTAGGGAGGAAAGAAAAAGGAAAGAAGGAAAAAAGGAAATATCCAGGGACATTTTCTGGTTTTGTTTTTGTTTTTTTGTTTGTTTGTTTTGTTTTTTGTTGTTTTTCGGAGTCTCACTCTGTTGCCAGGCTGGAGTGCAGTGGCATGATCTTGGCTCACTGCAACCTTCGCCTCCTAGGTTCAAGCTATTCTCCTGCCTCAGCCTCCCAAGTAGCTGGGATTACAGGCACCCGCCACCATGCCCAGCTAATTTTTTGTATCTTTAGTACAGACGAGGTTTCACCACGTTGGTCAGGCTGGTCTCAAACTCCTGACCTCAGGTGATCCGCCCACCTTGGCCTCCCAAAGTGCTGGGATTACAGGCTTGAGCCACAGAGCCCGGCCCCAGGGGCATTTTCTAACCACACACCTCTGTATGCTCATAAAACCAAACCTTTTCCTTATACTGCTTTCTCATGTCCCTGGATTGCCAACATTATTCAGCTGTGGCAACACCCATCAACACTGCAGCCACACACCATTTGCAATTCCTCTGCATCTTAACAGTTTACTCTGCTCCCAAGATATTTTGCAGGAAAGAGAAAAAAGAAAAGGTTATAAAAATTTTTGTCCTGCAGTAGCACTGGGAATTTTTTAACAGGAGGTGCATTCACACCATTAAGTGAGCAAACAAACAAAAAAAAGCTTTATTTTATATGAGCCATTTAAAAAATGCTTAAAAGAAAGTAAAAGCAAAAGCATCACAGAATTGGATGCCACTAAAAATATTTCATTAATTTAAGATGAGTAGTACATTGGACTCCAACCACTTTCTTTCCTGCAGTGACACTGGTAACTTGATACCAAAAGTGAGGAAGGAATACAGGAACTTACCCTCTCCCAGGGCAAGAGCACACCTAATCTAGGAATAGTAAAAGGAGATGCAGTACAGAAATTAGCTGGGACACAGAACTTATGAAAGAAAGAAGCCTTGCTGGAAGTCATCCACATTGTGCCTCAATATAAATCATTGGTGCAAGGTAATATTTGGACAGGTGCACACACTCATTAGTATTTGAAGGTAAGCAATGAGCAGCCAAAGGTTTAATTAACTTTGCTTTCAACTACTACTGTGATGTAATTAATTACCTCTGTCCCTAAAACCCTTATTTTTTTTGTGGTTGATCTTTTATTGATGGGATCTTACAAAGGATGAAACAGCAAAATTTTTTAACCCTTTGTGAGTCATAAGGTCTTTCAGTCCCCCAAGTTGAAAATGCCAGCATCTAATATAGTAGCCTCCCACATGAGTTGCATAATTCCTTAGGAGTGTGCAAGGTGATCCTTTGGAGTGCTTTAAAAAATATTAGGGCATTTACATTTGTTTATATTTTAATCTATAAATAAAGAAAGAAACCAAGCTCTACTAATATCTAATGTACAGATCAGTTCTGGCACCCTCACTCAGTGCATGTGTCCAATAGCCAGGTAGTCAGACATCACGGATCTAGATGTACCCTATCACAGAATGGGAGAAGCTGCCAGCCTGCCCTCGCTTTGTCTTTGGTTTTCAGCATTTTGCTCTATATCACAGTTTGTATGTGCCCAGCAAAGTGAAGTCACAGATCATGTTATTTAATTTTAATCAAACTAATTCTCACCAAATGCTGTTATGGCTTTTCTGCAAAGAATCCAATGAATTAATCATGTAAATGCAAGTGAAAAAAAATAAGAAGAGAGCAATGGAAAAGCTAACACTTCTACTTCCAGTACAAGCTCTTTGCCAGCTATGCATTTAATCAGTTCCTTCAAGGTAAATTAGGTATTTTAACAATAAGCAACAAAGCAACTTCTTTTTGAAAGAAATTCATGTTATAGAAAGACCATTGTGAAAATGAATGTTTGGGAATGTTTCCATCATTGCATGATTTTGTTGAGGAAAACACTGTGAGTATACACTATAAACACTCCCTCTCTGAATGCTGTTTTTAAATCTTCCAAATGGAGAGTTTCAGTGGGTTTTGAATGCCTTTGTTAAAAACATTAAAATGGATTATCTTCAAATTAGTTTTGCAAGAACATCTGATTGAGATCACAGAAGATGGAAATTTGCTAGCCATATTTCAACAAAAACCATTGCAAGATGAATTCTAGATTGAAAATTGACTTACATGATTGTGAAGTCCATAATGCACTCCTCTTACTTGGATGTTTTGAGAAATATGTTTCAACTATGATAATAATTTAAAACTGAGTCTCAAACTTGAGACAGAAGTACACCTTCTAATGGCTTCACTGCAAAATGTTAAAATAATCATTTAAAAACAAATAAACCATATTAAAGTACATTGTTCTCCTTTAAAAATGGTACTAATACTTGGATGAGAACAAAAATATTTTACAACTATAAAGAAATACAACAAAATATCACTTTAATGTGTTTATTTTATATTCATGACGTCCTTTTAATTTATTTAAGTGTATGTTTTACAATAAGCATACATGGCCATTGTAGTATATTTATATAAATGATAAATAAACATATGTGGATTGTGGGTAGACAGTTCCAAAATATTTTACTGATAGAGGCACAAGATCCAAAAAGTGTTGTGATGACCATTCGTCTACAGTGGCTTCCAGCCTGGTGAGAGTTTACTTCCAACACATCATGGTACCTACACTATACATCAGAGAGCTGAAGTTCTGTCATGGTGCCTACTGTATACATCAGAGAACTGAAGTTCCGTGGTGGGTAAGTTTGAGAGCAACAAAAACATATTCAAGGTAGTACATCAGTAAAGCTTTAAGAAAAACAAGATTTACTAAAATGTAGGTCACAAAATATGGGTTTTACATACATTAACCTCAGAATCACAACAGTATACACATTGGTTCCAGTACTCCACTTAAATAAGTTTAGAAATGCTGGATATGACTAAGTATGCTTTCAAATCAAAGGTTCCTAAAACCATTAAACTGCCTTCCACGTTAGAGTAAAATTTCGTATTCACAGATGATGTCAAAACTTCTGATAATCAGGCCGGGCGCGGTGGCTCAAGCCTGTAATCCCAGCACTTTGGGAGGCCGAGACGGGCGGATCACAAGGTCAGGAGATCGAGACCATCCTGGCTAACACGGTGAAACCCCGTCTCTACTAAAAATACAAAAAACTAGCCGGGCGAGGTGGCGGGCGCCTGTAGCCCCAGCTACTCGGGAGGCTGAGGCAGGAGAATGGCGTAAACCCGGGAGGCGGAGCTTGCAGTGAGCTGAGATCCGGCCACTGCACTCCAGCCCGGGCGACAGAGCGAGACTCTGTCTCAAAAAAAAAAAAAAAAAAAAACTTCTGATAATCAAAACACAACTTTCATCATTGACAAAATGTTTCCCTCTATGTCAACTCATGCTGCTCCTATATTCAACACTCTCCAGCGGGCTTTTCGTCTCAGAGTAGAATCCCAAATTTTTGGAGTTGCCTACAAGATCCTCTCTGATCTCACCCCTTCTACCTCTCTGGCCTCAGCTCCTTCTACCCTTCGTCACTGGGCTGTAGCTACACACCAGTCCCCTTGCTCTTTCTTGAACATTCCAGGCCCACTCCCACCTCAGGCCACTCTTGCTGTTCCCCTACCTAGGAGATTATCTGTTCACTTCCCTCAGGTCTGTTCTTGACTGCCACCTTAGCAGGAAAGCCTTTCCTGAACACCCTCCTGCAACCTCTATGTCTCTTTCATGATTCATTTTTCTCCTTAACTCCTGTCACCATCTCAAATTGTATGTATTTGCTTTTTTTTTTTTTTTTTTGCCACAAAGGAAGATTTTGTGTTTTATCACTGTTGTATCTCCAGCACTTAGCACAGTAGCTGGCACATAGAATAGTAAACATCTTTTGAATAAATCTGCATCTTTAGCAGAAAGCTGAAGATCTGTTTCAAAATGCTCAGAAGACAAGTAGAAACCATCTCCATCAACTTATTCAATATTTATTATGAATTTACTATGTGAATTTACTATATAATTTACTATGACCAGGTACCATTTTGGATTGTTTGAGAAAATGTAAAAATAAATCAAAACTATCTTAAGAAGTTTAGGATTTGACATAAAACGCAAACACAAATCATTGTAATATTCAGCAGGCTATGTCTGCTAAGCATTATTGAAGGGTTGCTGGCATGGGAAGTGTTGGGAAGAGAGAACCCACTTCTATCTATTAGAGTGGGAAAGTCAGGGATGTAGAATATCAGGAATGACTTCAGAGAAGAAAGTATTTGAACTAACTTTCAAAGGTAATTTTGTTTATAACTTTAAGTACATCATGTATTATATAGTATGATTCATTTTTCTCTAAGATTGTTGTCAATTTTCTCCACTCCCTAGTTTGCAGAAAAGTAAAGAAAATGAACTTATAAATGTACTGGCTTTTAAGGAGCTTAGAGCTTCTTCTCAATCCAGGAATTATTAGAATTTTAACAAAGCCTCTTGAATTCAGAAACAGAGAAACTTGGCCTACTGTAGCAAGGGGACATTGTCACCTCACAGGTGAGTAAGTGTGAGTTAGAGGACCAGGATACACCCCAATCTGAATGGGGAAGGAAAATGTGTTTGATTAATTTTGACACCAATAGTTTCTTTTAGCAAATACCACATTCTTGGCAGGTTTATGTTTCTTATTATGCCACTTTACCACTTAAAGAAGATAAAAGGGAAAAATTAAAGTCCCATGAGTCTCTATTAATCTTTTCTTCAAACATCACCTCAAGGATCAGGACATCAGATATAACATCTTTCAGGGTTTTCTCCCCGAGTACTGAAACCCTTTTATGCCAAATGCAAAGAAGAGACATGAACCCAGTATTACCAGATTTATACTCATTGGCATTTTTATCTCATCCTACTATTATATATCTGTGATCATAGCACCTGCTGATTCAGAAGCACCAAAAGACCAGGTTCAAGAGCTCTTGCGACTAATTAGCTACTGAACTAAAATAGGTGTCTGGACAGAAGAGACTTGTGCTTAAAATAGAAGAGCAAAAATATCTTCCATGCCATTAGAAATGCATAACCTTCCAGCAACAATGTGACAATGCCCAGTGGTCACTAGAAAGCCCAGCAACCTATAAGCACCTTGAGGTTATAACTGAAGTGTGTTCTTTTATATCTGACAGTTAATCCCAAACATGGCATCAAAAAGGGACTTCCCAGGAGCCCTAATGGGGTCATTTTCTTTACAATGGTACAAGCAGTTATTTTATATGAGTAGGTTCTAAGAATAAGGAACTCTGGCATTATTTCCATATTGACTAAAGAGTATGGATGAATATCAGACCCCACAAACAAATATTTTATTTATAAATAAAAGTTTGCAATGGTAATGAACACAAAAACAGTTAAAGGTAGGAAACTCTTCCCATTATAAATATCCACAGCTTTTGAGTATAAAATAATATCTCCTGCTTGAATAATTTTGTAAGAAATGGGATATGCAAATCAATGAAGAAAAGTGTCTTGGGATAATGCTTGGATTATATGACAAGGATCCTTATTGGCAGTCATTAATGTCACTTATACCCCTGCCTTTTCAGAAGAACATCACTCATATCCTTTTCAAAAGAAAAAGCAGGGATGGCTGCTATATAGACCATCACAAAGCTCAAAAGAAATTAATTTGGTTTGCCAATCCTTTTCGTAACCAGGCTCATGTTTGTAATTTCTTGTTGATTCAGAAGCAATGAACAACTTATTGCTCAGTTGAGGATGTCTTTTTTGGACAAATTCTGATTCCCAGAGCCAATGAGTGAATTTTCAGATATTTCACATGACATTCTAGAGGCTAATTACTAAGCAGGTAGTGTGCATTTCAGTTCCAGGGAGAGATGGACATCTCCCCTGACAGTCCTCAGGGATAATGGAAGGCAGAAGAAAGATCTAATCTTCATTTCACTGTTGATGAAGTGAATATCCTGAATGGATATTCTGTGGCAGTCTAATGAGACAACACAGCACACAGCGGAAATTTGAAATATTCTGAGTCACTATAGAAGAGGAGATTCAAACCTGCTTTTATTGTCTCATTTCCAAGAGCTTTTATACCATTTCTCCAAATATGAAAACGTTTCTTGTCTCTCTCCTACCACTCCTTTTTGCTTGTGTCAGCTACTTAACGTAAAACAACAATTCCAACCAGGAACAGTCATTCCAGTCCCAAACAATCATCTGAGTTTGGCTTTCTGTCCTCAAACAGTGTCCACGAACACTTGTTTCCACTCAAATGCTCTTTATCCTCTTGCTACCTCACAGAAATGGCCTTGACACATCCCAAGGCACAGACCACAGCATGCAGTTCTCCAATACATAAGAGATGGAGAACAACTCCAAGTGAGTTATTCAGTATCTCTTATATAACTCATTCCATTCTGAAAAGCAGACTTCAGCCACTTCCATTCTGAAAAGCAAAACAGACTTTGCTATGTTGCAAATCAAATTGCAACATAGCTGTAACAGAAGTAAGGTCTGTAGCCCAAGGAAATACCACAGTCAATTTGTACTGAAATCCTTTATTGGCTAGAATCTAGCTTCTCTTAGATATAGGCTAATGTCTTTCATGTCCTATGGCCTCTGAACATTTGCCACTATCTTGATGGATCTGTTCCATGGGTAAACAAAAATTTCTGACATTTACAATTGTCAATCCAAAAATTTTCATCAAGGCCCTCAAAAGCTTTTTGAAACTCCCAAAGTGTACCTTTAAAAAACACTGCACTACTTATAATCTCAGATTTCTCTACACTTGCCTTAGAGCAAATTATTTCTCCTCATCACCCTCTCCCCTACCCTTTCCACAGGCAAAAGTCAAAAAGCTAGTTCATATTAAATTTTAAGATCTGTAAGAAAAAAAACTCAGCAAGTTGCTGTTGGTTGAACCACAACAACATAAAAATCTTCCTCCATAAGTGAAGACACAGGGAAAGAAAGAAAACTTGAGTCCAGAAAATAGTGCTCTCTTCACTCAACCAAGATTTCCGTTAAAAGTCCATTCTTTATAAGCAGTACATACCCATGGTTCTCATCTGATGCCGGAGAAGCACAAGCTATTTTAGATTTCTGTCCTGAACTTTTTCTTTAAAAATGATACCTGCTGACCAGAGAGAAGAATAAGCTATTACTGAATAAATATTATTTTATGAACTTTAGGGCCTCAGGGGGACCATGATTTTACCAATGACCTAGCTTTTTAAACAGGATGGATGAGTGCACAGGCATATTAGAGATGCGATCCTATGGCCATTACCTGTCTGTGCATCTCCCTCTGAGACACCAGGTGGCAAAATAAACTGCTCCCCTGTAAGATAAAGCCTTAAATGATGAAAATTCATTTCAAGTGTCCCAGTAAACTATATCTTGTTTTCTCCCACCCCTGAAGACCAATAGCCTCCTCTTTCTTTTGCCTTTCTTTCTGAGTTATTTTCTCTATACCTCTGCCTCTCATTCTGTCTCCATCTGTGAGGAAAAAGGGCTGAGGGAATGAGGAAGAATTCTGTCTTTTGACTTCTATCTCCTTCCTCTAGTCTCTCTCCCTGTTTCTACCTCTCAGCATCTCTTCCCCAAGTCTCTCTCTCTCTTTGCCCCTCTGCTTCTCTCCCTGTCTCACTTTGGTATATTTCAATTTGGGTTTTCTTGTTTTGCAGGAAACAGTACTGATTTTACACTCCTGGAAATGAGGGTATGCAGCTGAGCAAGAACTTCTCTGGGAGTGAATCACTATTGTTCCCAGAGGTTTTATTTGTCTTCTTTACAAGTCTCCCTGCTGCCCACAAAAGTGCCAAGCTCTTGATAAATGGGACGGCGAGGTGTCACATTTTTTGCCTCTAAATGCAGAGTAAACCTTCACAGCTTCGTTCCACTGCACTGAAAAATGAAACTATAACTACATGCTGGAAGGTCCTTACAGAATTCCTCTCTAGGCATAGCCCCTGAGTGGCTTCTACATGGCTAAACAAGTGCTTCCGTGGAAGAATATTTATCCTTATAAAATAATTTCCCATAAGAAAACTTTGGTTCCACAACTGTCTTTTCCAGGAATCCTACTAACACCATGAACTTTAAAACCCACACCTGTCACATGAAGCAGATCAAAAGAAAAACAAGCCCTTCCCATTGAGGACCCAGCCCTATGTAACTTCCTATTCCCCACAGCTAGCAAGTATAGGCAATAAATGCGTATTGGTAATGATGAGACCTATGTTTTATGACCTAAAGTCCTGCTAAAACTAGAGTCCTGACCCATACTTTCTCTTTCCAGAATTTTATTAGTTCTAAAAATAATAGAAGTTTTCTTACAAGTTTCAATAAGCCATGACTATCAATAATAAGAGCCTCACTCCACAACTGTATTAATTCACACTTGTAGCTCCTGTTGCTCTATGCCAGATACTGAAAAACTACAGCCTATGGGCCATATCCAGCCCACTATTTGTTTTTGTGTAAGCTTTATTGGGACACAGTCACGCTCATTTGCTTACATAGTGTTGAAGGCTGCTTCACACTACAATGGCAGAGTTGAGTAGTTGCCACAGAGATGGACCCTTTGCAGAAAAAATAGATATACCTGCTCTAAGCAACAGAAACACCTAATGATTATGCCAATAATTGCCATCACTCATTCAGTATTCCATGAGAAAGTGACACATACTTTTCCTAGATTATTGATTGCCATAACCTTATGAGTAAGTGCTGGGATTACAGGTGTGAGCCACCATGCCTGGCCTGAGTTAGGCACTTTTATTAACACTATGATAGACTGAATGTTTGTGTTCCCTCTATAACTCATGTTGAAATTTGAATCCCCAATATTATGGTATTAGGAGGTGGGGTCTTTGGGAGGTAATTAGTCCATGAAGGAGGAGCCTTCGTGAATGGGATTAGTGCCCTAATAAAAGAGACCCTAGATAGATCCCTGACCCCTTCTGCTGTGAGAAGACACAGTAAGAAAACAGCTGTCTATAAGCCAGGAAGCATGCCCATGCCAAACACTGAACTTCCTGGTGCCTTGATCTTGGACTTCCTAGCCTCCAGAACTGTGAGAAGCAAATTTCTGTTGTTTATAAGCCACCCAGCCTATGGTATTCTGTGATAGCAGCCTGAAAAAACTAAAAGAATTATTATTTTAAAAACAAAGCTAGGTATCTTGTAAGAGGAGCAAGAAGTCAAACCCAGAGAGTCTGGCTGGTAATCACTTCTCCAAACTGTCTCTAGATTTGGGGATGCTAATGCTCAGACAGGAAAGAAGTTGGATAACAGTAGGATACAGCACAAAACAAAACAGTGAATGTCTTTTTAAAAGCTGAAGAAAGTAAAACCAAATAATAAGAAAGGATTGGAGTTTATCAATAGAAGAGCTGGGACAACAGGTTGTAAAATTTCACCCAAGTCAAACTTTTTTAGATGAAATTCAGGAGAGAGCAACTAGCTAGATACTGAATAAATGTTTGTTGAGTGGATGGTAGGATAGATGGATAAGCACTAGGGTATCTCACAGAATCAAGTGAAAGACCAAGAAGTGGCAAGAATTGGGACTAAGGTAAATCAGACTTCAACAGGAGAATTTAGAGGTCCTCTTTATAAATGACTATCATTAGCATGACTCGGCCTCAGAAACATTCAGTTTCTGGGTATTCCCATTCCAGATTTCAAAATCCAAGGAGACAAAATCTTATTGTGTCACCTTAGCCTAGGTAAATACCCCTAGAGCAGTGGTTCTAAGCCCTAGCTGCACACTTGAATCCCCTGGGGCATTTTTAAAGAATGCGACCTCCTGAGCCTCACCTAAGCTTAACTGAAACTGAATCTCTGGGGATAAAGGCATGGGTGAACTTGGGACTCTATTCTGTGATTGAGGCAGGCAACCATCTCATAAAGCCAACTGGAAACAAAGAAGAAACACAGAGCTAGAGCCCTCATGGAGCCTTTTCAAGTACAGGAGCTAATAAAATCATTCTTCTCTATGCTAACTTGTATTGGGTCTTTTCTTACTTGCAAAATGTAGCATCTTAACCAATAAAAGCCTAATCTCCAAATGCCACGAAATCAGACCTAGCAAGTTAATCAACATATTCCAAGTGTCTGCTCTATACTCAGACCTGTCCTGAGTGCTATAGGGGACACTAAAATTTATTAGACTCCCTGTGTCCTCAATAACTCATAACTCTAACCTATGGAATCTAGAAGAAATAGAGCATGAGAGATTTGAACTGAGTTAGTATGCTAATAATATATATTTTTTTTTTTTTTGGTCTGGCTTCTTTTCTTAGAAGAAATGGATTTTCTAACAGTTTAGAATCTATGTTTTGGGAGGAATTTTAAAGAATGGTTATCTTGGGCATTGGCTTATGTTTTGGCCTCCAATATGGGAAGAGAACTAGTAATGTTTCTAGAACCATTTGCAGGACTGACTGAAAGGGCAATCAACAGAACTCATGAGATTCTCTACAGCTGCAAAGTCATGATTTCTGAAGCAAATCAAACTTTCTATGCAAAATCTTATCTCCTCAAGGAAAGCAGTGCAACCTGTAGTCAGGGGAATGGAAGGGAGGGAGGAAGGAGGAACAAAGCACTGATTTCAAAAGAAAGCTGCTTGCCAGACTCATCCAAATCTCCAGTGGCCACTTGCTTCTGATTGAACCACCTGATTTTTGTGAAGAGCAATAAATCTTCTCCTCAGTGGTTCAGCTGTTAGTACCGTGGAGAGTGCTTCCAAGATGCAAAAAGAAAGAAATTTAAATAATTAAGAGAATAAGAAACTACAGGCTCTTCTCTGTCTTCTCTAGGGATTTAGGTTATTAGAAGGCTTTCAACCTCCTTGGCTGAAGGAGCCTCATGGTACACACTAAAACTGCAACCATTTAGGGCTAAACTCAACGCTGTTCAGGCCTTATACAACCTCCCTAATACAATCCATCATAGTTTATGGAACAGTTGAATAGTGGGCCATACCAGGGTTTATCACTGTGAGGATATTTGAAGAGTCTGCTCCAACATGTTAAATGAGCCTGAACAAAACAAAACAAAGGGCAAATTCTCATAAAATGTAAAAACAGGCAAACGGGTCATGATGGTCATGGTGGTAATAAGTTGAAATTAAAATGTAATGCTGAATCATTTTCCTTTGGAATTCAGAAGTGATTTTCTTTTTAACTTTTATATCTCAAAATATTTCAGAAACTAGCTATGGATATCACTTGTTAGTAGTGTATTGTAGAATATTTGCTTTGGTTGCAAAACAAATTCTTTTGGTCTCAAAGAACACAAGTACACAAATCCAAACAAGAAACACAAAGTTATTGAAGAATAGCATCTTTTTGAAATACAGTTCTCCTAAAGCAAGAATATTAGTGCTGTTAGTGGGATATTCATATCAGAAAGACAGACCACTGGTCAACTCCCTACCATTCCAAACGAGAAGACCCTGTAAAAACATCATCAGCAACCTATTCAGCAAAGTGGAGAGCCATTTCTTTCAAAAACTCTTTTTGTGTTTATAGCTGTACGGGCCATGCCTTAACACATTTCTTGTATAACTAGCAAGAGGATTTCTGCTGCTTGGAAACCAGAGATTACAATTAATATATTGGTTGATAACCACAACAGCCTCTCAGGTGTCATCGTTGAGAATTATTATTTTCAGCAGTTCATGGCTCATTTCTTTAAAATTAAAATTAGTGTTGTGGCACCCAAGGATAATTTTCCAGCTGTCTCTATGGAGAATAATATAAGCTTGGTGAGTTTAATGAATGGTAGTTTACTGCCATTCAGTGTCAATGAAGTGAGTGAGTTTGGATTTAACAGGAACTGGAATAACAGTCTTACCACTGTGTCTTCATTAATATGGAATCCTGATATAGCCATGATAGCTGATAAATTATGCCCAGCATCTCAATTACCTTATCAAAGAAAATTATTCCTAATGACCAAGGAGGGGATAAGGAAATGCAAAGAGAAATAGGGGCCAAATTAGTTGGGATGAAATTAAACCTTGTGCAGATTAGCAGATCAGATCTGAGCTAGTTAGTACGAAGATGAGAAGGTGGTATGAAAAACAAGAATAAATAGGAACTAGAACATGAAGGTCATGAAAGGCGACCAAGAAAGGTGTCAATCCCTGAACTTCTCCAAACAAGCAACCAAGATCTCATACCACCATTTATGTCGGGTTTGCAAACACACACGAGGAAGTGTGCACATCATCAGAGTGCTGGAACTGCTTCAGGACTTTGGGAAGAGGCTACAGGTGAGGCTCCTGGTGCTATGCCCTAGACATCTTGTTCTTAAATTCTTCCCAGCCTTCCCCCTAACTCTGTAATGCAGAGGGACTAACTCTTGCAAGCTCATTCCCATGTTCCCTCCTCAGCTGGCTTCCAGTTGGATTTGGCCAGCAGGAGCACTAATGAGACTGGAGGGAGGAAAGGAGAAGCCAGAGTATTTCCGCCACTGTCTTGGGTAGAATCTCCAGCAGAAGCTATGCCTTCTCTACTCCAGCTCCCACTGAACAGACAACTATGGATGACCCCAACCCATAGGCTCCAGTAACACCTCCTTCTTTCTTTGTCCCTGCAGACAGGGATAGTATAGCAACCTCTCACTGTTTCTAATCTCCAGAGTACCTACTGTCCTCTACGTGACTACCCAGCTCTTCCCATCATAAATAGTTCCTTGCATTAAATTCATGTTGTCTTAGAGTAATTTCTGTTTTCCTGGTTGGACTTTGAGTGATACAGGAAATAAGAGACAGAGAGGCCACAACTGAAAGGCCTCAGGAGTCTGTATGACAGGCCCATTCACTCTCATACTGAATTCAGGAGTGGGGGATAATTCATTATGAGAAAGTGCCTGCAGAGCCAGCTGCCCAGGTTTACATAAATTCATTGCATGATATTCCTTCAAGTAGCCTAGAAATTGAGGGAAACAAGAAGCAATACCCTTCCCAGGCAGGCCCTTAGGAAAGAAAAAGCTATAAAATCAAGGCACTTATTCTTTGCCTCCCCTCTGGAGGAGACTTGAGAAAACAATGGAGAGTTATCAGATGGACAGAAAGATAAGTGGACAGCAGAACCTCTCCTCCCCATTCAAAGATGCATCACCAGGGTTTTCACACAATCTGAGAAAGATGAACCCAGGGCAGCACAGTCAAAAAAGAAAGCAGAGATTTCCACCAACAGTGTGTACCTTTTAGCCAAGCAGCAAAACCCTAATCAAAAGAAAATACTAACTAAAGTTAACACTCCCTCTGTCTCCAAAGTCAAACAGGTGGGCAAGTCTGGGCTGGGAGTGGCTCAAGAGCAAAGACCATGTCCTACCAGCCTTGCAAGCATTCAGGAAATGTTAGTGAAGGAAGCCCCTCTATTTTCTTTCCAGATGAGCCCCATGAATCATCAGAGGACTGAAATAATTCCATCTTTCCCACAGAAGAACTGAGGCAATGTAATGGGATCCAGATTGCACAACCCACTGGTGGTTGAAGAGAGACAAATAATAAGATTTATATATAAGCAAAGTCCCTGACATTAAGAATGAGTCCACTGGCATGCTGCTGCCTCTCAGGGATCATTACCATATTGCTTTCCATAATCTCCTTAAAGTGAAATTAAAAGTCACCACTGCTCTTCATCTCCCTGCCTGTTTACTCAGTGGAATGAAATCATTCTTCCTTATGCTGCAAATGAGCTGCCTACTTCAAAAATCCCTTAGACACTCCTGGCATTTTCTTGAAGAAAGGCCTCCTCCATCCACCCTTAATTAAACCAAGGTGACAGAAAAGGCTCCCCCATGGTCCCCTTCAGCATGTGCAGCAGGATCAGGTGCTTCACTCCCCTCACTTTTATTTCCTATGTTAGGCTCCCAGCACACAGGCCGGCTGCGAGCCAGTTTGGCCATGCAGAAAATGCTCATGCTACACATTCGGGGAGCCTTTTCCCTGACTGTTTCAAAGAACATCGTCAGCATTCTATGCCTCTGGGGGCCAGGGTGAGGGAGCTATGTTTGAGTTCTGGCGAGAGGAGTGAGAGTAAGGGAGCCCTCCCCTCTGCAAGCACTTGCCCATCCCCATGGAAAGCTTCCCCCGGGAGCCTCCAAGGCTTGGATCCCTGCCGTTTCTGCACACATCAGCCCCTGCAAGCATCTGATCAGATGAACCGTGAACCTGACCTCCAGGCTCAGTGCAAAGAATTTCCAGCAGCAAATGCATTAGTGCCGCCTTAGGCTTGAATAATTTTCTATCTCAGAAAACTTAAGAATATTTGAAGAAGAAGCAATACCTTCTGAAATTAAGCCATTTAAAGGGGAGGTAGTAAAGTGCCAGACTGACTTTGTTCATAGGCAGTCAAGGTAGCTAGTGTATGTGATCTAAGAATTCTAGGAGCAGTCCCAATCAGCTCCCACCCTCCTCCAAGAGGCAATTACAGAATACAGGCCAAGAATCACTTAGAGCCAGGAGACTTGAAGTTGATTCTGAGATCCACCACATACTGAGGGACTAGAACAAATTACTTCTCTGTATTTTACTTTCTCATCTGTAAAATGGAAGTAGTGATTATAAAAGTACCACTTCAAGGCTATTATGAGAATTGAACAGGTTAGCCTATATAAGGAGCTTATGGCCTAAGGAAAGCTTACTATATTTAGTAATCTGTTTCTTAAATATCCAAATACTGATGTCCTGGTGACTGCAATTTTCAAGGATGAGAATTGTGTTACTGTTGTTCATTTGTTTGTTCTTAAGGCATCAATTCCTCTTCTACTGCTAGTACCCCTGGGAGGAGCCACATGTTGTGCATACTTTTCCCCATAGAAATAAGTTGGTAAGGAGTTTCTCCAAGTTTGGAGAATTATTAATGAGGCCTTGCCCTGTAACAGATGTCAGCACACCACACAATCTCCTGGCTCCCTTCACCACAGCACTTCTCAAACTTTATTGTGCTTTAAAAACTCACCTGGGGGAATCCTGTTATATTATATATTAGGATTTTGTAACTCCAGGATGGGGCTTGAGGCTCTGAATTTCTAATGCATCCTCAAGTTGTGCTAATGCTGATAACCCATGGACCATTCTTTAAGTATCAAGACATCTGTATACACCAAATTCTAGTGCACTTTCACTCCCCACAGCCAACACCTGTCTCTTTATCAGCAGGTTGCATGCAGGCTGCAGGAACAACCCTGCCATCACATACCCAAAGCTGGAGAGCATGAGAATTGATGCCCCTGGGAGCACCTCTTAATGCTGGATTGTACTGGGTATAAATACCTCAGCGACCTCGTGCCTGTTCTGGACAACACTGAAGTGTGATTGCTGCTATCTCAAAAGCTCTTCTGTGGGATTGAACCAAAGTTAGCTTCTGGGAGACTTTGCTTGCTTTTGTACAATTTATTGGCTTCTTTCCCTTTCCTGTCCAACTTCCCCACTATTCCCTTACCAGTTTTGTTTTGTTTTCTTTCAAGAACACTTCTTAATAAATTCCAATGAATGGGCCGTGCGCAGTGGCTCACACCTTTAATCCCAACGTTTGGGGAGGCTGAGATGGGACAATCACTTAGGTCACGAGTTCAAGACCAACCTGGCCAACATAGTGAAACCCCATCTCTACTAAAAATACAAAAAAACAATTAGCCAGGCATGGTGGCACATGCCTATAGTCCCAGCTACTCAAGAGGCTGAGGCAGAAGAATCGCTTGAACTGGGAGCAGGAGGTTGCAGTGAGAGACTGTGCCACTGCACTCCAGCCTGGGAGACAGAGGAAGACTCTACCTCAAAAAAATATATATATAATAAAATAAATTCCAATGGATGGTGTTTGTCATTCATTCATTCAAAAAATTCATTCATTCAACAAACTTTTATTATTCTCCCTGACTCCTATATGTGCCTGAATATGACACTGTGGGTATAGGAACAAGTCTCAGTCCCTACCCTAAAGAGTTCTAAGTCCACAAAGACTAGAGCCTACACAGTTAGCACTTGGAGAGAGCAGAAGCCCGTAGTGAAGTTGAAACTATCCCACCTGGGAAAACATGTACAGCTCTAAACACGGTCATGCACTAGTGGCCTTCTCCCAAACAGTATCCCAAACAGAAGTGACAAGACCAAAATTGATTAGCACATCGGTTCTCTCTCCATCCTTTCCTCTCTCAGGGAGCTTGAATGGCAAGATGCCATGACAGTGGAGAACCCACAGCTGCCTACAGCCTGGTGGATCTGGAGCCAGGCTGGCTGAGCCCACCCTGGCTGCCTGAGCCGACCTTGGCTGCCCCTCCTCATCAACGGCTTCCTCCTCTCAAGAGGTGCAGGTGCAAGCTGGTTTGCAGGGCCCCAGCTTGATGCAGGAAGCAGCAGTGGCCCGGGAAAGCAGCTGCGGGGAAAGTCACAGCTAGTCACGAGACGACACATGCCCCTCACTCCACCTTCCCTGCGTCTCTGAAAGAATGACTGAAATTCCTGAGGCTCTCTCTTTTCAGAAGCCACTAAGTGGCTCTGCCAATTGGGGAGCGCCAACAGCCAGGTGACTTCTCTCCCTGGAATACAAATGAGAAGTAACAATGGCCAAGTAGGCTGAAACCAGAATCACGATGGAAAAAAACCAGGAAAGTGCTCCAGGAACAGTCTATAGGTGGGGAGACCTGGTCTCCATGTGTGACCATCTAGTAATAAACAGGCAAGAGAAAAGGTCAGCAAAGTGACCAAAGAAAGAAAATCTCTCCAGGAGACTTCATCTCAAGAATCAGCAAGATCATGGATAAAATCATGAGCTAAAGAACAGGGCCTTTAAAACCTAGGTCAGAATTTTAACACTGAAGCATCCCAGCTGTGGGACCTCAACAGTTGTTAACCTCTCTTTGTGTCCCAGTTCCCCCACAAGTAAACTGGGGGGATCGCACCCACCTCATGGGGTTGCTGTAAGGATCTAATGGTGTCAATGTTCAATACTTAGCACAGTGCTCATAAGTGGGCTTCTACCTGTGCCTCAAAGCCTCATCCACCTCCTCCACTTCCACGGCTCCACTTCTCTTCCCGTCTTTCAAGCAAAGGTGCCTCTCCCTTTCACTTATCTGCCTTCTTTTCAACATCCACTCCTCTCCTTGGTTTTCCCCACAGCATCGCCTAAATGTGCATGTATTTGCTCTTATTTCCTCCAAGAGCCCCCAGAAGCCTACTTCTCCCATGTAAAGCCAATGTGGCTCCTGGATCACAGTCTCTGATCCTCTGAACTTCTAAGTCTCCTCAATCTCCCAGAGTAGTTTCTCAAACACCAGATAAATGTATTGTAACTAATCTGAACAAATGTGTCCCTAAATTATTTTTCATTGACAGAATGCATTTTAACCTAAACAAGACAAACCAACATCCCACTTCACTTCAACCATAGCCAAGGCTTGTGCCCAAGCAAGTGCATTTCTAGGAACACTGGAGACAGTTTCTGCGTGTAACTTGGCAGAAGGTGTAATCAGGACTGTGTGTTCTAAAAACACCCTTCCTCATTCACAGTGACACCCAAGCATGCTACTTTGCCTTAAGTAACTTGAAAACTTCTTCAACACTAAAATGGGGAGATCTTGACATAGTTTCCTAGAATTTAATGAGAAATCACTAAAAAAAGTGTATATACATGTGAGTGTGTGTGTGTGTGTGTGTGTCAAAAGATAAAACACTTCACAATTGTCCAGTAATGGTTACAAAAATAAAAGATTATTTTATTTTTCAGGACGAATTGCTTTGCTATAAACATAGTTGAGGGTTTACATATTTTAATCACAATTACATGATAAATATTTTATTTGTGTTTATCAGATAATCGGGAATAAAAGTTACAATCTCAGGAAAGACACTTAGTACTTCTAAATGCTGAACATTTGAATAATAGCGACAAGGGACTGTAATAGCAGTAAAACATACCCAAGAGGAAAATTCAGAGGCTTCAAAACATCTTTTTGGAAAAATAAATAAATAATAGAATAATAAAAAGCATCACAGCTTAAAAGATGGAGGGGGCAAAGATTTTAAAAATTAATGAACTGAGATCTTTTCTCCAGAAACATCATTTCTGTATCATTTAATCAGACTTGAGCTTTCTTAAATTGCCTTTAAAACAAGTTAATAAACAATGTGTGCTGTCCTAGAATGGCATTTTTTACAAACAAAATATACTCTGAGATTTGTCCTTCAGTAAACATAGGAGAAATACTAGTGGTTCCTGTTGGCCTTATTTGACGTCAACAGTGAAGGATAAATGGGGGCAAAACTCTTCCTCAAAGACACAGGAAAAGATCACCTGCTCTTTACTGTGCAACTGGACAGTCCACTTCTAGGCTGAGAGTCACTGGTAGGCACTAACTCCTTGTCTACAAAGTTTTCTAATAAAGAAAAAACATGTAGGGCTGGACACGGTGGCTCACGCCTATAATTCCAACACTTTGGAAGGTCAAGGCAGGCAGATCACCTAAGGCCAGGAGTTCGAGACCAGCCTGGGCAACATAATGAGACACTGCCTCCACATAAAAAATTTAAAAATCAGCCAGGCATGGTGATGCATGCCTATAGTCCCAGCTACTCAAGAGGCTGAGGCAGGAAGATTGCTTGAGCCTAGGCATTTGAGGCCATAGTGCGCAATGATCAGTCCTGTGCATAGGCACTGCATTCAGCCTGGGTGACAGAGTGAGATCCACCTCTAAAATACATATAAATAAATAAATGTGTGGGCTGAGACAGGCTGTAGCTTAATTCATAAGCACTTATCAATACATTAAGAGGAATCAGAGCCCCAGAAGCAAAGGTAGAAAAGACTGAGATGATTGTTCCTAAGGCAGAGAAGATAGAAAGGTTGTATTTGGAAAATGAGAAGGCTATTTTGGAGTACTAGGAATAGTTAAAGGGATCATCAAGAATGAAGAGGGACCAAGTGCAGTGGCTCATACCTGTAATCTCAGCACTTTGGGAGGCTGAGGTGGGTGGATCACTTGAGGTTAGGAGTTCGAGACCAGCCTGGCCAATATAGTGAAATCTCATCTGTACTAAAACTACAAAAATTAGCTGGGCCTAGTGGCACACACCTGTAATCCCGACTACTCAGGAGGCTGAGGCAGGAGAATCACTTGAACCCTGGAGGCGGAGGTTGCAGTGAGCCAAGATCACACCATTGCACTCCAGCCTGGGCAACAGAGCGAGACTCTGTCTCAATAAAAAAAGAAAAAATAAATAATGAAGAGTAAGCAAAATGAGAAGGAAAAAAATGGGATACATGTGCAGGTTTGCTACATAGGTATACGTGTGCCATGATGGCTTACTGCACCTATTGACCCATCCTTTAAGTTCCCTCCCCTCACCCCCCCACCCCCCAACAGGCCCTGGTATGTGTTGTTCCCCTCTCTATGTCCATGTGTTTTCATTGTTCAACTATCACTTATGAGTGAGAATATGTGGTGTTTGGTTTTCTGTTCCTGTGTTACTTTGCTGATGATGATGGCTTCCAGCTTCATCCATGTTCCTGCAAAGGACATAATCTCATTCCTTTTTATGGCTGCATAGTATTACATGGTGTATATGTACCACATTTTCTTTATCCATTCTGTCTCTGATGGGCATTTGGGTTGGTTCCAAGTCTTTGCTATTGTAAATAGTGCTGCAATAAACATACGTGTGCATGTGTCTTTATAGCAGAATGGTTTATATTCCTTTGGGTATATATCCAGTAATGAGATTGCTGGGTCAAATGGCATTTCTGGTTATAGATCCTTGAGGAATTGCCACACTGTCTTCCACAATGGTAGAACTAATTTACATTCCCACCAACAGTGTAAAAGTGTTCCTATTTCTCCACATCTTCTCCAGCATCTATTGTTTCTTGACTTTTTCATCATCGCCATTCTGACTGGCATGAGATGGTATCTCAATGTGGTTTTGATTTGCATTTCTCTGATGATCAATGATGCAGAGCTTTTTTTCATACATTTGTTGGCCATGTAAATGTCTTCTTTTTAGAAGTGTCTGTTCATGTCCTTTGCCTACTTTTTGATGCGGTGGTTTGCTTTTTTCGTGTAAATATGTTTAAGCTCCTTGTAAATTCTGGATATTAGACCTTTGTCAGATAGGTAAATTGCAAAAATTTTCTCCCATTCTGTAGGTTGCCTGTTCACTCTGGTGATAGTTTCTTTTGCTAGCACCGTCATCTATTTTGCAATTTTACCAAAGGTAGGAATACCTCTACCAGGTGTCTGGCTATGTCCTAACATGCCAGATGGAGATTAACTGCCAATGAAACAACTTTAAGTCAGGGATTCACGTCTCAGAGCCCACAGAGAAACAAGCCCTCTAGTTTTGAAATCCATGAGACTCTACCTTTTGCTCAGTATCAAGCTCAGTGGAAATCTTAAACTCCATGGAGTTAAACTTAAAATAACACTAAGATCAAAGTGTTTAGACATAAGCAAGCCAAAGAAAACCTCACCTACTCACCCACACTTAGATTCCCAGGTGCCATGTAAACAACTCTGTGCTGCTGATACCCAACATACTACAAGAAAGGCTCGGATTGTCAGAGTAATAAGTAATTATTCCACAGTTTGGGAAATGAAGTTTGTTTGTATTGAAACTGTTGTAGATTGTACGCTTTTCTGTTTCTTGAAGACCTGAAAACACTGAGAGACTCAGGTATGAAATTGAGAGAATAGATCCCTGTGGAGTTTGTTGCAACTGTAGGTCTAGTTAAATGTTGGCTGGAAATATGCACAAAATACACTACCCACCCCCACAAAGAAAAAAGATTTCCCAAAGGAATAGAGTGATGTGAAAGCTCACGGTCTATTTGTTGGAGAGTTTCCCTCAGATACAGAGCCCCTGATTGAAATTTCATTGCCCAGCAATTTCAGATTCTTCTATATTAAGCAGGCACCAAACCATTCCAACCAAGAGCTAAGATACGTGAAATGTTCTAACAATTTTAAATTGCTCTTCTCCACTCATGAAATGACTTCCCTATCAACCTCCCATTCCAGAGTATATTAAGATGGCAGGAATTTTGTGAATATTAAATCATTGCGAATCATGCATGGTAATTTAAAACTATTGCAGACTAATGTTTGGTTGAGAACAGTATTCTAATTGGAAAAATGATGAAAAGTTAGTCTAGTTCAATGCTCCAGGACATATTGAAAGAAACTGTGGCTAAAAAGCATTACTCAATTATACAATAATTCTTGCCTCCGTGTCTACCTCCTTGTTGACAGAGGAGGACCCACCCTTAACCCTCTTCATGGGGCATTAGGCAATCTGGAGGGGAATCTACTGGGAGTGAACTCTGCTGAAAGAGAACATCCTGGAGGCAAGGATGGACCACCCAGGTGGCTGAAGAATGGTAAGCAAAGGAAAGACTGAAAGGCAAGAGATAAAAAGACCAATCTTGGGAATCAATTGTAACCACAGGAGGGGAGATAGAAGCAAGAAGCTAACTAGGAATACACATAACTCAACAAAAGCCAACAGGAATGAGAGCCAATCAATATGTCAAGTTGGAGATGGGTCAGAGAAAATGATTTAAAACTAAGCTCAGGAACCATACAAGTGCTACCTTCACATGGTCCATGTAGGGGGTAAGGAGGTGAGTTGGGCGGCTCACAGTACCAGTGCAAGTTGGGTAATAACCCCCAGTGGCTTAGACCAAGGGATGCAACCCAGGATTCACCCAGGATTGCACTCTCAAACTGTGTTTGTGTGCCCCTAATATGTCAAAGTTTATGCAAAATTCCAAGATAAACATGGCATGTAAAGTGTCAATTGTCCTAGGCACATAACTTAAACACTATTCTCATTTTAAAACAATCCAGGATATACTATGCAGCAGAATCCAAAATTTGCACTAATTTCTAATAAAATAAGTGGCTCGTAAAACTGGTATTATCAGAAGACAGATATGTATTGGGCTCTGTCTTGAAGTTTCCTGGGAGCACTAATTCTATTTTACCAAAAAGGGAAGTTTACTCTAAGACTGGCCAAATGTGTGAATATAGTTGAACCCACTGAGGTCACCTTTTCTCAAACAAACAAGACTTTAGTAAACAACCCCTAATCTCCCATGATCTATTTTCTGCCTTAGACAGATGCACATGCCTCTTTTATTTGGATATTAATTGAAAACCAAAGTTTGGAAAGCAAGTTCTGAAGCCCACAGAGCCTGGAGCTCATCATGCTCTCTGAGAGACTGTGTTTGCAAGGATGCCCCCTCCACCCCATCAAGAGTCTCCAGCTTTAATGGTCTATAGAAGTTGAATAGAATTGCCTAAGGGAAAATTCTATTCTTTTGCAACACAACACACAGCTCCTCATTCATTTGAGATTTACAATGTGTAATTATATAAATATCTACAGCTAACACCGTGTGGAACTGCCAATTGTCACTTTGTGGATTTTGCGTAACCTGTGATGGTTATAGAGTTAAATCATTCTTGGCATAAAAAGGGTTAAATTCATGAACTAGTCACATGATGTTTACTAAGTTGTCTCTAGCAAATGCTATGTAAGAAAATAACATGAAAATTAATTTCCCCAGCTAGAAATTCAGATAAAAAGGGAGGTCTTCCACAAGAAGGAAGGGGAGGCGGGATTAACAAGGATGCTTCAGATTAATCCCTAAGAAAATGCCATCTCTTTCTAATCTCTAAACTGATGGGGGTTGGGTGGAGAGAAGAGACAGAAGGACAAACCAGAGCTGTGCCAGAAGAAAGCCAGTTTCTATTCTTGTTCTGCAAATCAGTGAGAGCAAACACCTTAAAAGTCACACACCAAGAAACAAAAAGTGACCAGTTATATTTACCCAACCCGGGACCCTAAGGAAGCTAAGTTCTATGCGCCCAGTTTGAAAAAATATGAGATTTCCAAAGCTGATCCCAGGTTTCATGATGTGTGGAGGAGGCATATGAAGAGGAATTTGAGTTCAGACATTGCCTAGAGGAAAATATAGGCACTTTATAATAACCCAAAAGGAGCATATGAGCTAAATCTGAGCAAAGTAAGTCTGAAGAACTATATCCTGCCTCAGAGATTCAAAACAGCTAGAAGGAAACCTCAGAGTAGATTAGTTTCCAGGGTCACTTTCCTGGTGAACCCATTTTCCTTATTAGACCCGCCCTTGAAGAACTCAACAGGGAAAGCGCTGTGAGCTGTCCTCCACTGTGGTGCTGAAATATGAAGGCTGCTCACCAAGACACCAATATACCATTGAAGGCGATGGGAAACAATGAGGAGTAGTTGTTATTAGAGTCCACAGAGGTTTCCAAAAGGAGCTGTGATCACAGAGTGCCGCCCCCACTCGCCTCTGAGCTGCTGTCGCTGAGAACAAGTGCCAATAAATCAGCAGGCAGTCCCCTCAGCTGGGAGCTCCCACAGGCTGGATTGTCCCTGGAAGCAGTAGTTTCAGGCTAAGCAGAAAAGGAGAGGACATTTATTCCTGATGAATTTTTTCATCTCTCCCTGCCACAGCAATACAATGACATTCTTGTAACATCCAAAAGGAAAAGATCTTCTGATATGTTTATTGAGGGTCTTCTGATAAATTCACTAAAGGAAAAAGACAATTTTACATTAAATAATTCCACTGATATTAGAGACCTCAAAACTTTGGGTAGGTTCTACCATATCTTGAGTATATTAACTCAAGCTCCTGACTCCCTAGGGCCCAGAAAGTGACACTGGAAAAGAACATTATACATAACAAGACATGATAAATGGGCCATTACTTTCCTAACTGCTCCAAACCTCGTCTGTAAACAATGGGTAATAGTAAGTTGTGGTGATTAAATTAATTTATTTTTAAAATATTGGACAAAAGTCCCTATCATATTGACTGGACAATAGTAGATGCTTATTAAAGATGCTTATTAATAGAGAACAGTGTATGAAGAAACCAATGGTTTCTTCATATACATCTTTATTATAACACTTATTACAATATTTTTCAATTATAATGATCCAATTTGTATGTCTCCTCTATGAAAACAAAATTCATATTTATTCAAATTCCTTTGCCCTGCTCCTAACATTGTTTATTGCATCTTTAGCATCTTTTGAATTAAGTTTACTTGCATTTCCTACTATTAGACTTGAAGCATGATGAAAGGACAGCAGCCACACAATTATCTGGGCAGTCTCCAGTCTTCCTGCCTCATACTGAGACATTTCAGTAAGCTATAACAACAGCTACCCTTCACCATTCTCTCATTTCTTTAGACATCTCTTTGGCATTAGCAGACTGTCTAACACGTCTGGTCCACTGCAGCCTCATATTGCATTACTACTGTCCACTTGGATGCCTCAAAGCTAATCATAGAAAAATACTCCATTCTTTAGATGTGCTTTCTGTATTGCCCATAAGCCAAACAGCAGCAAAGGGAAGAAATAGAACAGAACAAGTGAGAAAGGAATGTATTTTTTTCTGCTTTCACACTTGTGAGCACAGCTGCTGGACACTTCAGCTATAATTATTTTTTATTTCTGTACAAAACTGAAGTTTCACTGAAGGAACAATGTAATAACTTTCCTAGATTTCCGTTTGTAGGATTTGAAGTTTTTTTAATGTTTACTAATAAATTAGTTTTAAAAAAAACTATACTCCAAAGTAAACCAGAGATGATGTTTCCTAAAGACATCACTAGCCTTTACAAAAACTTAAGCCCTGTTAAGTTCTGGAATTGCTCATTATTTCACAGAAGTCGATTTTACAGTTCTGTGTATTGCCTCTAAAGTGACCATCTCTAGACACATCTTCCTTTTAATTATGTTACCTATGTATAATTCCAGATTGGTAGACAGGCCTATAGAGATGGTACTAAATGAATTACCCAGACTAGAATGAACCCTCTTGCTATGCTCATATTTATTATCATATACACTTGCAGCTTCTAAGCCCCACACATAAAATTGTTAACATGTAGGAGGTGTATAGCAACACAGACCATACAAGAGCTAGTCATTAGTATGCATGACTAGAATTGAGAATAAAAACATGCACTATTTGATCTTGGACCTAGACATAGCTTCATAGTAAAAGGTAGGTATTTTTGGATCTTTGATGCAGATAATCAAAGGGAGGGGAAAAAAATCCTATGGTGTTTGATCAGGTCTCAAAAGGAAATTAACCATGGCTGTTCCATTAAACAACTTGGGGAAAAAACTATTTTAGAGAAATATATAGCCTATATTTGATGCTAATTTCAGATGCTGCTGTAAGTATCTGTGTTGTTATGACTAAGCCATTGAAGAAAAGAAAGGTGAACAAGAAATGAGTCCCTACCATGGTAAAAACTGAACAAACATTGAGAAAGAGCTCCACCTACTGGAATGTTTTTCTACAACTGAAGAACTATAAAGTTACCCTCAAACTTTTCTAAAATAAAATTAAGGTCATAGGTCAAATAACAGGTAACATTCTTTGAAGCAGCTTAACCCTCTGATTTCAGGTTGCACTGAAAGGCAGAGCATTTTTCAAGAAAGTCAAAGGAAATTTTTGTAATTAATTGACTTATTTCATCTACTGGTTCATAGATTGTATTATGGCAACCAGATCAATATTATATAGAAAAAAGAAGGGATTTTTAAATTTTATTTCTATGTGGCCAAATAGAGCTAATAGCAGTAGTGCCTAGTATTTGTATAAGTCTTTAGTTCATAAAGCATTTATATATATATATATATATCATTTAATAATATCTAGCAACTACATAGTTTCCACAATTAATATTCAGCAAATCACACCAGTATTACACACTTAAAGCATTCATCCTGATTAGTGAGTGCCTATTCAGTGCCAGCTGTTAGATATTTTTAATATTGCCCTTGACTTTATTACATCCTGATTCACATAAAACTGAATAGAAAAGGGAATATTTGAGTAATTTTCAACCAACAAATAAGCATTTTCTTTAATCTATCCTCCCAATACCAACCCCTCACACATGGCCCCTAAATCAATGTTTGCACTAGGGAGCGGAGGAAGGATTCTGCCCTCCAGTTCTAACCATGCTTCCCCTCAGTCAAATGGAAATATCCTTCACAGGATTTACATACACACACATTTACTTTCCCTAACTCTGAGGAAATCTCAACTCTTTCATTCAATTGCCTACTGAACACTACTGTGTGCCAGTTACGTTCCAGAAATACAAAGAAGATAAGGAAGACAGTAAAACTGGAGCCCTGTCCCAGTACCACATGCAAAGCCTGACGTGGACTCTAATAAGACCCATTACCTAAATGCAAAAGTCAAAGCTGTAAAGCTAGTAGAAAAAACTGTAGAATGTCTGTGTGACCTAAGGATGAGAACTACTTCTTAAACAAAATGCAAACGCGCAAACAAAAACGCAAAACATTGACTAACGAGGTTTCATAAAAACTGAGCTCTTCAGTTCCACAAAGGATATTATGGACAAAATTAACAAAGCCCTGACAGAGTAGGAGAAGATATTTATCATGCTTTACCCATTTTATTTATTTTTTTAAAGTGAAAGCAAGTTTATTAAGAAAGCGAAGGAATAAAAGAATGGCTACTCCATAGGCGAAGCGGCCCTGAGGGCTGCTAGTTGCCCATTTTTATGGTTATTTCTTGATTATATGCCAAATAAGGGGTGTATTATTCTTAAGTTTTCCAGGAAAGGGGTGGGCAATTCCCAGAGCTAAGGGTTTCTTCCCCTTTTTAGACCATATAGGGTAACTTCCTGATGTTGCCTTCGCATTTGTAAACTGTCATGGCGCTGGTGGGAGTGTAGCAGTCAGGACCACCAAAGGTCACTCTCATTGTCATCTTGGTTTGGGAGAGTTTTAGCTGGGTTCTTTACTGCAAACTGTTTTATCAGCGAGGTCTTCATGACCTGTATCTCATGCCGACCTCCCATCTCATCCCGTGACTTAGAACGTCAAAGTTCCTAGTAATGCAGCCCAGTGGGTCTCAGCCTTATTTTACCCAGCCCCTAATTAAGATGGAGGCACTCTGGTTCAAATGCCTCTGACATTGCTCCTCTCCCTTTTATAAGAGAACCCTTAATCTTAAGGGTTGTAGAAAGATGAAGATCCATCTTCTGTAATTTTTTCAGGCTGCATAGAGACGATGATATTCCTGCCTCAGTATGGGGATTTCTTGTATTCAGGGTAGAGAGGAGCTTAATTAGAAAGCATCAGTATACACTTTACCCATTTTAGAGTAATATCTAGAATGTCTAAGAAATTCCTAAATCCAAAATAAAAAGACAGCAATCTCAAAGGAAAAATAGGTAAAGGATGACAAAATGCAATTTACAGTGAAGGAAACCCCAGAGGACTACCATGCTTATGAATAGACACTCAAATCCATAAGTAATCAGTGAAATGAAAATTGAAACAACAATGAAATGTAATTTTACAATTAGACTGCCAAAATTTAGAAATCTGGAAAATGCTAGGGGTTGGCTGGAGTATGACACTATAAAACCCAAAGGATCACAAAAGATAAATAAGACCATTACCACAATAATGACTAATACCACAGAAATTAGAAGTATCTTTAAAAAAAAAAAAAAAAAAAAAAAACTACAGTTTTGAGCACCTACTCTGAGCCAGTCCCTGCCCTAGCAGTCACCTTAATATGCATTATCTTCTTTATTCATGATAGTAATAGTTACTATGGTCCCCATTTTATAACCAGAATAAGAAAACTAAAGCATATAGCCATTAAGGGCACAATCACACAGCTACAAACCATTGAATGAACATTTAAATCAATGTCTTCTGACTTAGAGACCAAGGTTCTTTCAATACCACAGAGTCCTCTTGAGGTTTTCCCTACACCTAAGTGCCACCCCTAGAAACACTCTAGTAGGCCAAGGAAAGAGAATTTTCTCTTAGAATTAAGTTAGTACCATTGTTTCTGAAGTACCTGCATAAGTTAACAGTAAAATCAACTCCTTTGTGTGAAAAAAAAATTAATAATCTTTTCTGATTATGCAAAAATGGGACTCTACTCTGGGATACAGATTAAGGAATTTTGTGCTTTTCACTGGCAACCTCAAAAGAATGAGAGAGTGTGAAGTGCCCAGAATTTAAAGACAGCAAGAGAGGAAATTGGCATGGGGGAGAGAAGGGATCCAGTACCATGGCAGAGTCCAAGCAAGGATTTGCAACAAAGAGTGACTGTAGTGGGGAGTGATAGGGACATATATACAAAGGGATATTGGAAACCAGCATGAGGTAGTTTCCCATTCTATTCTGAGCTGGCCCTCCAGGATCCCCCAGTCGTCATACATCACAGCCAGCCTGAGTGGCCTTGCTCACCCTCTACACTCTCCCTCCAGATTTCCCACAAGGCCACAGTAGCATCAAGCAGGGCATGTGAGGCAATGGGGACACACATGTATTCAGTTGATTGTCTATACTGACCACAGCTGAGCCTGGAAGGATTGTTTTACCCTTTTTATACACAAAATCAATATTCTTTCCCTTATGACTGCATTTGTGTTGTGTGCTGCTCAAACCCCTCTGAAATTCTTTCCCAGACAGTACCTATGGATGGAGCTAGCTAAACTGTGGCATGCTGCTCCTCTACTTACTATTTCCTTTACTTACTTGGGGCTTTTCTTACCATTACTTCTTTATCATAGAGGAAAGAGGAAGACAACAGAGCCAAGCCAACCCAAAGAAACGTGCGCTCCATTCAGTCTCACTAGATGCCCTGGTCCATTTGGCCCATTTGGCATGTAGTAAGGGGAAAATCAGGGAAGCCATCCTGGAGGAGATGATGCCTAAACCCAATCTTGAAGGTTAAGTAGTAGTCAGCAGATAAAGAAAGGGGAGCAGAACATCCAGACAGAAGAAAGGAGCAGAGGTACAGAAGGAGGAATGACAAGTGCATGTATGAGGTAAAGGGAGTGTGGAGGGACTGAGCATAAAGAACAAGGCAGGGCTTGGTGGAACAAAGGACTGAAGAGAGCAATGAGCAGTGTGCACTATATTCTGAGGTTGAGGGGATGCAACTGAGAGGTGTCAAACTAAAGAATGGCAGGATCCGATTTGTGCTTTACCTAGCCTGACAAAATGAAAAGCCTAACAAAGAATTTATCCTAATTTTTTTAATCAATTGATACAAAATATTTACAAAGGTTTTAAAATAGATTATACTTAATCATTCCTTTCTCAACTTATTACGGATATCCCAGAAAAATCTATGATACAGACATCATATTAATTTCTGGAATGACAACAGAAAGATAATTCTTATTCCAAAAAGCATAAATCTAATTTTTAAAGGACATGGGAGTAAAACTTCACATCAAGAAGATAAGATCATCTGCAGAAACCCAGGAAGCCAGGACATGATATTGAAGACAGGTTACCAGGTTGCAGAAGGAAGTCCAGCTAGGCAGGCTAGTGAATGGCACCCAGGAGACCCAATGAGGAGTGGCAGGTCTCCAGAGGGTGTGACTTCCGCTGCCATGGAAACAATATAGAGAACTGAGCAGAGATGTTAGCATTTCAGAAAGGCTCTTTTTCCCTATAGTCTACATTTATAGGGATAAACATAAGGTCAAGGAACCCACTGCACAAACTATATCCTACACCCTACCTAAACCTAAAAGAATCCCCTCAAAGTGGTTTTTATCCATGCTCCTCACATGGCGTTACCAACCTTTTCTTCCTATCCTCCCATAAATCCTGGTACATAAACTTCTCTCAGTTGCATATGCTCAGTTGGGTATGTGGCTGTTTCCATGAGCATGCATGTGTGCACACAGGCACACACACACATACACACACACACACACTCACACACATACTCTCCAGCAACAATGTACCTGTCAAGCATGTTGCCATCACTTCCAAGTTTCCAAGTTCCTGTCATACACATGGCTCCCAGCTACCCTGGTTATCATCAGAATCAATCAGGAGCCTCATGCTGGTCAATTTTTTAATGGTTAACCAACATGCAACCTTTCAGTAACATCAACTCAAACACAAGCTCCAATGGTGAAACTCACCAATGATATCTTCCTCTCTTATCCTGATGCATCCAACATTTCTGTCATGAAAATGAAGGCTTCCTCATTCCCTTTACCATATCTTAACATCATGAAGACAAGCAGCTGACACCTAGCTATATTAAATATATAAAGTAAGGATATAGGGAGAGTAAATCAAGTGGGCAGTCCAGCCTCAGGGTGATCTGACAGCAGATATCCAGGCCCCTACACTACTGGAGTTGAGTTTGAGAAGCAGGACTCCAATACTTGGAGAAAAATTATGAAAAGAAAATAGAGCCCAAATAATTGATGGGTAAAGGTGCTAGACCAGTTTTTTGTTTGCTTGTTTTTTTGTTTTGTTTTGTTTTTTGAGACGGAGTTTCGCTTTTGTCCCCCAGGCTGGAGCACGATTTCAATTCACTGCAACCTCTGCCTCCTGGGTTCAAGCAATTCTCCTACCTCACCTCCTGAGTAGCTGGGATTAACCTGTCTTCAATATCATGTTCTAGCCTTCTGGGTTTCTGCAGATGAACTTATCTTCTTGATGTGAACTGTCACCACACCCAGCTAATTTTTTTGTATTTTTAATAGAGACAGGGTTTCACCCTGTTGGCCAACCTGCTCTCAAACTCCTGACCTCAGATGATCCACCCTCCTTGGCCTCCCGAAGTGCTGGGATTACAGGTATGAGCCACCGCACCCGGCCTAGACCAGTTATTAGAGCAGGAAATCAAGGGCAAGGAAATGAGACTAGAGACAAGAAATGAGACCGTCAGGTATCCAGTCAGAGCAAGTCTATCATCAAATCTGACTTCATGTTGCATCTCTAAATCTCCTTAAATGCCGCAGGACATGGTGCTAGAGTCAGCATAATATTACCTTCCCTGTAAGGAAAAGTCAGGTGGGCCCACTGTGAGGATCAGAGACTTCAGAAGCAAAGAGGCAAACAAGTACCAACAATGAGAAAGAAGTTGGTTAAACCAAAATAACTCAAAGTTCAGGTTCAGACAAATTAGGTTCCAGGCTACTGAACACATTTTCAGAGTTAGGATCACAAACCACCATCAGAAATCTTGGAAAGTTCACAGTAAAGCCTTCAAGGAACAGAAGAGGTGGGCAAACATTGTTGCAAATTTTTGGACCATGAACACCAATCTCTGGCAAAATTATAAAACACATTAAACAAACAGCTCGTTATAAAAAAAGAAAAGACACTATGCTTAGGAACCTGCCTGAGTTCACTGAGAATAAGTCATTTAAACCTCATCTTTCCCTATTTTCAATGGCTACTAAACTGATGTTGCAGCAGAGATTACCAGCTGTTGGTCTGATTTCCACAATGAACTTGTCAAAATCTTTTATAAAATCCTCATAGAAAAGATGGAGAAATACACACCAATTAAATTTTTAACTATTGGACTAATGTCAACCTAGATAGAGGACTTTTGTAGTGCACCACAATAGTAGCATCCTCCAGCCCACCTCTGATCTTGGCCACAGCCACGGGAGATATTCTGGGCAAGCTCATTTGTGCTGTGACAGAATTCTACCCCAAGCTGGGGGGGGCACTGTGAGTCATTCCTTTTCTTTCTCAGGGACTTCTCTGAAGCAGAGAGACTCCACTGGCCCTATTCACAAGCACACCCTGAAAGGACAGAGATGTCAATGCCCCAGGGAAAACACATAACCAACTAGAGATGGATACCAGTGGATATATGCAACACACATCCATCCTTCTGGACAATTCTGGGAGTCATTCAGTGCACCTCTCAGGAGGTCTCTCTAGAATGGAGCCCCAACGCCTATAAGAGTCTCAAATGGCTCTTTCTCCTTCCCTGCCTTTCTCTCCCCACCTCTCCACTCCTGCTTTCTGGGATCATCTTCTAAATAAACATCTACACTCAAATCCTTGAGTTGGCTATGTTTATGGAGAACTACAATACGATAGTCACTAAGTTCTTGCCATTGTCCGAGAGACATTTTTAAAGACAGAAAGGGCATGCATGGTACATTTGTACATGACCAAAAATAGGATGAAATACCTGAGAATAAAGACATGGATAGGTTGGAAAGACAAGCTCAAACAAAAAGTATGCAATATGACATAAATAAATTGATCATTCTAGACCCAAGTGTGAAACATCAAGAATACAACTGCAGAAGGAAGAGGCCTGGCTTAAAAGCTGTTTGTGTTTAAAAGACCCTTGATACAGATGATCTCATGTGCTGTTAGAGGAAGCATAAATTAGTCAACAGTTTCTGGAGCTGCACATATTCTGATTTATCCAATCTGGAGCTATGCATATTCTGACATAAGTTCCTGCCAGGAATTTGTTAAATAAGTATGCAAATGTGTATATACAAGCATATTCATCACAGCATTTATTATAGAAAAAGAAATGTTTAACAGTTTAAATAACCGTCAATAGAGAAACAGTTAAACTATGGTGCATCCACACAATGGAATACTATAAAGAGATTAAGTATAATAAAGATATTTCATAATTACTGGCATGGAAAAATATTTTACGATATAAAAATGTTAAAAAATCAACTGCAAAGTAGCATGTCTGGTATTGTTCACTTTCACAAAACATATAAACAAATATATGTATATATAGGTATATACATTTTTAAAGTATGAAGGATTTACCTAAGTGATTTTTTCTACCTTTTTATCTATCTTTTATAGAGTTTCTACAATAACAATATTCTATTTCTGTTGTGAGAAACAGGTTCTTTTTTAAAGAAGAAGACCCCCGGATTTTATTTGCCATCACAATATGAATCAATAATATGATACAAATGATGCAAATGTAACTTTGGTAGTACTGTTTAATTCTATTAAGAGTTAATAGATGGCCGGGTATGGTGACTCACGCCTGTAACCCCAGCACTTTGGGAGGCCGTGGCGGGCAGATCGCAAGGTCAGGAGATCGAGACCATCCTGGCTAACACGGTGAAACCCCGTCTCTACCAAAAATATAAAAATTAGCCGGGTGTGGTGGCTGGTGCCTGTAGTCCCAGCTACTCAGGAGGCTGAGGCAGGAGAATGGCATGAACCTGGGAGGCGGAGTTTGCAGTGAGCTAAGATCACGCCACTGCACTCCAGCCTGAGCAACAGAGCGAGACTCCGTATCAAAAAATAAAAATAAAAAAGAGTTAATGGACGTATACTGTTCAGAAGGACTTGGAGGGCATAGGTCATTGTCCAGACCACTGATCAGACCACATCTAGACCCTTTTTTCCAGGCTGGATTCCAAGTATTGAGAGTTACTTTGATAAACTCAGAGAAGTGTTCCCAGGACCATGAAGGGCCAAAAACCTGTTGTTGACGAACAGGTAATGAAATTGGGATGTTTATCCCTGACACCAGACACGCTGAAGCTAGTATAATAGTATCACTAACAAAAAGAGCTAATGTGTAGAAGAAAGATCTGGATCATTCTGAATAGCTTTGGAGGACCAGTGGGTAGAAGTATAAATAAATCAGATTTTTCACTTACAACAAAGAAGAAAGAAAACAAGAAAAGGGGATAGAAAGAAAAGAAGTAAAAGAAACTTCTAACAATTCAAACTGCTTGAAAACTGAATAGGCCAAAGTGATGAGTTAGTTCATCACTGAATATATGCAAAATGCATATTCAGGTCCATCTTTCAGAAATAATATAGTGAGGTCTTATACTGGGGATGATCCCTAATGTTCCTTCCAATTCTAGGGTGTTATGAAAATTCACTTACCCCTTATATCCTCCAATATGCAGTCTGCAAAACAGATGACAGGAAATAAATCAAATGCTTGAGTTCAATAGCACATAGAACTAAGGATAACGTAATTCCCTTGAGTACAGCATGACTCATTCAGAGCATTCACATTTCTGTAGAATTTGGAAAAATTGTTATGAAAATGTTAACTATGTAAGAGGTGAATGTCACTTAAAGTTAGAATTGTTTCTTGTTTCCATACTGCAGTAGTAACAGCTTCTCGTCCATGTTCCAGGCCTAGTTTATCAAAATGAAAGTTAGCTCGGGGATTTGTGTAACTGTATGGTCCTTCAACTGAGAAGACTCACAGTGGTAATCCTTTCATAAGAAGTTTTTCTCATACAAGAAGTTACCTCACTACAATAAATCTGTTTCCTCTTTTCAAAATGAGTGGAATACTTATCACACACAAATATAAGGGTAAATAACAAATTTAAAATTATATTACTTATCTAAATTATATGTAAACTGTAATAAAGTGCATTTACTAAGCATAACAAATACCATTACAAAATAGGAAATAACATATAAAATAAGACATATTTGCCCATATGAATCACACATCAGACCTTGCAGTTGCTTCTTGTGAAAGTGTAACACTGCCTCTTGACAGTGAACACCATCTGCATGGTACAGCACCCCCTAGAGAGGCAGGGTGTGGTCCTTTGTCAAGAAGAGCTCCCTGCGTCCCCAAAGTTCTTCTGAGCAGGGTTCGGAGGACAAGCATGGTGGAGTGGCTCAAGGTCAGAGTCCCATTTTCCCATCAGACAGAGGTCCCAGGCTAGAGAGATAGCATGTGTGTTGAAGAAGACCACGGTATTTCTTAGGGTGTTGATCCTCAAGAAGGGATGAAGGTAATGTCAAAGTGAAGAGCAGAACTGGTCATCAGATTGATAGCAATCTCAGGCAAAGTAAAAGTAACCCACAAAGCTCTAGGTTTCATCCGGGAAGTTCCTAGTCAAAGCTCTGACTCTAGTGTGGAGGCCCCAGAGACAGGTCAGACTGAACCATTATTCCAAGTTTTGACTAACTAGCACTTACTGAGAATTGAACATGGCAGCGACCATGAATGTTGTTACATATTCATTGAGTCCTCACAACTCTCCAATAGGCAGAAACTACTATTTTCCCATTTTGACACTAGATGACTGAGATTTCAGTAATTTTCACAAGGCTAGGAGGCTAACTCAGGTCTTTCTGACACCAGACTCTATATAAAATATCTCATGCAGGCTGGGTACAGTGGCTCACACCTGTAATCCCAGAACTTTGGGAGGCTGAGGCAAGTGGATCATTTGAGGCCAGGAGTTTAAGACCAGCCTAGCCAACATGATAAAACCCCATCTCTACTAAAAATACAAAAATTAGCCAGGCGTAGTGGCACACCTATAGTCCCAGCTGCTTGGGAGGCTGAGGCATGAGAATTGCTTGAACCCAGGTGATGAAGATTGCAGTGAGCCGAGGTCATACCACTGCACTCCAACCTGAGGAACAGAGCAAAACTCTGTCTCAAAAAATAAAAATAAAATAAAATAAAAAATCTCATGCAAAAGGTGAATTGGTCCATGATGAAACAATCTCACTACTTCTCAAAGCTGGTTATAGTTCAGGATTTGGATATTGTGAGTATATGAATTTGTACTATTGTTTCCAGTCAGGTTCCTCAGGCTCAGCTCCCTGAATGCTTCCTCCACATAACATAATTCCAACTGTTTAAAAGCGTAATCTATTTACAAACATCAATTGAGAACCTACTAGTGCAGGAAGCTATGCTGGATTCTGGGATATGTAGGTAAGAACCAGACATGCACCCCGCCCTGAAGAGGCTCAGAACAGTCTAGTAGAGATAAGGTATATGCAAAGAATGAAATAAAAGTTTAAAAGGCACTGACAGAAAAAGAAAAGCTGGAAAAAGCAAGGCTGTCTCCAAATCCAGGAATAAAGAAAAGGAGAGGAGAGAAGAGGACAAAAAAAGGATGAAAACAGGCAGGGGAAATAGCATGATCTGAGGCATATTTACAGAAAATAAGGGCTTTGGCTAAATGTAAATTATGTAAGAGACATGAGAAATAAATTTCCAAAAATAGGTTTGGGCCAGATCTTAAAAAGCCCAGATTTTTGAAAACTAAGGAATTTGGACATCATTCTACAGACCATGGTTAAGGAATTCAATCTTGAGGAGTTTAACACTGCATGTTCCTAACCACATCGTATCTATGTTAATAAAAAACAATGGGGAAGGAGCAGGAGAAAATGGGGAAATGTTGGCCAAAGAGTACTAAGTTTCAGTTAGACAAAAGAAATAATTTCTGCAGATCTACCATACAGCATGGTGATCATAGTTAATAACAATGTACTGTGTACCTGAAAATGTCTGAGAGTAGATCTTAAAATATTCTCACCACAAAAAAGTTAAGTATGTGAGGTAATATCGGGGGAAACAGCCCCCAATATTTCAGTGTAGGTTCTTTCTATTTTCCCTAAGTGTTGGCTGGCTGAGAAATAAAGAGAAAGTGTACAAAGAGAGGAACTTTACAGCTGGGCATCTGGGGGTGACATCACATATCGGTAGGACCGTGATGCCCACGTGAGCCACAAAACCAGCAAGTTTTTATTAAGGATTTCAAAAGGGGAAGGGGTGTACAAACAGGGAGTAGGTCACAGAGATCACATGCTTCAAGATGCAAAAAGGAGAACAAAGATCACAACACAAAGGGCAAAGCAAAGATCACAAGGCAAAGGATGAAATCAAAAACTCCTGATAAGGGTCTATGTTCAGCTGTGCATGTATTGTCTTGATAAACATCTTAAACAGCAGAAAACAGGGTTCAAGAGCAGAGAACCAGTCTGACCTCAAATTCACCAGGATGGAGTTTTTTCCCAACCCTAATAAGCCTGAAGGTACTGCAGGAGACCAGGGTGTATTTCAGTCTTTATCTCAACCACATAAGACAGACACTCCTAGAGCAGTCGTTTATAGACCTCCCCCCAGGAATACATTCCTTCCCCAGGGTATTAATTATTAATATTCCTTGCTGGGAAAAGAATTCAGCGATATCTTCCCTACTTGCACATGTGTTTATAGGCTCTCTGCAAGAAGAAAAATATGGCTCTGTTCTGCCTGACACCACAGGCAATCAGACCCTATGGTTGTCTACCCTTGTTCCCTAAAAATCGCTGTTATTCTGTTCTTTTTCAAGATGCACTGATTTCATATTGTTCAAACACACATTTTACAGTCAATTTGTACAGTTTAACACAACAGTGGTCCTAAGGTGACATACATCCTCAGCTTACGAAAATAATAGGATTAAGAGATTAAAGTAAGACAGGTGTAAGAAATTATAAGAGTATTATTAGGGAAGTGATAAATGTACATGAAATATTCACAATTTATGTTCCTCTGCCATTGCTCCAGCTGGTGTCTCCATTCAGGGTCCCTGACTTCCCACAACAAGGTAAGAGATGATTAATATGTTAATCTTCTTAATTTAATTATTTCACAGTATATACAGATATCTAAACATCACATCATATACCATAAATATATACAATTTTTGTCAATTTTACCATAATAAAGCTAGAGAAAGATAAATAAATAAAATAAAAGCAATGGGCTCAATTCAAAGTAATAAATTGTAATCAAGTTTACTTGAGAGACATGCCATTTACCCTGTGAGATCCTGAGAGGATATTCTGTCCAGACTACTCTTTGTTTTGTATTTTTTACTTCTGGGCAACACTGTTTTTAAATAAATAAATATGTAACTATTATTGTATATAAAAAAGCTTTGATGACTGAAGAAAATTAATTACAAAAAGCCTCTCAAAACTCAGATGAACTAGGCCAGGTACAGTGGCTCACATCTATAATCCCAGCACTTTGGGAGACCATGGCAGGAGAATCACTTGAGCCCAGGAGTTCAAAACCAACCTGAGCAACATACAAAGACCTCATTACTACTAAACTAATTAATTAATTAATTAATTAATTATTAATTAAATTTTTTTGGAGATTTTTACTTTTCAAAATCTGGGCTCTTTAAGATCTGGCCCAAAGCAATCTTTAGAAATTTATTTCTCATGACTCTTACATACTTTACATTTTAGCCAAAGTCCTTATTTTCTGTAAATATGCCTCAGATCATGCTATTTCCCCTGCCTGTTTTCACCTTTTTTGTCCTCTTCTCTCCTTTCCTTTTCCTTATTCCTAGATTTGGATACAGTCTTATTTTTTCCAGCTTCTCTTTTTCTGTTGGTGCCTTTTAAATCTTTATTTCATTCTTCGTATATACCTTATCCCTACTAGACATGCTAACTTTTTAATTAGTTAAGCATAGTGGCTGTGATCACACCACTGTACTCCAGCCTGAGTGACAGAGATCTTATCTCAAAATAAAAATAAAAATAAAATAAAAACTTCTGATAAACTAAACACAAGCTGAATGGCCTTTAAAATACACATTGGAGATGGTTCATGGCAGAGTCTCATTGAGTTCACCATATGTTTTAAAATAGTTTGAAATATTAGCCCAACTAACTTTTGTTAGAAACCCAGTTGATCTCAGGAAAATAAACAGAAATGTATTAACTTGACACAAAAGTGATGCTGTTGGAAGACAACCCCACTTGGTTCATATAAGGCAGCTCATTCTGACAATAAATTTCACCTACATTAAGAACAGGCACAGGTTTACCCAGATCTGTATGCCTAAGGAAACATGGAAACCAGCACTACAAGCTCATTGCCAAGATAGGGGACACAATGAAGAGTGGCAGCATAGGTACATTCAATGCTGTATTCTAAAAGGAAATCAGAATAAAAATAATTTTCCAATGTCAATAATTTCTATATGATGCTGCTTCTTGCTCTCTCTAGGAATGTTCTGTACAAGTAGTAGTCATATCCAAGTACCTTAATTTAGTTGTTTGACTGAGACAGAAATCTGTCTTCACCGCAAAATAGAACTAGCCATTTATATATCCAGCATTCACTGCTTTGGGGTTTCTCCAGGGCTTCTAGAGCTTTAGTGAGCCTTTTAAATACTATTGATGATAATCGCTAAATTGGTCAACTGACTAATGAAGTTGATTTATTTATGTATCTATTCTGAAACTCCATTGAGTACCTACTGTGGTTCAGGCACTGGATGCTGAGAATATAATGGTGAACAAGATAAACAATTCCCTCTCTCAAGGTTATATACAGCAGCAAAAATGACATTAGTGCCTGTTCTGTGATATGCTAAAAACTATGGGCATAGTTAGTTGGGGATACACAGGGACAAAGAAAAGAGAAGGAAGGAAGGAAGGAAGGGAGGGAGGGAGGGAGGGAGGGAGGGAGGGAAGGAGAAGGGAAGTGGGGAGGGAGGGAGTGGAAGGAAGGGAGGGGAGTGGAAGGGAGGGAGAAAGGGAAGGGAAGGGAAGGGAAGGGGAGGGGAGGGGAGGGAACATATACCATGATATTGTCCTATCCTTAAGACTTTTTTTAACCATGTTGGAGACACAGACACAACGTGAACAAAAGTGAAACATTATAGACTTGGAAACAAAAATTTTGGCTTCAAGAATATCATCCAAAAAAATCACACATACACACACACACACACACACAAAGGTTTGAACTTCAGTATCATCTCAGTAATGTGTCAGCAGTTTTCTCTGTCAGCAAAGGGATTTGTCTGAAAAAGTCCTAATTAATGAGTCTTCTTTTGAAATCTGAGTTGAGATGCTAAGAGCTCTCCATGCTGGCACAAAGCAATTTGTACACATTTGAGAAATGATTCTGTAAAGATAAACTTCAAGAACATCATTACATTTGGAGTGCACCTGCTGGGGAGCCAATTGTTGGACATTTTTAGATGCTACCTCAGCAGCCGATGAGGTTTGAATGTGTAATTATTGTATTTATATTCTTATACTCTGCAAAGTTCATTGTAAAATAGTGTCATTTTCCATATGGTTTTTGACCTGTCCTTTAGACCCAGGTCCATTTGCTTTTCTAGTGTGATGACTTTAAGCTGGAGATTGTGAAGCACAGAGTCAAGAAGATAAATAGAAGTTGTATCTCCACTCCAAGGCAAAGTTCTTAAAAATGCAAAACTAATAACATGAGCTATTATGATATATCTATGCTAAGTGAAGCACAGAAAAGTGATGTAGGGAGAGGTTACCTCTCGATATCACAGTTTGGGCTAAAGCAGTTTTTTTCACAATGTAGTTATGGTTCATATCACAATCTTAAGTATGAAATAATAGACCAATTTTTTCTTGTCTTAAAATGAATTTATTTAAACTGAGAACACCTCCTGACCCTATTAGCATAACAGCCAACCTCAGCCATTATTGGAGCTTGCTGTACACTCTCACTCTTGGGGTCATGGAGATGTCTCGAGGTTTTGTGATGAAAAGAAGAGCACATTGGAGTAGACCCCACTCATGTTCGGTCCACAGCAGTTAATACTGAGACGGCATGTTCCACACCCATCTCCCTTGAGGTATGGCAGCTCTCTGATTCCTGATTTTGATTGGGGCATGGAAAGTCTTTGTGGGACGCTGAGAATTCTCGGCCTGTGTCAGCTTCCCTGCTGCTCTATGTCACCCTTTTCCCTGAGGTCTGGCCACCTATACCTGGTGCAGCTGAGAGCAGAGATCTACGCTCAATACATCTTCCTTTCCTCTCTCCCCTAATTTCTGACCAATGTAATCCCCCCACAAGGAACTCAGGCTTCCAAGGGGGAAAAAAAATCCAGGAAGACAAATTGTTTATTTGTTTTTTCAACCATCAACAAACCCTCCTTGATGGCAAATGAGTGTAAGAGCCCAGTAACCTGGAAGGAAATGATGAGCACAAAATCAAGGAAGAACCAAAACACAATCAGTATCTCAATACATCATTCTGCCACAATAAAATAACATCATTCGAACTTCAGGAGAGCTAGAAATGGATACGTTCCAGTAATGTCAGGATTCGGGAAATGCTTCTCAGATTTTTTTCCATTAGTCAATGCAAAATGGAACATGAATGTCAGAAGTATGAAAGCAGCCCCTAGTTTCCTCGTGGGAATAGAGATAGAATAAACAAAAAGACATAACTCCCTTTTCTCATTCACACAGAAAAGCATCACAATTAACACAGACCAGAGCAGGCCTGGAGCTATTTTTCCTATTCAACAGCATGCAATGTGTTTACATTTCATTAAAATCTATATTCACACTGGTGATGGCATGACACAAAGTCCAGGGTTACTTTGCCTGAAGTAGTACCCCAATGTGACTGCAGTTATTAGAGTGTTTGGGGATAGCCATCTGCGATTTCACACTAGAGATTAAGATCTTTGTGGAGAGAGGGATACAAATAGCACCAACACATCTAAACTCAAATTAGTACGTACACTTGCCAGATACAGCACAGAAAAAAATAATTAATGACCATTTTAATGTGAATTATGGATGTGTGACCTAGGTCACACTCTGAGTACGTGCCCTCCAGTTCTGAAACTTTTTTGGGTAGAAGAATGAAATAATATCAAAAATATGATAATGTGAAACTGCCTGAAGCAAAATGACTGAGTTGGCTGTTTACCTGGTCTCTCCAGGTTTTCAGCAACAACCTCCAGGGAAATTTTGTCTTGGCTGATATGCAAAGCTGATGGAGCCAAGGTCCTGCCTTTAAAACATGAGTGTAAATGACATGCTGGAAGAACATTTGTGCAGTCTTCACGGACAAATTCCTCTCAGTGGTTGGCATTCTTATTTGCAACTGAATAAATAATTGTTGAATGAATGGATGATTATGTGAATGAGTGAAGTGAAATGAAAGGTTGCAAAGGCCCTTGGAATGAAAGCCGCTTTAGGGATTGCTTTTCACCAAAAGCAGAGTGAGCAAGAGAGAGAGTGCTGTGAGACAAGGATGAAGATGAACACAAGGGCCAGATAACTCAGCATTTGGCATGCCATGGTAAGGAGCTGGACTGTATTTTTGATAATATTGGAAGCTTCTGATGGATTTTTAGCAGCTCAATGATGTGATCTGTGCTTTAACTCTGAGTACTACATTTAGAATGAAACAGAATTGCAGTGGCATATATAGGACAGGTAGCGCGCTACAAAATAGTCCAAGAGAAAGATGATGGAGGCTTGGACCAGAATGGGGTTGACAAAGCAAAAGACAAGCGGATGGGTCCAAGACATTTTAGAAAGAGGAGTCAAGGACAACTCCCAGGTTTTTGCTTTAGTGACTAGAGGACAGGGAAACCATTAACCAGGATGGAGAGGACTGCATATGGCCAGGCTTAGAGAGGAAAATCAAGAGTCCAGTTTTGATGTTAAGTTTAAGAGGCAAGTGAGGCATGCAAAGGGAGATGTTGAGAAGGCAATTAGAGATGAGTCCTGCACCCAGCACAACTAACTAGAGATCAAAAGCTTGGAGTGATCAACATAGACATGGTACTTAAACACTTAAAATCATGAAAGGATCAGATTACCTAGGGAGAGAGCACAAGCATGAAGAAGGTCCGGGGTCCAGCCCTGAGGGACTCCAATAGGAAGGGGCTGGCTAGAGCAGAGAGGCCAGGAAGGAAGAAAACCAAGAGAGGATGGTGGTGTCACAGAAACCAAAAAAAAAAAAAAAAAGAGAGAGAGAGAGAGAGAGAATGTTACCAGAAAAAAAGGCACAAATAGCTACATGGAGTAAAGGAAGAATAAGATGAAAAATGTTTCACTGGATTCAGCAGGAGTCATTGACTTTGATGAGCAACTCTAGCAGAAACCAGATTGCAACACAGAGCACAGTGAGAAGAGATTACAATGTAGACTACTCTTTCAGGAAGTATATTTATACCTTCATTATTTCCATCAATTCTTTCACCTATTTAACCCTAAAAAACAAACACTTCCATATTTGCCATAAAAATTAACAAATCTCTTACAATGAAATAGCTTCAGCCATCGAAAGAATAAGGTGTCAGATGTGTGTATATATGGAAAGATGAAGGAACCAGATGTGTGTGTGTGCCAGATGTATATATTAATATATAGACATAGAAAGATGAACAAGGTATATAGTTAAATGGAAAGAAATTGAGGGTAGAAAAAGAGATAAAGAAAATACACATACATGTTTAAAAAAACAATATGTTGAAGAAATACATACCTAGCAAAGTAATAATTGTGATTATTTCTGAGGGCAGGACTGTGAAGCATTTTCATACTTTGTGTCATACAAATTTTATACAGGTATAACTTATTTTTATAATTAGAGAAAAATAAGGTTTTTTTTAGGACCATTACAAAACACTGTATCAAAAGAAAATACTCTTAACACACAGGAGCTCACATTTAATTGGTCTATAAGGTGTGGGCTAAAAGAGCTAACACATTCTAACTGCTCTGCAGAGGAAAAGACCATCCATCTTTGCCAGAGAGCAGCTGACTTTTGGTTGGGGCTCTTCATAAAACATCCTATGAAAAAATCTTCTAAAAGTCAGTTATAAACTTCCAAACTTTCCAACAAAGAAATGTGCTTTAGCGCAAAGTAGAATCTCACTTGAGAAGTGCTACAGATGGAAGATTGCCTTCAAATACAAGTTTAAATTATCTTCCTTCTGTGTCTGCTTTAATGGCAAGCATTTGGTAAGTTTCTTTTTTCTAATACATTACCAATAAGTAATTTTAAAAATGCAATGTTTTTAAAGCAAGTCGGACAATTTACAACTGATAAATCAAAAGATCTGAAACTATGGTAACATGGTCAAAGTCAATATTAGCTGTGTTTATACATCAAAAGTGTGGATCTAGCCAAATGAACAATGCTCCATAGGGAAAAATGTTTTATTGACCTCAAGGGCAAGAGTTGGTTTCCAAGAAGGAAATTTCATGACTTTATGTTATGTGTTCTACTACAGATCCTGCTTTGTTGTAAACTTGTCATTTTGCGTCTGAGTTCTATATTTGTTGCTGAAATACAGGGGCAGTGAATCTACATGCTGAGAACCCAGAGTGGAAAGTAGGTTTCCTTCCATTTGTTCTGACTCACCATCCAATCAGCACCAGTGACCTACTGAACTGGCATGAGGGAACACACATGAAGAGGAAGATATTCAATTAGATCTGTGCCCTTCGCAATCTACAATTTGTCAGTCAAGCCACCCTCTAATTCATATCTATTCCTGGATACATAATCTTTCTGTTCCAGAACACATTGTCTGTTTTAGCTTTACAATCCAAAATAGAACTGGCTGGCTTTTGTTTTATCAATTTGCAAAGTGTCTCTAATTTGCTGCTACCCATTTTCACCTTTCTTTTTCCTACCAAACATCTGTTCACTTTACATTTTTTTCTAATCATTCTATCCTAACATTCTATTCTAACATATAATTTCCTGGCACTCTTGAAAACAAACAAAAACCTCTTGGGAGTCATTCATTCAATTGTTCACATTCAAGGTTATTACAATTCAGTTTGGGAGAAATATAAAATCCAATTTTATTAATAATTTAAAGAGATTTCAAGCTCAAAATGTCCAACCCCCTTTCTACAAATAAGAAAATTACTAAGGCTGCTAATAATCTGGTGGCCTGATCAGAGCACACTAAGAGATTGCTCAGATCTATGACTGCTACCTTAAAAAGCACTGGAGATTTTTTTACATGTATAAAATATTTGCCATCTTCAATGTGTTGAGTGGCTTTGTAGCTGACCTCCTGGTAACAAGATGGTTGCTGGGTAACTAGCATCACTTACAAACACAGCAATATCCAGCAAAAGAAGAACTGGTTCTTCTGGGTCACCTGAGTACATCTGAACCAGTCATTTTTAAGGGGAATGGATTCACCATGCCTGGTTGTATGAAGTCACCAGCAATATCTATGTAACACTAATAATGCTTTATAACAATGTGGGAGCTTACTTGTAGAGACATATAAATAAAAATGCAAACTGCAAAGTTATGTGTCCTTTACAATTCAACTTTATAAAATGTTTGCACGTATGCCAAAAAAACTCTGAAATATATACCTATTAAATACATTTGCTTGAGAGGATAAAGGCTCTTTTGCTTCTGCTGTCAATTTTTTCCTTAATATTGTCAGATTGTTTTAGAATTTTTTAAACAATCAAGTGAACTTTAATATTCACATACATGGCCCACTTTAATGAGACAAAAGTCTTTGACCTCTGATCTTCCCCTTCAGGACTGACATCCAAGAGATAGACGCCCCTCCCAGGGCGAATCTATTCCAGGAGCAACTGAGACAGGTTCCCCAAGTGATGAGCATTGAGAGCAGCTTCACTTTTCTTGATGATGTCCAATGAGACTGAACTGAAGGTTCCTAAGATAAGTGGCAACACCTGCTATGTGTGGAAATTTGGGAAGGATGGCAGAGTTAGGGAGAGCTCTGAGTCATCCTCTGGCTCTTCTGTTGGCTTCTCAGAAGCTGACTTCAAAGGATGATGGTGACATCCTGGAAGATGCCACAGCAACTGTACCCACAGTGTGGTGTGGTGTGATGGAATGAGAAAGGAGGAGCTTGAACTACCCAGGGAGCAGGTCAAATCAGGAGATCATGCCTGCTGGGACATGTCATTGAGAGTGAACAAGCAAAGAAAAAGCCACCACAACAGTGAAATTTACAGTATTGGCTGTTGGACGGTTTTCCAGGGTGGGAGGTTATACTGTGTGTTAGTTGTAAAACTTTTTTTGTATAGGTTGTGGCCAAGAAGCTTGCAGTGAAAATAAGATGGCAGCCTACCAGTGCAGAGCAGGACAAACATTTTCTAAGGCTTATGGATGAGGCTTGCTCCAGTGAGCACTCCTAAAGAGACAGGTGCCATGTGCTTCGGAACAGCTCCATCCATTTTCCATTCTTAATCTCCTCCAACAGGCACAGAGTACTGAGTACTGAATCTATTGAACTAGTTTACTTTGTCATAAACAAATATTTCCATTTTGACTTTCTGAAGGTAAGAGATTTTTATATCATATATAAAAAATAATAAATTGTAACCATCAAATATCAAATAATCATTATAGATGGCAAGTAAACATGTTCAGAAATAGACCATTGACCAAATAATCAAAGAAATATTAATTAAAATAATACAGAATGTTTTTCATTCATTATACTAGAAAAAGTATTTAACAATATTAAGTTGAGGAGAAGGAGAAGTGAAATGAAAATGGATACCCTAGTGCCATGTAAATTAGAATCACATTTTATAGAGAGCAACTTAGCACACAAACAAAATGAACATTTCATTGGAACCAGAAAATGTATTGCAGAATTCTAATTCAAGAAATAACCCAAAAAGAAAAAAAAATCTGTAGACCCAAAGATGTTTGTCATAGTTTTCTTTATATTAACCTAAATATAAAATAATCAGGGGCCATTAAACTAAATAATAAAATATAACATCAATCTACTATTGTGCCACCCTTATAAACCCTGGTTAGGAAAACAGTGTTGTGGTAGAGAAAAAGTACAATTTAACTCATGATTTAATTTTGAAACACAGAGAAAATGTATGCTTATCTTGTCTGCAATTAATTTGGTCATCCTGCTGAGCCCCGATTTGATATGGTTTGGTTCTGTGTCCCCACCCAAATCTCATCTTAAATTGTAATCCCCACCTGTCGAGGGAGGGACTTGGTGAGAGGTGATTGGATCATGAAAGCAGTTTCTCCCATGCTGTTCTCATCATAGTGAGGGAGTTCTCATGAGATCTGATGGTTTAAAAGTGGCAGTTTCCCCTGCCTACTCTCTCTCCTGACACCATGTAAGATGTGCCATGTTTCCCCTTTGCCTTCCACCATAAATGTAAGTTTCCTGAGGCCTCCCCAGCCATGCAGAACTGTGAGTCAATTAAACCACCTTTCTTTATAAGTTTTCCAGTCTCAGGCAGTTCTTGATAGCAGTATGAAATGGGCTAATACAGAGAATTGGTACTGGAACAGGAGGGTAATGCTATAAACTGAAAATGTGGAATCAACTTTGGATCTGGGTAATGGGTCAGAGGCTGGAAGAGTTTGGAGGGCTCAGAAAAAGACAAGAAGATGTGGGAAAGTTCGAAACTTCCTAGAAATGTGTTGAATGGTTTTGACCAAAATGCTGATAGTGATATGAACAATGAAGTCCAGGCTGAGGTGGTCTCAGATGGAGATGAGGAACTTATTGGGAATTGGAGTAAAGGTGACTCTTGCTATGCTTTAGCAAAGAGACTGGTGGCATTTTGCCCCTGTCCTAGAGATCTGTGGAATATTGAACTTAAGAGAGATGATTTAGGGTGTCTAGTGGAAGAAATTTCTAAGCAGCAAAGCATTCAAGAGGTGACCTGGCCAATTCAGAAAGCATTCAGTCATATGTATTCACAAAGACATTATCTGAAACTTGGAACTTTTATTTAAAAGTGAAGCAGAGCATAAAACTTTTGAATATTTGCAGCCTGACCATGAGGTAGAAAAGTAAAAACCATTTTCTGGGGAGAAATTCAAGCTGGCTGCAGAAATTTGCATAAGTAACAAGGAAATGAGTGTTAATCCCTAAGACAATAAGGAAAATGTCCCCAAGGCATTTCAGAGATCTTCACAGCAGCCCTTTCCATCAAAGGCCTGGAAGCCTAGGAGGGGAAAATGGTTTCATGGGCCAGGCCCAGGGCTCTGCTGCTTTGTGCAGCCTTGAAATTTGGTGCCCTGCATCCCAGCTGCTCTAGCTCCAGCCATGGCTAAAAGGGACCAAGCCACAGGTCCAGCCATTGCTTCAGAAGATGCAAGTCCCCAAGCCTTGGTAGCTTCTATGTGGTGTTGGGCCTGTTGGTGCACAGAAGACAAGAGTTGAGGTTTGGGAACCCCCACTTAGATTTCAGGGATGTATGAAAACACCTGGATATCCAGGCAGAAGTCTGCTGCAGGGGTGGAGATGTGCCTAAACAGAAAAGAAGTCCAGAGGTTTCCAAGTTAGTTCATTTAGCGGCTTATTAGTATAATCCTAGATTCTTTTTATAAACTGGTTCTCCCACCAACAAGCATGAACCTGGACATGGTGCAAAAGAACCGTCTCATCCATTGTCTTCTTAAAAGCAAGGGAAGACTTCCCACCTTCACATCTTACTGGCAGAGGAAGAATTAACCCTCAAACCACAAATAGAGCACCTCACCTGAATCATGTAGAGAAAAAAAGCACCTGGACACAATCAAGGTTCTGTTAGCAAACACGACCAGTGAAATAGGTATACGGTAAATAACCAGTAAACAACCAGGAAGTGTCTGATCTTCCAGTTTGGAGCTTGGCGTTTATTGTATACCAGCCTCACATTTTTGTGTGCCATGGAAAGTTGGGCAAAAAATTTGGATACTCATTAAAGAAATGAAGGATGTTAAACATTTTTAAATTATAATTCTTGTTTTTTATATTTATAATGAAATGTTGAATGATAAAAGCCAATTGAAAAACTATGCATTGACTACAACTAAAACTATGTTTTTAAATGCATTTTAATGTAAGAAAGAAAACACACCAAAATAATAAAAGTGATTGTGATTAAGGTCTTGGGACTATTGATGGTTTTTCTTCTAATTTCCAAGTCTTTTATAATATGCATAAATTCTTATATAATTTTTTAATTATAAAAATTCCAACTCCATTCTATTTGATAAGTTTTTCTTTTAAAATTCTCGTTATTATTGTGCTCCAATTTTCTTTAACATCCTATAAAAGGAAATAACCTGC
>NC_045439.1:58011892-58029239 GCF_002776525.5 Piliocolobus tephrosceles | reverse complement strand
ATTGTGCTCCAATTTTCTTTAACATCCTATAAAAGGAAATAACCTGCATAGCCTACCTGTATTCATTTTACATATGAGGCACAAATACTCTTCATGAACAGGGTAATTAAATGAAATAGTCCTCTGTCATAAATGCATGCTCAATGTATCTAAACTTGCCTTTAAATGTACTCCCTCATTAAATCTGAAGAGGTTATTTCTACTATTTTTCCCACAACCACTGTAAAATTCTAATGGGCTCCATAATTATTTCCTATTTTTCAAGGCACTTTCAAATGTGTACATTAGTGACACTGAAACACTTAAGCTACTATTTTTGAAGTATTATTCACTCCTAAAGCATCTTTAAAAGGGAACTCTTAATTCTACTCTTTTTATCTCCTAATTTCTTCAAGCCCAAGAGTTAGCTTGGCTTCCAGAGTAGTTATTTGGTTTGAAATATGTCAACTCCCATTTAAGCATAAGCTGATTCTGAATATAATGTGTTCACTTGCCTTGCAGTCATTTCCCCACCACCCAACCTGCTGGCTCCACTGCTAATGCTGCCATTGCATGTCTTTTCCCTGTTGGTTTGTGAGTACTGCCAAAATGTTCAAATCAGCCTGTCATGTGCTTTCTTCTGCTATATCCAGCCTTTATAATTTATTGTTATAGAAATCCAAGAGTGGAATTGTCACATGGTCCTTAGTTGTCAGTTCACCAGCTGGAAACCACTGTGGCCAGCAGCACCTCTGCTTGCGTTTTGCTTGTGCCCACTGGGTTCATTCCGCCCACTTGGCCCAGCAGGCTGCACTCAGCTTGCACTACTGACCCAATCCAACGCGTGCCACGAGTGAGCCAGGTGCAGAGTGGTGAAGGGTGTGTGAGTGAGCACGGCGTCCAGTCACTGCTCACAGCCAGGCATGCTGGCTGCGGCGGGATGGGCAGCTCTAAGTGCCAGCACAGGTACTGGCTCTGTGCAAGGCTGTGGCTAGACCAGGTGTACTACAAGCAGCTTCCCCTGTGGGAGCCAGGAAACACAGTGGCACCCAGAAACTTGGAGACACCAGAAACTGCAAAGTCCTAAAGAGGTTGTCCCAGCCCTGGCTCAGGGAGACCCTGGGGCTGGGCTCCCCAAAGGGCCACAGCTCTTTTCTTCTCATTGCCCACAACATGGTAAATGGGGAGCATGTTTTGGCCCTATTTGTGTTAAAACTATTTCAGTCCCACCTTTCAGTGGGTCCTGAGTTCTTGTCTTGCATCCAGGAAGAATGAGAAACACAAGCAACTGGAGGGTGAGCAAGACAGAGAGGAGCTACATTGGGTGACAAAACAGCTCTCAGGAGACCCAAGGTGGGTAACTCCTTTCTACAGGCAGGTCATCCCAGTGAGTATCCAGCTGTCAGTGCAGAGGAGACCTGTGGTGGGTAGCTCTTTCCCGTAGCTGGTAGTCCCAACGTCTATGTAAGTCTTGCTGGGTCTGGGGTTTTTATGGGCTCAGAAGTGAGGAAATGCACGCTGATAGGACCAAGGGTGGCCATGGGCAGGCCTGAAAAAAGCACTATAAGTTCTCACTCTGGGTCACAGACTCCATCCGGAACTGACAGCCCAACACCCAGACTTCAAGCTGTCCCTGGCTTGAAGGTGAGGCTTCACCAGAAACCTGCCCTTTTCCACCCAGGAGCCTGTCTTCCTCCTGGCACCATCAACATGTCCTGCACAGTACTCAGGCTGTTTGTGCCTGCAGGCTCAAACCAAGACAACCTCAGCCCCTCCTCAGCTACCCTCCTGTGCTCATTGGCACCCAAAGTCCAGAGGTGGCCAAGGTGGCAGGGGGCTGGTGTGTCAGCACAACCTCAAGTGCATGCACACCTGGCCAGGTCATGACAGCACACTGGCTCGGCCACAGATTTGCTCTGCCCCAGAGTGGGCACTGGGAGCAGGGAGAGGCCAGACAGTAGAAGCAGACGTTTTCAAGCCAGCAGGGTCAAGGGGCTTCCTAGGCCCCCAAAAGCCTAGGGATGCCTAGGTCCATAGTCACAGCTGGGTGGCTGAAGCTACCACCAAGAGCATAGAGTTCCTGCCCCACTGACTTGGCAGGGGGTGGGGCTCCCACCTGTTGCAGCCCCTGCTGGCTCCATGGAATGCACAGACCCAGCTGTGCCTCCCCTGCTGCAACTGGCATCTTCACAGCAGCCACTCCAGACAGACCACCACTACCATCAGAATGATGACTAATGCACCTTTATTCTTGTCCTACTATTATAGTAGTCCATTCAGTCTTCTATAACAAAATACCATAGACTGGATGGCTTATAAACAACAGAGATTTGTTTCTTAAAGCTCTAGAGGCTGGGAAGTCCAAGATCAAATCGCTGACAGATCTGGTGTCTGGTGAGGGCACACTTTCTGGTTCATAAACAGAGCCTTCTAGCTGTGTCCTCACAAGGTACAAGAGGCAAGGCCACTCTTTGAGAACTCTTTTATAAGATCATTAATCTCCATTGTGAGGGTTCTGCCCTCATGAACTAATCATCTCCAAAAGGCCTACCTTCTAATACCATCATATTGGGGATTCAATTTCAACATATGGACATGGACATACAGACCCTAGCAATTTTCATCTTTCTCTCTACAGTTCTAGAGTAGAAGAGCTTTGGAAGAGATGGAAGCAAATGTCTTCTATCTAACATGGCATTTGCTAATTCCTCCATTAAAAAACATCTTCATCACAAACCAAAATCTCTTTTCAACTCCCTTTTTTCTTTCCAATTAACCTTCCAAGCCTAAGGCCCATTTTTAAAATAGCTCTTTTAATTTACCACCTCTCCAGACCATATTTTTTGTGGTACTGTGTACTTACTGTTTTTCATTTCTCTTCAACCACATTGCCCTCTGTATTTTTCCTTTCTTTTTTTTTTTCCTTTCTTTTGTTTTCTTTTCACTTAGACATCACCACTATGAGTTTCTCCTCTAAGATTCTTAGTGGATCAGTTTAAAAGTTGGAAGTTGTTTTGGGTTTCTTAAGTAGTCAGACCTGTTACTTAAGTAGTCAGACCTATTACTGTTAATACCATAAAACAGTAAATGTAAAACTTTTTTTACCATTTTAGACAAAAAAGTATTTTCATGTTAAATGCTTTCAAAGAACCAAAAGCCTACACTTGCATAAAAGAAATAGAAGTATGCACAATTTCTCATAAATATGATCTTTACCAAAAATTTAGGAAAGAAACATTATTTTATTGTATAATGCTTATTTCCTTGCCAGTATGGATGGAAAAATTCCCTTTGTTCCTGTTGAATGGGAAAAATATGTGCAAGTTATTCATCTGACAGGTGACTAATAGCTAGAATATATGAGGAACTCAAACAACTCAACAGAAAAAGAAATTTCATTAACAAGTAGGCAAAGAACATCAATAGACATTTTCAAAAGAAGACATACAAATGGCCAACACATATATGAAAATATGCTCAACATCACTAATCATAAGAAAATGGCTATTATTAAAAAGACAAAGAAAAATGTTGGCAAGGATGCAGAGAAAAGGGAACTCTTTTTAGTGTAATTTCAACTTTTATTTCAGATTCAGCGTGTACATGTGCAAGTTTGTTACCTGGGTATATTGTGTGACACTGAGGTTTGGAATATGAATGATCCCATCACCCAGATAGTGAGCATAGTGCCCAACAGTTAGTTTTCAAACACTTTCCCTTCTCTCTCCCTTCCTTCTATTAGTCCCCAGTGTCTATTGTTGCCATTTTTATGTCCATGAGTTCCCAATCGTTAGCCCCCACTTATAAGTGAGAATATGTAGTATTTGGTTTTCTGTTCCTACATCAATTCACTTAGGATAATGGCTCCCAGCTCCATTCGAGTTCCTCAGTAACACTTAAACACTGTTGGTGGGAATGTACAGCCACTGTGGAAAACAGTATGGAGATTTCTCAAAAAACTAAAAACAGAATGACCATTCAATCCACCAATCCCACTGCTGGATATTTATCCAAATGAAAAGAAATCAATATATCAAAGATATACCTGCACTCACATGTTTATTACAGTACTATTCACAAGAGCAAAGACATGGAATCGACCTAAGTGCCCATCAATGGTGGACTGGATTTTTTAAATGTGGTATATATATATACCACGGAATACCACATAGCCATAAAAAGCAATGAAATTGTGTCACTTGGAGCAACATGGATGAAGCTGAAGGTTATCGTCTTAAGTGAAATAAGCCAGGCACAAAAGACAAATATCACATGTTCACACTTACATATAGGAACTAAAAATAATTGCATACATCTAGGTAGAGACTGGAAAAACAGATAACGGAGACTGAGAAGGGTGAGTACAAAGGAGGAAGAGAATGAAGAGAAGTGTGTTAAAGGGTGAAAACATATAGTAAGATAAAAGAATAAGTTAAATTTTTGATAGCAGAGTGACTATACTTTTAAAAATACACTGTATTTGTGTGACAGACATCCTAAATATCCTGATTTAACTGTTATATATTAGATACATGTAAAAAATATCTCATGTACACCATTAATTTGCACAAAGGAAAAAAATAAGAAATTTATTATTACTGTTACATAACTGTGGGTTTAATAAAAGTTTAAACAAAGAGAAAAAAAGAAGAAATTTCCCTTTACTGTTCATGAATACTGTATGTACACACTAATTTGGGAAGTGCTAGAAAATATAAACACAGAACATCATATGCTACTGCTTAGGAACTTTTATCTATGGAATGGAATTAATACTGAACAGAAATTAAAATTATAAAAGGGTGGTAGATTGTTCGTAAAACTGGCTGCACTAGTTCTCCTTCCTCTCCATGCCCTCAGGTAGTCTCAACGTACATCGACTCTGGGCTTTGCCATTTGACTTGTTTGAGCAATGGGGCAATGGCAAGCATGACACAAGCAGAAACACAAAGTGCTTGCCTTTCTATGCTGCCTTTTAGGAACCTACAATCATCTCAACGTAAGAAACTAAAGCTAGCCCACAAATGATGACAGACACTTAATCATCTCCATCACTCCATAGATATCCAGGCAACTTTCAGATATGTGAGTGAGTCCATCCTACACCTTTCAGCCCAGCTCACCAACCCAAATCACAAAAACTACCCAACTTACCAAAGGATTATGAAAAATAATAAATGTTTATTGTTTTAAGCCACAAGGTTTGCGGGTGTTTTGTGATAAAGAAAAATACAGCTGAGACAGAAATTTGTTCTAACATATAATGAAATCTAAAACCAGTAGCACTGACTCTAAGACCAGGTAGCAAGCAGAGCCTGGAGAAGAAGCAAAGAAAATTTTAGCCAAGTCTAAAAACTGGCAAATAAATAGTTAGCAGAGGCTGGAAATGCAATGAAGAATCTACTCCAGCAGGCTGGAAAATGAATCCCACATTATGTAATAAAGAAATAATTGGCAAAACTATCACATATGGTAAACTAGGAAGATAGTTCTAATGAACTAATGAAATTGCAGATCTTGATAGGATGATTTGCAGGTACTGAGTATCAATTGGCTTATTTTAGCTGATTATGATATGGTAGAAGAAGAGATGGATGAGTTAGTAGAACTGTTTGGTTTCAAGCAGAATTTAGAGGTATATAGAGGAGCCAGAACGTACTGGATGGGACAATAAAACAATAAAATTAGACAATGTCTCATTTCCAGTCTCTTAAGACAGTAAAAGATCCTCAAAGTATTAAAACAGCCTCAAGAAAAAGATCAAACCAAGATGCCCCTGCAAGCCCATTTGTAAGATTTAAGGCAGTGATTAATGGGTCCTCTCAGCTATACAAAGTGCTTGCATTAAAATAATTGTTCCACAGCAGCCTGACATGGCTCCCAAAATAAAAGAGAGGCTTGTCTCAGAATTGTACATGGAACTTTCATTAAATGGAGTAGATCTGAAACAGACCCTTATAGAAACCCACAGAGATTTCAGGAGAGTTGTGCTAATGAAAGTTATGTCAACTTGGACTAAAATAGACTTGAGACACCTAAAAATAAAGAGAGGCCTCTGGGCTCCCAGCTTTCTATGAGAAACAGGCTGAAAAGGTTACTCAGCTGCAAATACTAGCCATTTTTATGGAAATCAAGGGCATCTTAGGAAGTGACACTAAGAGACATGAAGAACAATGGACTAGGGAGCCACTCCCAGGAAATAGAACCTAGCTCTGATCCCAAAGGCAAAGCTCTGTGGTAGCACGTGTCTATTTAGATTTCAAAATTGCTGTGGACTGGTAAGTGCTATGTGATTCCTGTTATTCTCTTTTCTCTTTTGAACATAAATATCTATTGTGATTATCCTGGTTCTATTTATTGTTTTTTTTGTTTGTTTGTTTTGTTTTGTTTTGTTTTGTTTTGTTTTGTTTTTTGAGATGGAGTCTCACTCTGTCACCCAGGCTGGAGTGCAGTGATGTGATCTCAGCTCACTGCAACCTCCTTCTCCCGGGTTCAAGCGATTCTTCTGCCTCAGCCTCCCAAGTAGCTGGGACTATAGGTGCTCGCCACCATGCCTGGCTAATTTTTGTATTTTTAGTAGAGATGGGGTTTCACCATATTGGCCAGGCTGGTCTCAAACTCCTGACCTTGTGATCCACCCGCCTTGACCTCCAGAAGTGCTGGGATTATAGGCATGAGCCACCGCACCCAGCCTCCTGGTCCTATCTTACCAGGGGACCATATGACCTGTCTTTTTAATTCCTAAGTCTTTGGATCACGAAGCTCTCTGCCAAAGGAGCCTATCAACCCATCCCAGATCCTGAACCACCTTCTGAAGCTTTTTCACTGAATCCCACTCCTCACATTTCCTCATTCCCAGCTTCAACCCTGACCCTTACTCCTGCCAGATCCTCCCAGCTCTCCATGGGCATTTAGAAGTTGCTATGTCAGAAGATGCCCCAATACGCCTTACACCTTTAGCCTCTGAACCTATTCCAAGCCCCCTGATTTGACCTGATGTCCAGATACCCACATTTTGGCTTCCTATGAGACTCATGGTAACTCCACCCTTCTTTGACATGTGAATCAATGTAACTAATGACTATCAAACATTTGCTTTGTGAAAGGCCTAGTGCCTGTGGTACGGCATATCAAGTAAGATTTTCTCTCTCTAAAGCTTAGGGACAAAGCCATGCATGTGCTATAGATGCTGTGGTGGATTATTTGCAAAGATGGCATCAACAATTCCTCCCATCCCTATAGGCATGCATCCTATGTAATGAGACCTTGTAGCTCCTCTTATCAAGCTCCTCCTTGTAGCTCCTCTTATTTTTCCACCCCTTAAATTTTGGCTGGCCTGTGAGTTACTTGGACCCACAGAATGCAACAGAAATGGCATTGCAAGACATCCGAGCCATGACATCAAGAGGCCTTGCAGATTCTTCTCTCACCCTCTTGGAAGGTGATGCTACCACGTGGGGAAGCTCAAGCTAGCCTGCTGGAGGATAAGTTCACATGCAACAGAGATGAGCCAGCCCAACTTAAGCCAACGCAGATAACTAAAGATACATGGGTGACCCCAAGTGAGACCAGCAGACCACCTGTCTGATACTAGCCCCAACTGCTGACACAGAATCATGAGCAAATAAAACGATGGTTGTTTTAGACTATTACATTTGGGGTGGTTTGTTATACAGCAAGAGGTAACTATTACAGAAGCATAGAGGAAAAAGAGATTAACTGTGTGAGAACATTACTTATGCTTTCCACAGTTAATTGCATGTTTTTAACAGGTTTTTATTTAACCAAACAAGTTTTTTACTGGTTAGGTCTCAGGCTGGATTACAAAGGGAAAGAATGGGGACAGGAGAATCAACATTAAATAGACCAGTCCTGCCTGGGAGCTAGCCTGGGGTAGGGAGGGAGTGGTCACTTCCTCAAAGCTGCTTCTGATTTTCACCCTTCTCACCCCCAGTTGTGGACCCACAAATTATCAAGCTTCTCTCTATCTCACCCCCAGTTCTTACACATTATTTTCAAGAACTAGCGTAGCATATTATCTATGACTCCTACATTAGTGACAGCCAAGCAAAGAAGAGACAGGACTGGGGTGGAGGCTTCCTGCATAGAAGTAGATCCATTTGATGTACATAAAAGACACCAGCATTATTTTAACCATGTAATAAGATTTGGCATAAAAAAAAAAGCTTATCTCACTCATTCCTTTACTTTCCAAATAAAGGTTTTTTTCTGCTCTCTGCTGAAATTTGTTTTCTGTCTAAGCACACAAAAGGAAGAGTATCTGCCATCTCCGTCAAACAATATGAAATGAATATTTTAAAGTTCATGAAGAAGAAAAAGTCATTATCCTAGTCTATTCTTGTACCAGAGTTTCAAACAATAAGCCCATTCTGTCCAGAAGTCACAGAAGAACTATTGAAGATAATTAACACTAGAAATAATCTGCAAAGAATGCACAGGGTAACATAAAAGCCCAAAAGAGGAGTCATGCCCCAAAATCTAGGAAGGGAGCAACACCGCTCTTTATAACCGAAAATAGTGGTAACTGCCTTCCCAAGAAGTGCTAGCTAGGATCTGAGGTCCATAAGTTTGGCATGAGCCATCTATAATTTTCCCAAAGAAAGGATAATATGCCCATAGAGTAAATTCTAGACAAAGGAAAAATAAAGTACTAACTACAGGCAATTGCCTTCTGCCTTTCAAGTAGCTTTCTTGGGCTTTTCTGAGAAAGGTGTGTAAACTGTGAAGGGAGCTGAGGTGGTCAGGGTAATGGAAAGATTCTGGATATGGAGTGGGAATAAAAAAAGAATTGAGACAAGGTGAGTCCTGAGTTGGGAATATTTTGCATGTTGGAGGAATGTGAATCACTGATGGTCAGAAGGCAGGCTGTGGGTTGACTGCAATAATGAACATAAATTCTTTTTATTCCACTATGCATGATCCTTCGCAACATCTCTTTAGAACAGAGAGGTCTAACGGAGAATTTTTAAGCCATATGAATCCTCTTTCCTGTCTCCTTTTAAAGCCTTCAGCAAATCTACCTTGTTATCTGATTATTTGAATATTACATTAGGGTTTTTTATGGAAATACATGCCTCAGAAAGGGTATGGGACAAAAGCATAGGCTACTCAATTACATTTGGGTTGAATTAATTATAGTTTTATCCATAAATCCCTGTCCAGTCTCCTGTAACTCTGGATTAGAGTGCCTAGGTCAGAAATAGGCCCCAGTTACCTAACCCTTCTTCCTTTGCTTCACTTCCTCTAGGCCTCCTGCAGCAGGGAAGTGAGGTGAGGCTCCTCTTCCTGAGCATGGGCCCACCTTTCCCACTGCATGAGAGGGAGGATTGAAAAAGAACAAAGCAGAGAATTTCAAACAGAAAGTGGACAGGGGAAAAGAGGAAGAACTTGAAACTTCTTCACACCTTTCTTTCCCCCACTTTTTTTTTATGCCACTTTCTCAAAAAAGTGAGAAAAAGCCTCCATATATACCTCAATATTCTTAGAACTCTCTCTCCTGTTCCATTAGGTCTACTTCTCTATTCTTACACAAGAACCTTGCTGTTTTTATTATTATAGCATTGTAATATGCTTTAACTTCTGATCAGACAAACTCCCTCCAATTTTGCCCTTCTTTTCAAAGTTGACATAGCTTTTCTTAAAATCTTATTCATTCCTCCATTCAAATTTATTTTTAATTGAATTTATATTCTACTCTATTTTTATGTGTATTAAGCATTTGGTGTCCTAAGCAAACCTTCCTCACAGAAGAGAATGCCCTGGGTAGAACAAAATACACCAGCACATTGAAGTGGATAAATCAGAAACATGGAAGTTTGTCTACCACCCAACAAAAGAGCAATAAAATTACTTTTATGAACCTAAAAATCTAATTCTAGAGCATGATAAGTCCACTGAGGTGCAGCTGCCCCATGAGATCCTTCCACAAACAGCTTCTCCCTTACCTTATTGTACTGCAGTTCCTAGCATATTGAACAAAAAACTCCTCAGGGTCTGAAGAAGAGCTAAGTGCCAGTCACCACAGGCCAGCTCTATGGTGGTGGCAATATTAAAGGACCTTATCTGCGCACCCTTTTAGACTTAATTATCCTCAGGGGAACGTCAGTCATAAAAGAAAAATCCTGATGTACTTACTCTAAAACACTTTATTTCGTGTTAGTTGCATTTACTGCTTTTACACCAAATTTTCCTTTCTAGTTCTGCTTGGCTTAAGGTAATTTGCGTATGTTTCTTTTTCAGAAGGTCTATGGGGAAAAGTGACTTGGGTTCAAACCTTAACTAAGAGTAGTATTTTCCTTTAGATTTTCAGATTCAAGATGGTAGCTGGAGCCCATAGACTGACCTCTAAACTCCATTAGAAGAACCAAGGATATCTAAAAACTAAAATATCTGTAGCAAAGCTGGAATACAGAGGAGGGTGCTAACAGAAAGTTAAAATGCAGCAGAATAGGATCAGATTGAAATAAAAGCCCATCAGTGTGGAAGAGGAAACTCCTTACACAGGCAACAAAGCCCCGGTGAGGAGCAGTGAGTCGGTTTCTCCAACAAATCCTGAGGGGGCATGGGAATCTTGTAGAACCCACAACAACCATTGGTTTCTCTAACGGAAAGAACATTTTTCTCCTCTCCCCTTTGGTCCCCATTTTCCCTTCCTCAACTGTTATTAGTATGTATTTGTTTGATTGCTTATTCAACAAATATTTGTTGAGCATCTCTTCTGAGCCAGGAACTGTTCTAAAGACTGAGGATACAGCAAGGAACAAAGAAGACAAGGTCCAAGCTCTTATGAAGAAAATATTCTAATGGAGAGACAAACAATAAAAATACCAGAAAACACCTGATGATGATAAATATTCTAAAAACACTAAGAGTGATTTGTTAAAGGTTTTCTTTCAGGCTTCCTTACATTAGTTAGTCAGGAATAACCACTCTGAGGAGGTAATATTTAAACTAAATATCAGAGAGCAAAGGGAACAGCATTCCAGGCAGAGGAAACAGGTGGTGCAAAGGCCCTGTGGCACAAACCAGCTTGGCATGTTTCCAGTCTCAGCCTAGACATCACTTCCTCCACTGCATTTTCCCAGTCCAATGCCATACCCACCACCCACACACACACACACCAGGCTGGATTCTGTGTTCTCAAAGCACCCTGTTCTTCCTTTACTCCAGTATTATCACACTCTGCTAAAATTGCTTACCAACTTGCCCACAATGCCCTGTGGAGTTACTCTCTAAGGGCAGAGACTATGTGGTATTCTCAGCACCCAAGAATGTCTAGACATGGAAGATATCTAATCAATATTGTCTAGCAAATGAATGTCTAGAAAATCAGTTCCTCTGAGTCCAAGTCTAGTCCTCTTTCCACTGTGAAACATCACCTCTCCAATAATGAAGACTACTGTTGGAGTAGAACCTCATTTTTATTATTTTATGTTGACTTCTTCCATCTTGGAATTTCCACCTGTTCATACCTGGGTAATAATTACATTTCTGTTCTCCTTATTAGGCTCTTAAATATTGTTGGGAACAATGTAGAGAGATGTTGCCTAGTCTACTTTTATGTTTTAAATTTTCAAGAAATAACTTTCCTAGTTTTCTTAATATAATTTCCTCCTATCATCACCACTGTAAACAGCAGCCAAAAATACCTCCATACACTTGTCTCTACCAACTAAATGACATATTTCCCTCATGCTTCCTTCTGCTTTTCCCCTTCCTTTGATAAAGCCCAATGTATGACTTTATTATCATGATTATTCTGATTTTTGAATCCCCAGTCACTTTCCTCAGATAATCATGCTTTTATCATTCCACTCTGCTAGCAACTCCCTATATGTTGACTTTACCCTTGGTACACTAAATTCAAACTCATTCACTCTGCAGTCCCCAGACCAAGTTATGCCACATTCAAACACAGCAACCAGAGTGCTCCCAGGTGCCTTCTGCAATAAACACTGCAATCAAGGCATTTGATTTTACTTTCTCAGGTTCCTAGGCTCATAACTCTCTTCTGCATATAGAAGAGTCTAATAAAAGAAAGAAATTTGCAATGCCTACAGCATTACAGCATAGATACTCAAAAATGAGAGAGAGCTGTTATCACTCCACAATCTCAGAGCCTGCACCATCAATGCTTTCTGCAATCTCACGCACCTCCACAAACATTGTCTCATTTGCCATTCATAGCATTTCATGGTACATCTAAATGGTATTACCTGATCCCTATTTAAAAAATCAAAAAACTGTAAAAGTCAGAGAAATTAAGAGAATGGCCCAAATGCAGCTAGAATTTGATGACGTTTATTCATTTATTCAACAACATTCATTAGCACCTACTGTAAGCCAGACCCTAGTCTAGGTGTTGGAGATAATTTCATTGAACAAGGCAAATAACATCCCAACTCTCATAAAACTTACATTCTACTGGAGAGACAGATTATAAAAAAGTAATCACTCATTCCATAAGGCATTTTCACAAAATACTAAGTGCTTTTTTTTTTTTTTTTTTGAGACGGAGTCTCGCTCTGTCGCCCAGGCTGGAGTGCAGTGGCGATATCTCGGCTCACTGCAAGCTCCACCTCCTGAGTTCATGCCATTCTCCTGCCTCAACCTCCCGAATAGCTGGGACTACAGGCGCCCGCCACCACGCCTGGCTAGTTTTTTGTATTTTTCGTAGAGACGGGGTTTCACTGTGTGAGCCCGGATGGGATGGTCTCGATCTCCTGAACTCGTGATCCGCCCGCCTCGGCCTCCCAAAGTGCTTGGATTACAGGCATGAGCCACCGCGCCCGTCCCTAAGTGCTATTTTTAAATGTGTATACTATGATAGAGTGCCAGGGCAAGAGATGGAGGTGGGTGCTACTTGAAATTGGATGGTCAGAAAGAACCTCTTTGAGGTGAGTTGAGACCTGGAGGAGCCAGTCATACAAAGATATGAGAGTAAAGAGTTCCAGGCAGAGGGAAAACAAGTGCATGGCCTGGCCTGGAGGTGGGAAAAAGCTGAGTGTTTCAGGGACAGAACTAAGAGACTGCTTTTGAGGCTCAATCATTTGAGTCAAAATCTCTGGGATTTCCTAGGTCTTTTCTTCATGGTCACAAGATGTCTGTGGCGGTTTCAGCAGCATGTCTACATTCATGGCAGAAGGCACGGAGAAGGGCCAGTGATAGCCACATCATCTCCTTTCAACAAAAGATTTTTTAAAGATTCTCAGAAAGACTTTTGCAGAATTTTATTTGGTGCTATAGGCCTGAAGTAGTTAATAAACACTCCCCACCCACCCATCCAGCAGTGAATTAGGCAAGGAAAGTACAGTTATGACTGGCTTAGATTAGTATAGCTCCATTATCTGGGAATATTGGTGCTCTGAAAAATAAATCAAAATTATGTTGGGAAAATGGGAGGGAATGACTATTAGGTGGCCATAATAGTGACTACCATGGTGGAAAGGAGAAGATGAGGTCAGAGAGATATGGAGGTATCAGATAATATTGGGCCTTGTAAAACCATGGTAAAGAGTTTAGATTTTTTTCCAAGTGCAATGTAAAATCATGAAAGAGGTAAGTAAAAATGTGACATGGTCTGATTTGCATCTTTAAGAGTGTGGTTGCCATTTAGAAAATAAATTGTAGAAAGCAAGAATAGAAACACAGACTTTGATTAAAAGACACTTGCAATGCTATAGGCAAGAGATGATGGTGGCTTACTAGGGTAGTAGCAGCAAAGGTACAGAGAAGTGGTGGACTCAAAACATACTTTTTCAGTTATAACTGGAAGGACTTGCTGACATCATATGGGGGTTTAGGCAAGAAAGAAACAAACCAAAAGCTATGGTCTGATCCTCACAAATCCTTTATAATAGTATTTACAAAGACTGATAAGCAGACTCAGAGAGAAAAATAATAATAAGAGCCATACTTTGGATATGTTAAGCCTGTGAGGCTATTAGACATCCAAGTAGTGATCTCAGACCACAACTATAGTGGATGCTGTGATGTGCTGCCCAGCTTTCTCTTCAAGATCAAGATAGTAATTCCCTCAGCTTCCAGAAGTGATTTGCAGATGACTCATAGCTGAGTTCCTACCTGGATATTGCATTTGGCCCAAGGAAACTGTTCTGTCCAAGGTTACACATTCTCCCTGAGAGTGGTCCATATCCAATGGTTAGTTGATGCAGGCAAGCATTGGATTGACTCCTTTGCTTCAGTTTGTAACTACTTTGAAGGGACATCCAATGCCAGAGTTCCTCATGGGGATGGCTGAGGTATTGCTGTGACTGTGTTGTCTCTCATCTTCTCCCTCTGCCCAAATCTGCTTCCTTCATTTTTTCAAAAGTGTTCTTCCCAACATCATTCTCCAATGAACTTTGTGCGTACCTGACCTAGGACACTTGATGTCAGGGGCAATGGAAAAAAACAGAACCTAAGGCCGGGCACGGTGGCTCATGCCTGTAATCCCAGCACTTTGGGAGGCCAAGATGGGTGGATCATGAGGTCAGGAGATCGAGACTATCCTGGCTAACACGGTGAAATCCCATCTCTACTAAATATACAAAAAGTTAGCCAGGCATGTTTGTTTGCGGGCGCCTGTAGTCCCAGCTACTCAGGAGGCTGAGGCAGGAAAATGGCGTGAAACCAAGAGGCGGAGCTTGCAGTGTGCCACTGCACTCTAGCCTGGGCTACAAAGCGAGATTCCATCTCAAAAAAAAAAAAAAAAAAAAAAAAACAGAACCTGAAAATGGGATTTTTAAGCTGGCACACCTGCTAACTGGCTGGCCATAAAGACCCCATCACTGGTGGCAGATGCATTACTGAAGTCCCAGGTCTTTGGTAGGGGTTGGTTAACTTGTTTAAATTTTCACTGGTAGTGAACCAGGAGGAGACAGTGGCAGAAAGGAATGCACTCACAAGTCTACCATATCTCAGGCATTTGAGAAGTAGTAATTATAAAGGCAATGGGATCAGATGGCTATTGCTGAGTGCTATCAATGAGTAGAGAAAGATAGTGAAAAGCTGAGGGTAATTAATCACCAATTCCAGGTGAATTATGAAAAACAAAGGGTCTAACTGATAACATATGAAAACGTTATATCCTGCAGCCAAAAAATAGAAAAACTGAGAATTGGGTTCAGAAGTTAATTACAAGGTTAGAAGAGCTCAAGACAAGGTTGAATTCTCAACCTTGCAAGGTCGAATTGTCAACCTTGCAAGGTCTACTGTGCCAAGAGTTCTGGCTGGGGAGAGTCCTAAAACTTGGGATCTAGACATCTAAGCTGATGTACTTTAAAACCTTGGAACCCCAAATTCCCCTCCAGAAGTGTCCTACTATCCCATGTTGAAGGTTAGAACTTCCCCATTTCTTGCAAATAAGGGAAGTAGAGAGGCCACTGCCTTGCAGGACAATATGAACCCCACTCAGGATTCACCCTGGCACCTTCCTTCCTAGTCAGTAACTAAGACCAGTAATCAAGTCAAAATATAGCCCATCTATGCTGGGTGTGGTACTTCAAGCCTGTAATCCTAGCACTTTGGAAGGCTGAGGTAGGCTGATCTCTTGAGCTCAGGGGTTTGAAATCAGCCTGAGCAACATGGCTAAACCCCCTCTCTACAGAAAAATACAAAAATTAGCCAGGTGCAGCGGCTCACACCTGTAGTCTCAACTACTTGGGGGTGCTGAGACAAGAGGATCACTTGAGCCTGGGAGGCGGAAGTTGCAGAGTTGCAGTGAGCCAAGATCATCACACCACTGCACTTCAGAGCATGGGTGACAAAGTGAGTTCCTATCTAAAAAAAAACTATATATATATATATATATATATATATATATCCCATCCAGAAAATAGTGGGCCTGTTATAGGAAAAGGCATCACTCCCTGAAGGAACTACAGGACCTAGTCAACATTTACCAGCAGGGGCCAGGAGCAGATATATGGAGCTGGATCCAAAGGGAGCTTTATTGGAAAAGACTGGGGAATAAAACATAAATCTGTATAAAGGATATAGGATTTAACATCCTTTCAAGGATCCAAGGATATGAGACAAACATGCTGAGCTAGCTCCTGGATGCTTAGAAAAACTGATGACTCACAGAAATGTTAGAATTGCCATGATAGATGATAGACAAATGGATCAAAAGACTCAAAGAAATGGACATGCTGGAGTGGATATACCACTAAGACCAGTAACTTGTCAGCCAAGTATATTCTGTGTGAGCACCAGAAGAACGCTCTATTTAAAGCAGTAAGGAGAGCATTAAAAATGCTGGTGAGAAGAGAACCAGCATTGTGGAGAAGCACAATGATGGCTGTCCTTCATAAGCCAGGGGTAGCAGAAAGATATACCACTATGGAATGTGGCTCCCTAATGGCATAAAGGATGATAGAATCCCCAAACAATCAAGACCAGGAGGCACACTTGACGTTTAATCAGAAGCAATGCAGGTGGCATGGTCAGAGTGAGATCCAGAGGAGCTTCATCTATGGAAAGCAATGGAGATGGTTCACAGAACACAGAGTCTTTGTGCCTGTGCACAAGATAGATAAGCAGCTAACAGACATATTTGCTATGAAGTCAGGGGAGAAAAGCAAGAAGGAATCATCAAGAGGATGAAAGAAGCTACTCTAATAAAAACATTATGATCCCTTTTCAATTTCAATTTCTGGATCTGAGTCTGTTTTTCAAACCCAGAAACTCATTGACTGAAGGAGAGACTGGGTCTTCAGGAGAAAAGACCCTGAAACACCAAGGCAATTGTATATAGTTTGATTATGTGTATGATTACCCAGATCATTTGCCAAGTGGACCTATGGTCATATATTAGGGTAACCATACATTGGAGAAAGGGAAATACCAGGACATTTTGAGTCCTACTAGACATAGGCTCCAAGTCATACTGGGCCCCAATGAAATGTTATATTGACCCCACTTCTATTCCAGGTCTACCTAATGATGCATACATTAGGTTCAAGAACCCACCTAATGGTAATTTCCTCAGTCCTACCAAAATACCAACATAGGTCAGGCGCAGTGGCTCTTGCCTGTAGTCCCAGCACTTTAGGAAGCCAAGGCCAGCCCAGGAGCTTGAGATCAGCCTGGAAAATGTGGTAAAATCCATCTACAAAGAAATACAAAAATTAGGGACATGATAGTATGCATGTGTAGTCCCTGCTACTTGGGAGGCTGAGGAAGGAGGACTGCTTGAGCCTGGGAGATCGAAGCTGCAGTGAGCTATGATAGCACCACTGTACACCAGCAGGAGTGACAGAGCAAGACCCTGTCTCAAAAATGATGATGATGATGAAGAAAAGAAGAAGAAGAAGAAGAAGAAGAAGAAGAAGAAGAAGAAGAAGAA
>NC_045439.1:57992901-58011882 GCF_002776525.5 Piliocolobus tephrosceles | reverse complement strand
GAAGAAGAAGAAGAAGAAGAAGAAGAAGAAGAAGAAGAAGAAGAAGAGGAGGAAGGAGAAGAAGAAGAAGGAGGAGGAGGAGGAGGAGGAGAAAGAAGAAGAGAAAGAAGAGGAGGAGGAGGAGAAGGAAGAAGAAGGAGGAGGAGAAGGAGGAGGAGGAGGTGGAGGAGGAGGAAAGAAGAAGAAAGAAAGAAGAAGAAAGAAGAAGAATTGGCAGAATTCCCACATTGGTTTCTTGGCCTCAGGGTTAAGTACTTCCATAATGTGGAAGGCCAAGTGGGAGCCTCTGAGCACCCCAACCTAAACCAGCTGAATTTTGTCTTGCTGGGAGAAAGTCTGTCTTTTGTTCTATTCAGGCCTTCAATTGAATAGGTGTACCCACATTATGGAAGGCAACCAGATTACTCAAAATCCACCCATTTAAATGTTAATCTCATCAAAAAAACACTCTCCCAAAAATATCCAGAAAGATGTTTGACCACACATCCAGGCACTGTGGCCCACCCAAGTTAACACAGAAAATTCACACCCTTTATGAAATTTGTACTTCCTATCTCTAGAACCTTGACTCCTTCAGGTTCAGAAGAAAAATCATGTACCGGGGACACAGCAAAAATGACATTAATCATCAGGCTACAGCTGCCACTCAGTTTCTTCAGGTTTCTTGTGCCAAAAGACTAGCAGGTAAGGAAAGGACATCATCCTGGCAGGAGTAATTGGCCCTGATCAGTGGAACAAGTGAGGGGTGTCCTTAGACAAGAGGGACAGGTAAGAACATGTCTGACATCAAGGTGGTCCCCTAGGGTGTTTTGGTACTCTCTTGACTAACTTTGATGGTAAATGAACAAGTACAGCTGATATAAGATATGAAAGGAATGGTGACCAGAGGTTCAGACCAGAGGTCCAGGTCACCCCACCTGGTAAACCACCTAGACCAGCGGAAGTACTGGGGGGTGAAGGGAACATAGAGGAGGAAATGATGAGTAGCATTTGCATCACTGAGACCAACTGCAGCAGTGGAGGACGTAGTTCATGTCACTAAACTTTCTCTTGTAAGTTTCCCAAAAAAAAAAAAAGAAGAAGAAGAAACCAAAGAGAATCCTAGAAGAGCTATTCCTGAAAGGGATAAATTATTATATCAAGTGGACCCAAGGACACAACAGGTGGAATCTGAAATGCTCTGGTGCACCATCTAGATATTCTCTCCTGAACCAAGGTGCTCACTTTTGCAGGTGACAAGCATTTTGGTTGCTCACAGCAGGATATCCAAAAATTGCTCTTAGCTGAAGGAGCTACTTGGCTTCCAGCTTACTCCTCCTTCAGCTCCCATCTAATGACTGGTCAGTGCAAAGACACAAAGGCCAAACCCCTGCCTCTACTAAGAATACTTCCAGCGGAGCATGGCGGCTCATGCCTGTAATCCCGCTCTTTGAGAAGCTGAGGTGGGAGGATCACTTGAGGCCAAGAGTTCAAGACCAGCCTGGGCATTATAGCAAGACCCTGTCTCTTAAAAAAAATAAAAATTAAAAATTAGCTGGGTGTGGTGGTACACACCTATGGTACCAGCTACTTGGCAAGCTGAGAAGGGAAGATCAGTTGAGTCCAGGAGTTTGAGGCTACAATGAGCTATGACTGCACCACTGCACTCCAGCCTAGGCAACACAGCAAGACACTGCCTCAAAAAAACAAAGAAACAAACAAACTTCTGGAAGAGCTTTCTAGCTCCAGCACTGGGCTGAGGCTTTTGTTTACGCCATTATCCGGCCTCAGCCTCCTGAGTAGCTGGGACTACAGGCGCCCGCCACCGCGCCTGGCTAGTTTTTTGTATTTTTTAGTAGAGACGGGGTTTCACCATGTTAGCCAGGATGGTCTCTATCTCCCGACCTCGTGATCCGCCCATCTCGGCCTCCCAAAGTGCTGGGATTACAGGCTTGAGCCACCGCGCCCGGCCTAAACCTGCTTTCTTCATTCCCTCACAAGAGTTATACCCAAGAGCACACCTCGATGAACTTTCTGCACGCATATCTCCATTTCAAAGTTGTTTCTCGGGTAACTTCTCCTCCCTCTTTCCTCTCTCCGGCCCCTTCTCCTTCTGCACCTCAGGAAACACTGACTCACTTCTTAGGTTCAAAGTTGCAAAATCTAACTTTTAAACATGAATAGTAATGAATAAACTGTAGGAAGAAATGGCAATAGTGTTTGATTAAATTAGACTAAAAAATGAAGAAAAGTTGCTATTGCCTGCATTTTCCATGACAAAGTAAACAGCAAGCCTGTTAAAACCAAAGAGGACCTAGTTACCACTGTGTGTGTACATCCAAAAACAAGAAGCAGCCACCTCTCTCATCCTTCTTTCTGTGGTAGAAAGAACTTTTAAACCCAAGAGAAAGCGGAGAGAATGCAAAGAAATTTCTAATTACATTTTTTAAAGCGGGAATTAAATAAGGACTCATTAACAGTTTATGGAGAAATTAGCTCAGAGGTTCTAGAAAAACAGACACTAAAAATACTAACTATTGTTTATTCTGCATGCTAAGATTTAAAGTGACTTTATGCTATTTGTCTTCGTGCTTTTGAAAAATATTTAGGACCACTATAATCATAAAAGCCTCTTTAACCTTAACATCATTTGCACAAAGTTGTCTATCTCTTTTCATAAAATGTACAGCATTTGATGTAAAAGGCCTAGGAAATTATATATACGCATATATTCATATATCTTTGATGACTAAGATACCTTGAAATTCATCCTGAGGGTTCTCTGCTCCCTCTCTAATCTGACCACATATCTTTTTTTTTCTCTTTTTTGAGATGTAGTCTGATTCTGCCACCCAGGTTGGAGTGCAGTGGCACAATCTCCACTCACTGCAACCTCCACCTCCCGGGTTCAAGCCAAACTCATGCCTCAGCCTCCTGAGTAGCTGGGACCACAGGCTTGCGCCACTATGCCAGGCTATTTTTGTATTTTTATTAGAGACAGGGTTTCGCCGTGTTGTCCAAGATGGTCTTGAACTCCTGGCTTCAAGTGATCTGCCCACCACAGCCTCTCAAAGTGTTGGGATTACAGGCATGAGCCACCGCACCCGGTGACCACATATCTTTCCACCACAGTGGCTTTTATTCCTGCAGCTGTGGTTCACAACCCTCCCCATCCAGCCTCCAAAACCACTAACTCCTCTCTTTAGTCCCACCCCCCACATCTACTATCCCCACAGCCATAGGTGACTTTCCCTCAGGGACTTCTTCAAGATCTCCCTGCCTTCATCTCCAAGGTCACCCTCAACCCTCTCTGGAGGGTGAACTGCTTACAGCTCCACATTGCAAAGCAAGCTGTTTCTCCCAAGTTTCAACAGTGAGTCTGCTTTGGGAGGCCAAGCCAGGCAGATCACTTGAGATCAGGAGTTTGAGACCAGCCTGGTCAACATAGTGAAAACCCGTTTCTACTAAAAATACAAAAAAAAATTACCTGGGTATGTTGACACCTGCCTGTAATCCCAGCTACTCAGGAGATTGAGGCAGGAGAATCGCTTGAACCTGGGAGAGGCAGAGGTTGCAGTAAGCCAAGATCACTACACTGCCCTCCATCCTAGGGAACAGAAGAAGACTCCGCCTCAAAAAAAAAAGAAAAAGAAAAAGAAAAAAACAAACGAAAAAAAGAAAACTGTGAGTCTACTGATTTGTCAGTTTATTTAAGTTTGTATTCTGAAAAGGAATTAAAGTGGGCACTTTTTTTATTATACTTTAAGTTCTGGGATACATGTGCAGAACATACAGATTTGTTACATAGGTACATGTGTCCCATGGTGGTTTGCTGCACCCATAAACCCATCATCTACATTAGGTATTTCTCCTAATGCTATCCCTCCCCTTGCCCCTCACCCCCTGACAGGCCATGGTGTGCGACGTTCCCCTCCCTGTGCCCATATATTCTCATTGTTCATCTCCCACTTATGTGTGAGAACATGCGGTGTTTAGTTTTCCATTCTTGTGTTAGTTTGCTAAGAATGATGGTTTCCAGCTTCATCCATGTCTCTACAAAGGACATGAACTCATTCATTTTATGGCTGCATAGTATTCCATGGTGCATATGTGCCAGGTTTTCTTTATCCAGTCCAACATCAGTGGGCATTTGGGTTGGTTCCAAGTCTTTGCTATTGTGAACAGTACTGCAATAAACATACATGTCCATGTGTCTTTAGAATAGAATGATTTATAATCCTTTGGGTATATACCCAGTAATGGGATTGCTGGGTCAAATGGTATTTCAGGTTCTAGATCCTTGAGGAATCGCCATACTGCCTTCCACAATGGTTGAACTAATTTACACTCCCACCAACAATGTAAAAGCGTTCCTTTTTTCTCCACATCCTCTCCAGCATTTGCAGTTTCCTGACTTTTAATGATTGCCATTCTAACTGGTGTGAGATGGTATCTCATAGTGGTTTTGATTTGCATTTCTTTGATGACCAGTGATGATGAGCTTTTTATGTTTGTTGGCCACATAAATGTCTTCTTTTGAAAATGTCTGTTCATATCCTTTGCCGACTTTTTGATGGGTTTTTTTTTTTTCTTTTTTTCTTGTACATTTAAGCTCCTTGTAGATTCTGGATATTAGCCCTTTGTCAGGTGGATAGATTGCAAAAATTTTCTCCCATTCTGTAGGTTGCCTGTTTACTCTGATGGTAGTTCTTTTGCTATGCAGAAGCTCTTTAGTTTAATTAGATCCCATTTATCTATTTTGGCTTTTGTTGCAATTGCTTTTGGTGTTTTAGGCCTGAAGTCTTTGCTCATGCCTATGTCCTGAATGGTATTGCCTAGGTTTACTTCAAGTGTTTTTATGGTTTTAGATCTTCCATCTTGAGTTGATTTTTATATAAAGTGTAAGGAAGGGGTCCAGTTTCAATTTTCTGTATGTGGCTAGCCAGTTTTCCCAACACCATTTATTAAATAGGGAATCCTTTCCCCATTGTTTTTTTTGTCAGGTTTGTCAAAGATCAGATTGTTGTAGATGTGTGGTATTATTTCTGAGGCCTCTGTTCTGTTCCTTTGGTCTATATATCTGTTTTGGTACCAGTGTCATGCTGTTTTGGTTACTGTAGCCTTGTAGTATAGTTTGAAGTCAGGTAGTGTGATGCCTCCAGTTTTGTTCTTTTTGCTTAGGATTGTCTTGGCTATATGGGTTCTTTTTTAATTCCATATATTTAAAGTAGTTTTTTCCAATTCTGCAAAGAAAGCCACTGGTAGCTTGACAGGAATAGCATTGAATCTACAAATTACTTTGGGCAGTATGGCCATTTCCATGATATTAATTCTTCCTATCCATAAGCATGGAATGTTTTTCCAGTTGTTTGTGTCCTCTCTTATTTCCTTGTGCAGTGGTTTGTAGTTCTTGAAGAGGTCCTTCACATCCCTTGTAAGTTGTATTCCTAGGTTTTTATTTTCTTAGTAGCAATTGTGAATGGGAGTTCACTCATGATTTGGCTCTCTGTTTGTCTATTATTGGTGTATAGGAATGCTTGTGAATTTTGCACATTGATTTTGTATCCTGAGACTTCGCTGAAATTGTTTATCAGCTTAAGAAGATTTGGGGCTGAGACGATGGGGTTTTCTAAATACAAAATAATGACATCTAGACATCAGACAAACAGATAATTTGACTTCCTCTTCCTATTTGAATACCCTTTATTTCTTTCTCTTGCCTGATTGCCCTGGCCAGAACTTCCAATACTATGTTGAATAGGAGTGACGAGAGAGGGAATATTTGTCTAGTGCCGGATTTCAAAGGGAATGCTTCCAGGTTTTGCCTATTCAGTATGATATTGGCTGTGGGTTTGTCATAAACAGCTCTTATTATTTTGAGATATATTTCATCAATCCCTAGTTTATTGAATGTTTTTAGCAGAAGGGGTGTTGAATTTTATCTAAGGCCTTTTCTGCATCTATTGAGATAATCATGTGGTTTTTGTCATTGGTGCTGTTTATGTGATGTTGTTTATATGTCGTTATGTGCTGTTTATGTGATGAATTTTATTGATTTGCATGTTTAATTAGCCTTGCAACTGAGGGATGAAGCCAAATTGATCATGGTGGATAAGCTTTTTAATGTGCTGCTAGATTCGATTTGCCAGTATTTTATTGAGGATTTTCACATTGATGTTTATCAGGGATATTGGCCTGAATTTTTTTGTTGTTGTTGTGTCTCTGCCAGGTTTTGGAATCAGGATGATGCTGGCCTCATAAAATGAGTTAGGGAGCAGTCCCTCTTTTTCTATTGATTGGAATAGTTTCAGAAGGAATGGTACCAGCTCCTCTCTGCACCTCTGGTAGAATTTGGCTGTGAATTCTTCTGGTCCCGGGCTTTTTTTTTTTTTTTTTTTTTGGTTGGTAGGCTATTAATTACTGCCTAAATTTCAGAACTTGTTATTGGTCTATCATTTAGTCTTGGGAGGTTGTATGTGTCCAGGAATTCATCCTTTTCTTCTAGGTTTTCTAGTTTAATCACGTACAGGTGTTTATAGTATTCTCTGATGGTAGTTTGTATTTCTGTGGGATCAGTGGCGATATCCCCTTTATCATTTTTTATTGAGTCTATTTGAGTCTTCTCTCTTTTCTTCATTAGTCTGGCTAGTGATCTATCTATTTTGTTAATCTTTTCAAAAAAACAGGTCCTGGATTCACTGATATATGGAAGGGTTTTTCATCCCTTCCATCTCCTTCAGTTCTACTCTGATCTTAGTTATTTCTTGTCTTCTGCTAGCTTTTGAATTTGTTTTCTCTTGTTTCTCTAGTTCTTTTAATTGTGATGCTAGGGTGTCGATTTTAGATCTTTTCTGGTTTCTCCTGTGGGCATTTAGTGCTGTAAATTTCCTTTTAAACACTACTTTAGTTGTGTCCCAGAGATTCTGGTATGTTGTGTCTTTGTTCTCATTGGTTTCAAAGAACTTATTTATTTTTTATTATTTACCCAGTAGTCATTCAGGAGCTGGTTGTGCAGCTTCCATGTAGTTGTTAGTGAGTTGCAGTGAGTTTCTTAATCCTGAGTTCTAATTTGATTGCACTGTGTTCTGAGAGACTGTTTGCTATGATTTCCTTTCTTTTGCATTTGCTGAGGAGTGTTTTACTTCCAATTTTGTGGTTGATTTTAGAATAAGTGCAATGTGGTGCTGAGAAGAATGTATATTCTGGTGATTTGGGGTGGAGAGTTCTGTAGATGTCTATTAGGTTTGCTTGGTCCAGAGCTGAGTTCACATCCTGAATATCCATGTTAATTTTCTGTCTTGCTGATCTGTCTAATATTGACAGTGAGGTATTAAAGTCTCCCACTATCATTGTGTGGGAGTCTAAGTCTCTTTGTAGGTCTCTAGAAACTTGCTTTATGAATCTGGGTGCTCCTATGTTGGGTGCATATATATTTAGGATAGTTAGCTCTTCTTGTTGCACTGATCCCTTTACCATTATGTTATGCCCTTCTTTGTCTCTTTTGATCTTTGATGGTTTAAAGTCTGTTTTATCAGAGACTAGGATTGCAACCCCTGCTTTTTTTTTTCTTTCCATTTGCTTGTTAAATCTTCCTCCATCCCTCTATTTTGAGCCTGGATGTGTCTTTGCACATGAGATGTGTCTCCTGAATACAGCACACTGGTGGGGCTTGACTTTTTATCCAATTTGCCAGTCTGTGTCTTTTAATTCGGGCCTTTAACCTGTTTACATTTAAGGTTAATATTGTTATGTGTGAATTTGATCCCATATTTTGATCCTAAGCTGGTTATTTTACCCCTTAGTTGATGCCGTTTCTTCATAGTGTTGATGGTCTTTACATTTGGATTTGTTTTTGCAGTGGCTAGTACTGGTTTTTCCTTTCCAAATTTAGTGCTTCCTTCAGGAGCTTTTGTAAGGCAGGCCTGGTGGTGACAAAATCTCTCAACATTTCCTTGTCTGTAAAGGATTTTATTTCTCCTTCATTTATGAAGCTTAGTTTGGCTGAATATGACATTCTGGGTTGAAAATTCTTTCTTTTAAGAATATTGAATATTGGCCCCCACTCTCTTCTGGCTTGTAGGGTTCCTGCAGAGAGATCCGCTGTTAGTCTGATGGGCTTCCCTTTGTGGGTAACCTGACCTTTCTACCTGGCTACCTTACATTTTTTCCTTCATTTAAACCTTGTTGAATCTGACAATTGTGTGTTTTGTGGCTGCTCTTCTTGAGGAGTATCTTTACGGTGTTCTCTCTATTTCCTGAATTTGAATGTTGGCCTGTCTTGCTAGGTTGGGGAAGTTCTCCTGGATAATATCCTGCAGAGTGCTTTCCAACTTGGTTCCATTCTCCCCGTCACTTTCAGGTACACCAATCAAATGTAGGTTTGGTCTTTTCACATAGTCCCATATTTCTTGGAAGTTTTGTTCATTCATTTTCGTTCTTTTTTATCTAATCTTGTCTTCAGGCTTTATTTCATTAATTGATCTTCAATCTCTGATATCCTTTCTTCTGCTTGATAGATTCGGCTATTGATACTTGTGTATGCATCACGAAGTTCTTGTGCTATGTTTTTCAGCTCCATCGGGTCATTTATCTTCTTCTCTAAACTGATTATTCTAGTTAGCAATTCTGCTAGCCTTTTATCAAGGTTCTTAGCTTCCTTGCATTGTGTACAACATGCTCCTTTAGCTTACAGGAGTTTGTTATTACCCACCTTCTGAAGCCTACTTCTGTCAATTCATCAAACTCATTATCCATCCAGTTTTGTTCCCTTGCTGGCAAGGAGTTGTGATCCTTTGGAGAAGAGGTATTCTGGTTTTTGGAACTTTCAGCCTTTTTGCACTGGTTTCTCCTTATCTTCGTGGATTTATCTACCTTTGGTCTTTGCTGTTGGTGACTTTTGGATGGAGTTTTAGTTTGATCATCCTTTTTCTTGATGTTGATGCTATTGCTTTCTGTTTGTTAGTTTTCCTTCTAACACTCAAGCCCCTCTTCTGCAGGTCTGCTGGAGTTTGCTGGAGGTCCTCTCCAGACCCTGTTTGCCTGGGTATCACAGTGGAGGTTGCAGAACAGCAAAGATTGCTCCCTGCTCCTTCCTCTGGAAGCTTCATCCCAGAGAGGCACCTGCCAGATGCCAGCCAGAGTCCTCCTGTATAAAGTGTCTTGCTGTCAGGATGCACAGGGGGTCAAGAACCCACTTGAGGAGGCAGTCTGTCCCTTAGCAGAGCTCGAGCACTGTGCTAGGATATCTACTGCTCTCTTCAGAGCCATCAGGCAGGGACATTTAAGTCTGCTGAAGCTGTGCCCACAGCCCCCCCTTCTTCCAGCTGCTCTGTCCCAGGGAGATGGGAGTTTTATCTATAAGCCCCTGACTGGGGCTGCTGACTTTTTTTCAGAGATGCCCTGCCCAGAGAGGAGGAATCTCAGGCCTTTTTCCTTCACAAATAATCAGAAAAATAATCAGGGGTGATGAGGGTAGCACTGGTGAGGAAGAAGGAAGAAAGAAGGGGCTGGGAAGTGGAGCTCTGGGGAGTGAGAATGGTAAGAACAGAGTCCCCATCCCACAGGCTTGCAGCCTTTTCAGGAAGATATCTCTGAGTAGGAATTCATAACATATTGCAGTTAAACCTTAAGCTCAGTTGTCAGCTAAACGGAATTGTGACGTAAATACAGCTTGTTTTAAATGTTTGTCACCTTTTGCACTTCCTCACAACCACCAATTCAGCTTGAAATTTCTCAGACTCTCCTCCACAGAACAGTTCTGCTTTGGGAGTAGTTGGGGGTTTGTGAGAAGAGGGTTCTGTTTTAAAGTGTGGGAAACATTGCTTACCACAGACATGCTCATAGAAAGACACACTAACCTATTAAGAGCTCTGAAAAAATTATTTCCTTGTTCAATATACAAAAGTATAGGTGAGCACAACTAGCAAGGAGTCTCAAAAGTCCTTAAAATATTTCTATTCTTTGAACCAGCAATTTCAAATACAAAACTTTATTACTAAAAAAAGAATCATACACATGCACAATCTTGCTACAAGGATGTTTATCCCACTGTATCATGTGTTTAATAGATTAAAAAGGAATTACATGAAAGCCCAATAGTAAGGGATTTGTTATATAAAGTATGGCATACCCATATAATGGAATACTATGCAGAAAATGTAATACATAGACCATTTAATGATGTAGGGAAATGTTCGCAAAAATATTAAGAACTTACAACTGAATATGAAAGGATACTCTCTATTTAAAATTAAATATTTTCCAAGAAGGAAAAGATCAGAATGTCTTACAACTGGAGTCTCAAATCCAAAAACCTCAGGGTGTAGGCAGATAAACTAGGACAAGGAGTTTTTCCTAGTGAGAGCAGCTCCCATTCAGCTTTGAGCTCTGCGATGCTGGAACGCAGGCTACTTGATGCCTAGTGTCAATATTTCAGAAGACACTAGAAATATGTGTGTTTGTGAGAAATCATTCCAGTTGTAAATGCTGGCATTGTAATTCAAAAAATGTAAATATTATACAGCCAAATAAAGCACATATTTAAACTACTGTTAGCAGCTCTGATTTATGCAGAATGTCAACAGCGATTATCTCTGAATATCAGGATTTTGGGTGATTTTTATTTCTTTCATTTTGTTTTTATTCTTTTCTATATTTTCTATCATGAAAAATAAATTATTTTAAATAAAAAATACATTTTGTTTAAATTTTTAAGAGTTCAATTGTTACCTTACCATTACCACTGAAAATAGAAAAGGAACGTTGTAATTTAAGAATTAAGGTTAGAAATAAAGAAAGTATAAAACAATCTGTATAATGGCAATATGAAACATAACATTCACAGGAAGCTTGGAAAATTAATGTATTTCCTTCTCATCCTTGGAGCTATCTGAAAAAGAAAAATCTTCCCTCATATTTTCTCAAATTATTTGCTTTTATTCAAAACATTGGCAATATTACAAATATAAACAACTTAAGGTTATAGGAAATGGTGACAAAGTAATTTTTCTGTAAAAACATTCCATAAAAAGAAAAGGCAACTATCCAGGATACCGTTTCCCAAACTAGGTTCCTTGGCAGCTCTGTGATCATATCAGTTTGTACTTCACTGCATCAGTATCTCCCTCAAGAGTCCAGTGCATATTGATAAGACACAGACAAGGCTCTGAAATGTCCTGCAGTTTAATTCTGTGTGCGCGCACACACACATGCACATGCACACACACACACACACAACAAGGTGCCTTTGTTTAGCCAAAGAGTTTCAAACTGATTTGCCCAGAGAATTCTTTTATGGAGCACCTATTACCATCCCATAAACAGTAGTACTCTTTAGAACACAAATCCGAAAATATAGAGTCAAGAAGAGAAAATAATCTTTTTCCTTAAAAATGTATTCTGTGTGTTATACCAAAAATTGTTTTTTTATCTGAAGCTCAGATTTAACTGGGCAACCTGTTTGGGGTTTTGTTTTTTGCTAAATCTGGCAACCCTAGTGACAGGACAATATGGTAGGTGAACCTCAAAATTTCTGAAAATGGTGTTAAAGTAGTAGGACCTTGTTGTGTGTCAGCAGAGTTGACAACTTCCACAAACAGTGCTGAATCCTCCAGGATCTGAGGTTTGGTTACTAATTCCCAGGTGACAGTTCCCTCTCCAAGCACTGAGTCCCTCCTTACTCTAGGAGCTGTGGGATAAAAAGAGAAAATAGGAGTTCGCCAAACAAGAACAGCTCTGGTCTACAGCTCCCAGCATGATCAACGCAGAAGATGGGTGATTTCTGCATTTCCAACTGAGGTACCTGGTTCATCTCATTGGGACTGGTTGGACAGTGGTTGCAGCCCACAGAGGGTAAGCTGAAACGGGGCAGGGTGTCGCCTCACCCGAGAAGAACAAGGGGTTGGGGGATTTCTCTTTCCTAGCCAAGGGAAGCTGTGACAGACTGTACCTGGAAAATCAGGACACTCTGCAAAAATACTGCACTTTTCTCATGGTCTTAGCAACCGGCAGACCAGGAGATTCTCTCCTTTACCTGGCTTGGAGGTTCCCATGCCCATGGAGCCTTGCTCACTGCTAGCATAGCAGTCTGAGATCAACCTGCAAGGCTGCAGCCTGGCAGGAGGAGGGGTGTCTGCCATTGCTGAGGCCTGAGTAGGTAAACAAAGTGGCCGGGAAGTTCGAACACCACAGCTCCATAAGGCCTACTGCCACTATAGACACCACCTCTGTGGGCAGGGCAGAGCTGAACAAAAGGCAGCAGACAACTTCTGCAGACTTAAATATCCCTGTCTGACAACACTGAAGAGAGCAGTCATTCTGCCAGCACAGCATTTGAGCTCTGAGAACGGACAGACTGCCTCAAGTGGGTCCCTGACCCACGTATAGCCTAACTGGAAGACACCTCCCAGTAGGGCCCAACAGACACCTCATATAGGTGGCTGCCCCTCTGGGACAAAGCTTCCAGAGGAAGGATCAGGCAGCAATATTTGCTATTCTGCAGCCTCCGCTGGTGACACCCAGGCAAACAGGGTCTGGAGTGGACCTCCAGCAAACTCCAATAGACATGCAATTGAGGATCTTAGAAGGAAAACTAATAAACAGAAAGGAATAGCATCAACATCAACAAAAAGGACATCCACACCAAAACCTCATCTGTAGGTCACCAACATCAAAGACCAAAGGTAGATAAAACCACAAATATGGGGAGAAACCAGAGCAGAAAAGCTGAAAATTCTGAAAACCAGAGTGCCTCTTCTCCTCCAAAGGATTGCAGCTCCTCACCAGCAGCAAAACAAAGCTGGATGGAGAATGACTTTAACGAGCTGACAGAAGTAGGCTTCAGAAGGTTGGTAATAACAAACTTCTCCGAGCTAAAGGAGCATGTTCTAACTCATTGCAAGGAAGCTAAAAATCTTGAAAAAAGGTTAGCGAATGACTAACTAGAATAAACAGTGTAGAGAAGATCTTAAATGACCCAATGAAGCTGAAAACCATGGCATGAGAACTTTGTGACGCATGCACAAGCTTCAGTAGGTGATTCGATCAAGTGGAAGAAAGAGTATCAGTGATTCAAGATCAAAGTAATGAAATAAAATGAGAAGACAAGATTAGAGAAGAAAAGAGCAGAAAGAAACAAACAAAACCTCCAAGAAATATGGGACTATGTGAAAAGACCAAATCTATGTTTGATTGGTGTACCTGAAAGCAATGGGGAGAATGCAACCAATTGGAAAACACTCTTCAGGATATTATTCAGGAAAACTTCCCCAACCTAACAAGATAGGCTAACATTCAAATTCAGGAAATACAAAGAACACTACAAAGATACTCATCGAGAAGAGCAACTCCAAGACACATAATTGTTAGATTCACCAAGGTTGAAATGAAGGAAAAAATGTTAAGGGAAGCCAGAGAGAAAAGTCGGGTTGCCCACAAAGGGAAGCCCATCAGACTAACAGCAGATCTCTCTGCAGAAACCCTACAAACCAGAAGAGAGTAGGGGCCAATATTCAACATTCTTAAAGAAAATAATTTTCAACCCAGAATTTCATATTCAGCCAAACTAAGCTTCATAAATGAAGGAGAAATAAAATCCTTTACAGACAAGCAAATGCTAAGAGATTTTTGTCACCACCAGGACTACCTTACAAGAGCTCCTGAAGGAAGCACTACATGTGGAAAGGAACAACTGGTACCAGCCACTGCAAAACATGCCAAATTGTAAAGACCATCAACACTATGAAGAAACTGCATCAATTAATGGGCAAAATAACCAGCTAACATCTTAATGACAGGATCAAATTCACACATAACAATATTAACCTTAAATGTAAATGGGTTAAATGCCCCAATTAAAAGACACAGACTGGCAAATTGGATAAAAAGTCAAGACCCACTAGTGTGCTGTATTCAGGAGACACATCTCACGTGCTGAGACACATATAGGCTCAAAATAAAAGGGTGAAGGAAGATCTACCAAGCAAATGGAAAGCCAAAAAAAAAAAAAAAGCAGGGGCTGCAATCCTAGTCTCTGATAAAACAGACTTTAAGCCAACAAAGATCAAAAGAGACAAAGAAGGCCCCTAGTCTCTGATAAAACAGACTTTAAGCCAACAAAGATCAAAAGAGACAAAGAAGGCCATTACATAATGGTAAAGGGATCAATTCAACAAGAAGAGATAACTATCCTAAATCTATAAGCACCCAGTACAGGAGCACGCAGATTCATAAAGCAAGTCATTAGAGACCTACAAAGAGACTTAGATTCCCACACAATAATAACGGGGGATTTTAACACCCCACTGTCAATATTAAGACAGATCAACAAAACAGAAGGTTAAGAAGGATATCTGGGACTTGAACTCAGCTCTGCACCAAGCAGACCTAATAGACAGTTAAAGAACTCTCTACCCCAAATCAACAGAATATACATTCTTCTCAGCACCACATTGCACTTATTCTAAAATTGACCATATGATTGGTCAAACACTCCTCAGCAAATGTAAAAGAACAGAAATCACAACAAACTGTCTCTCAGACCACAGTTCAATCAAATTAGAACTCAAGATTAAGAAATTCACTCAAAACCGCAAACTACATGGAAGCTGAATAACCTGCGCTGGAATGCCTATTGGGTAAATAATGAAACGAAAGCAGAAATAATGATGTTCTTTGAAACCAATGAGAACAAAGACACAATGTACCATAATCTCTGGGACACAGCTAAAGTAGTGTGTAGAGGGAAATTTATAGCACTAAATGCCCACAAGAAAAAGCAGGAAAGACCTAAAATTGACACCCTAACATCACAATTAAAAGAACTAGAGAAGCAAGAGCAAACAAATTCAAAAACTAGCAGAAGACAAGAAATAACTAAGATCAGAGCAGAACTGAAGGAGATAGAGACAGGAAAACCCCTTCAAAAAAATCAACGAGTCCAGGAGCTGGTTTTTTGAGAAGATCAACAAAATTGATAGACCACTAGCAAGACTAATAAAGAAGAAAAGAGAGAAGACTCAAATAGACACAATAAAAAATGATAAAGGGGATATCACCACCAATCCCACAGAAATACAAACTACCATCAGAGAATACTATAAACACCTCTATGCAAATAAACTAGACAATCTAGAAGAAATGGATAAATTCCTGGACACATACACACCCTCCCAAGACTAAACCAGGAAGAAGTTAAATCTCTGAATAAACCAATAACAGGTTCTGAAATTGAGGCAATAATTAATAGCCTACCAACCAAAAAAAGTTCAGGACCAGATGGATTTAGAGATGAATTCTACCAGAGGTACAAAGAGGAGTTGGTACCATTCCTTCTGAAACTATTCCAATCAATAGAAAAAGAGGGAATCCTCCCTAACTCGTTTTATGAGGCCAGCATTGTCCTAATACCAAAGCCTGGCTGAGACACAACAAAAAAAGATAATTTTAAACAAATATCACTGATGAACATCGATGTGAAAATCCTCAATAAAATACTGGCAAACCAATTCCAGCAGCACATCAAAAAGCTTATCCACTATGATCAAGTCAGCTTCATCCCTAGGATGCAAGGCTGGTTCAACATATGCAAATCAATAAACATAATCCATCACATAAACAGAACCAACAACAAAAACCACATGATTATCTCAATAGATGCAGAAAAGGCTTTTGACAAAATGAAACAGCCCTCATGCTAAAAACTCTCAATAAATTAGGTATTGATGGAATGTATCTCAAAATAATAAGAGCTATTTATGACAAACCAACAGCCATTATCATACTGAATGGGCAAAAACTGGAAGCATTCCCTTTGAAAACTGGCACAAGACAGGGATGCCCTCTCACCACTCTTATTCAACATAGTGTTGGAAGTTCTGGCCAGGGCAATCAGGCAAGAGAAAGAAATAAAGGGTATTCAATTAGGAAAATAGGAAGCCAAATTGTCCCTATTTGCAGATGACACGATTGTATATTTAGAAAACTCCATTGTCTCAGCCCAAAATCTCCTTAAGCTGATAAGCAACTTCAGCAAAGTCTCAGGATACAAAATCAATATGCAAAAATCACAAGCACTCCTATACACCAGTAACAGACAAACAGCCAAATTATGAGTGAACTCCCATTCACAATTTCTTCAAAGAGAATAAAATACCTAGGAATACAACTTACATGGGATGTGAAGAACCTCTTCAGGGAGAACTACGAACCACTGCTCAATGAAATAAAAGAGGACACAAACAAATAGAGGAACCTTCCATGCTCATGGATAGGAAGAATCAATATCGTGAAAATGGCCATACTGCCCAAGGTAATTTATAGATTCAATGTCATTCCCATCAAGCTACCAATGACTTTCTTCACAGAATTGAAAAAAAACTACTTTAAAGTTCATATGGAACCAAAAAAGAGCCCACATAGCCAAGACAATCCTAAGCAAAAAGAACAAAGCTGGAGGCATCACGCTACCTGACTTCAAACTATACCACAAGGCTACAGTAACCAAAATAGCATGGCACTGGTACCAAAACAGATATATAGAGACCATTGGAACAGAACAGAGGCCTCAGAAATAACACCACACATCTACAACAATCTGATCTTTGACAAACCTGACAAAAATAAGCAATGGGGAAAGGATTCCCTATTTAATAAATGGTGCTGGGAAAACTGGATAGCCATAAGTAGAAAGCTGAAACTGGATCCCTTCCTTACACCTTATACAAAAAATAACTCACGATGGATTAAAGACTTAAATGTAAGACCTAAAACCTTTAAAACCCTAGAAGAAAACCTAGGCAGTACCATTCAGGACATAGGCATGGGCAAGGACTTCATGACTAAAACACCAAAAGCAATGGCAACAAAAGCCAAAATAGATAAATGGGATATAATTAAAATAAAGAACTTCTACATAGCAAAAGAAACTACCATCAGAGTGAACAGGCAACCTACAGAATGGGAGAAAATTTTTGCAATCTACCCATCTGACAAAGGGCTAGTATCCAGAATCTACAAAGAACTTAAACAAATTTATGAGAAAAATACAAACAACCCCATCAAAAAGTGGGCAAAGGATATGAACAGACACTTTCAAAAGAAGACATTTATGCAGCCAGTAGACACATGAATAAATGTTCATCATCACTGGTCATCAGAGAAATGCAAATCAAAACCACAATGAGATACCCTCTCACACCAGTTAGAATGGAGATCATTAAAAAGTCAGGAAACAACAGATGCTGGAGAGGGTATGGAGAAATAGGAATGCTTTTACATTGTTCATGGGAGTGTAAATTAGTTCAACCATTGTGGAAGACAGTGTGGCAATTCCTCAAGGATCTAGAACTAGAAGTACCATTTGACCCAGCGATCGCATTACTGGGTATATACCCAAAGGATAATAAATCATTCTACTATAAAGACACATGTGCACGTATGTTTATTGCAACACTATTCACAATAGCAAAGACTTGGAAGCAACCCAAATGCCCATCAATGATACACTGAATAAAGAAAATGTGGCACATATACACCATGGAATACTATGCAACCATAAAAAAGGATGAGTTCATGTCTTTTGCAAGGACATGGATGAAGCTGGAAATCATCATTCTCAGCACACTATCACAAGGACAGAAAACCAAACATTGCATGTTCTCACTCACAGGTGGGAATTGAACAATGACAACACTTGGACACAGGGTGGGGAACATCGCATACCAGGGCCTGTCGGCAGGTGGGGGACTGGGGGAGGGATAGCATTAGGAGAAATATCTAATGTAAATAACAACTTGATGGGGGCAGCAAACCAACACGGCACATGTGTATCTATGTAACAAACCTACGTGTTGTGCACATGTACTCTAGAACTTAAAGTATAATTAAAAAAAATAAAGAGAGAGAAAATAAATATTCAATACACACTGGCATGACTGGCAATAGCTCAGGGGTTTCAAACAGAAAGTCGCAACTCTTAGTGGGATGTGAATCCAGATCATGCCAGTACTGGGGGCAAGGTAGAAAAAAATAGAATAGGCAGAAATGTGAGATGGAGCAAGGAATCAGAGTGTATCACCTGTATTTTTCTCCTAAAATAAACTATGTGTGTACACTGGCTAACAATACTTCTTACTGTAGTCATGGTCCAAAATGTTGGAAAGCCACTGATATGATGTTGAGACTTGCCTGGCATTATTGTGAAAACTGTGTTGGATCAACAGTGAGGATGTTAGTTTTACACTCACGGGTGAGGGTCAGCTTTGCTTTGTTCTGGAAATATTACCCATCTGGAACCACCTTATCTCTTTTTGGATTCTGCAATCCCTGCAAACAGATGCCAATTCTGCATTTAAATCAGAGGTCCTAGTTTTGTTTCATTTTACTATAACCACTTTCTGGAAGCACACATTGGAATTCAACATTGTTGCATCTAATCTTAGGCAATAAATATAAGTGATAATGCAGGACAAAAAAATCCATTCTGTATAATTGATCATCTGTAGCGAATTTACAAATTACATAGTCTCAACATTTTTTAAAGAAGAAGGTTTCTGGTACTTAGAAACTCAAGGGACAAAACTGGCTCTCAAAACTCAGGAGATTAACCTAGTCATTCACAGTAAGGTCTATCTCGAAAATCCACACATTAAAGGATCCCTTGAGGTCAGATTTTTGAGTCTAATAACAAAATGATACTGAGCTAAAAATCAGTGGGGGTCAGCCATAGGGCAAAAATGAAAGACTGACTGAAATGACTCTCCTTTTTCAACAATTTAACTTAGACCTCAGTTAGCAGGAGCAGTGTCATGGTAAAAAAATAAACTGCATCATTTTATTTTAAAAGAAAACTATTGACACTCCATGTCAGTCCCAGACACTCTAGCTAAACTTCAAAATGGAATCCCGAGTCAATTGTTTTAAAATAGACTCTACCTTCCAAAAACACCTGATATTTGACTATTAGTTTCTTCACCCACCATATCAGCATCAAGACCTACCTAGGGT
>NC_045439.1:57932854-57987901 GCF_002776525.5 Piliocolobus tephrosceles | reverse complement strand
AACCCGACCTTTCTCTCTGGCTGCCCTTAAGATTTTTTCCTTCATTTCAACTTTGGTGAATCTGGCAATTATGTGTCTTGGAGTTGCTCTTCTGGAGGAGTATCTTTGTGGCGTTCTCTGTATTTCCTGAATTTGAATGTTGGCCTGCCCTGCTAGGTTGGGGAAGTTCTCCTGGATGATATCCTGTAGAGTGTTTTCCAATTTGGTTCCATTTTCCCCCTCACTTTCAGGCACCCCAATCAGACGTAGATTTGGTCTTTTTACATAATCCCATACTTCTTGCAGGCTTTGTTCATTTCTTTTGCTTCTTTTTTCTTTTGGTTTCTCTTCTCGCTTCATTTCATTCATTTGATCCTCCATCGCTGATACTCTTTCTTCCAGTTGATCGAGTCAGTTACTGAAGCTTGTGCATTTGTCACGTATTTCTCGTGTCATGGTTTTCATCTCTGTCATTTCGTTTATGACCTTCTCTGCATTAATTAGTCTAGCTGTCAATTCTTCCACTCTTTTTTCAAGATTTTTAGTTTCTTTGCGCTGGGTACGTAATTCCTCCTTTAGCTCTGAGAGGTTTGATGGACTGAAGCCTTCTTCTCTCATCTCATCAAATCATTCTCTGACCAGCTTTGATCCGTTGCTGCCGATGGGCTGTGCTCCTTTGCAGGAGGAGATGTGCTCTTATTTTTTGAATTTCCAGCTTTTCTGCCCTGCTTTTTCCCCATCTTTGTGGTTTTATCTGTCTCTGGTCTTTGATGATGGTGATGTACTGATGGGGTTTTGGTATAGGTGACCTTCCTGTTTGATAGTTTTCCTTCTGACAGTCAGGACCCTCAGCTATAGGTCTGTTGGAGATTGCTTGAGGTCCACTCCAGACCCTGTTTGCCTGGGTATCAGCAGCAGAGGTTGCAGAAGACAGAATATTGCTGAACAGCGAGTGCACCTGTCTGATTCTTGCTTTGGAAGCTTCCTCTCAAGGGTGTACTCCACCCTGTGAGGTGTGGGGTGTCAGACTGCCCCTAGTGGGGGATGTCTCCCAGTTAGGCTACTCAGGGGTCAGGGACCCACTTGAGCAGGCAGACTGCCCCTTCTCAGATCTCAACCTCCGTGTTGGGAGATCCACTGCTCTCTTCAAAGCTGTCAGACAGAGTCATTCGCGTTTGCACAGGCTTCTGCTCCTTTAGCTGAGCCCTGTCCCCAGAGGCGCAGTCTACAGAGACAGGCAGGTTTCCTTGAGCTGCTGTGAGCTCCACCCAGTTCGAGCTTCCCAGCGGCTTTATTTACCTACTTAAGCCTCAGCGATGGCGGGCGCCCCTCCCCCAGCCTCGCTGCTGCCTTGCGGTTAGATTGCCGCAGACTGCTGTGTTAGCAAGGAGGGAGGCTCTGTGGGCGTGGGACCCTCCCAGCCAGGTGTGGGATATATTCTCCGGTGTGCTGGTGTTATAGCGCAGTATTGGGGTGGGAGTTACCCGATTTTCCAGGTGTTGTGTGTCTCAGTTCCCCTGGCTAGGAAAAGGGACTCCCTTCCCCCTCGCGCTTCCCAGGTGAGGCGATGCCTCGCCCTGCTTCAGCTCTCGCTGGTCAGGCTGCAGCAGCTGACCCGCACGGATTGTCCGGCACTCCCGAGTGAGATGACCCCAGTACCTCAGTTGAAAATGCAGAAATCACCGGTCTTCTGTGTCGCTCGGCTGGGAGATGGAGACTGGAGCTGTTCCTATTCGGCCATCTTGCTCCGCCCCCTCAATTGATTGGGATTTTATTTTCGTTTTTCCTGTTTTTAACTTTTCCAGGAGATACACGATTCCCAGATGATTCTTCACTAGCTTGCAAAATTCAGAAAGTGGCCTCTGCAGGAGAACTCTGCCCCTTTGCTTTTGTTTGCTTGTTCACTTACTCTAAAGAAAATGAACTTCTGGTCAATACCCACTTGCTCCAGAAAGGGCACAGCCACTAAAGTACACCAAAAAATCTAAAAGACATTAAAAATATTTCAGGACCACAGAAAAAAACTACCTTTCTCAAGGATCCCAGCACATACGGACAGGCAAAATATAAGAACCCTACAGTCTTTGTCTGATAATAAGCTTAAGAGAAAGCAATTTTCCAACCCAGAGCACTCTTCCATGGTTTACCTCACAAAAAGCCTGGGGTGGGATTTTTTTTTCCTTTGAATAATGTTCCCCTTCACATTTAGTTGATAAGAAACATTCTTTTGTGAGAGCCATTTGATGTTCAAAGGGCTCTTCAAAATGCATGTGGACAGCCTTTGGAGAATTCTTAGAACACCAATCTAAATTTGGGTCTTAATAACAGGAAAGTTTTGTCAGCTGTAAACAAACTTCAATGCCAAATTCTAAAGAGTAAGAACAATTGTCATCGGCCCCTGAAGTCAAGGGTAGGTTAGAAATCGACAGTTCACACACTTCCATCCCTCACCATTTAAATGTCAGAACCAGCCACTACTGGACAGAGGATACTGTCAGGCTGTCACAAGCAAATCCAATTCTCTGCTGGGCTGCTGTCCAGTCATAACACAATAGTGCAGAAGTATCCATTCTCCATTTTTCAGAAAATTCCTACAATTAAGACACTGCTCCGGGCTTCCCATAAGCATATAAAGCTCCAGGAGCACACAGGGGAAGATGCAACTAAGACATGAATCCTTTTCCCCAATTACTTCTTTGTAAGATATTTTCCAGCAAAGGAACAGACCTTAAACCCCTAGGAAAAGCAGGCAGGAACTGAGTCAAAGATAACAAACGAATTGCTGCTGTTTTCCATTCCCACCACTTGGTGAAACTCTAAACACAAACCACTTTTGGTCTGGGTTTTATTTGGGGTTATTCTTTTCTCGTTCAAGGAGATTCCTTATTTCTCAGTCCAGAAGAAGAAATCTCAGTTGTCTTGCAAAAATTCAGAATGTGAACTCAAGAGAGCTGCCTTTTGCTTTTTTTGTTGGTTTTTTTGTTTTGTTTTTGTTTGCTAATTCTAAGGAAAATGAATTTCCGGTAAAAACTACTTGTCCTACAGCCACTAAAATACAGTGAAACACCTTTACAGTAACACTTACCAGTTGACCATTTGATTCCCCTGTTCTGATTTACCTTAGCCTCTAGTTAACCATAATAATAAAACTAACCAAATGAATTGGGCACTTACTAGATACATCTTACTGTTTCACAAAACTCCACTTAATTCATATGAATTCTCCCTCAACTGGGAGTAGGGGAGTGCAAGACTAGTCCCACCAAAACATAAGTTGTGCAATGAGTTAACACAGAAGCTGCTGGCTGGGCGCGGTGGCTCACGCCTCTAATCCCAGCAATTTGGGAGGCCAAGGCAGACAGATCATCTGAGGCTGGGAGTTCGAGACCAGCCTGACCAACATGGAGAAACCCCGTCTCTACTAAAAATACAAAATTAGCCGGGCATGGTGGTGCATGCCTGTAATCCCAGCTACTTGGGAGGCTAGCCAAGAGAATCACTTGAACCTGGGAGGCAGAGATTGCAGTGAGCCTAGATCGCACCATTGCGCTCCAGCCCAGGCAACAAGAGCAAAACTCCATCTCAAAAAAAAAAAAAAAAAAAAGCTGCTGCTACTAGCTCTGTATTTTCACTACACCTAAACCTACCTCCCAAACCCGCCCAACACCACTCCTGAGTCACAGACCCATACATCCAACTCAACTTAGATATACTAAAAGCACTACAAGCTCAGTCTCTCCAAAACTTATTTTGTCTTTTTCACCAATCTTCTCTTCCTCCTGTTTTCTCTACAGTGGTAGTAAATGGCATCAACATCCACCCAGAACCTAAGCCAGAAACCATTCTAGACTCCAATCATTCTAAACTCCTCCCTTCCCCTCAACCCCCATACCCATGTCCACTGACCAAGACAGCCTTCACATGCCCCTCAGCTTGACAAAACTTTAGAGAGGCTTCTTGACTCTAGGCCCTGATCTCCCTTTTCTTAGAGCATTTACTTTGGGAAATGCGTAAATACTTTCTCTGTCCTTTTGAGATGTGTGTAAATGTTTTTAGAAGCCTCTTGTCAGTTTTTCAACCTAGGCCTGTTTTTCTCAAGGACTTGAGAACCATCTCTTTGAAAATGTAAATGTCAAGGAAGATAGTCCCAGGCTGTGTGGGAGGGTAGGAACCTAACTTCAGCCAGCACCTTGCTCTAAGTTGTAAAACGATCTCCTGTCCATAAGAGAAAGTTGACTCTTCCTTTGGGTAAAGCCAATTAGCAAACACAAACCACCTTTGTTCTCCCTCTCAATCCAGCTGTTAAAAATCCTCCCACCCTCCGTTTCGGTAGAGTTGAGTTCAGAGTTCTGTTCTCTCTCCCCATGACAATATCCTTGAAAAAAGTCTGTTGTCTTGTCTGTTTAATTTTGGCACAATTTTTGCTATGACACCAGCCAACCCAACTCCTTGACACCTGTCAAGTATTGTTTTTTTTTTTTCTCTCTCTCTCATTCCAGGGCCAAATCTTTAATTCAAGTTGCTGTCTCACTCATCTAAATGACTACAGTCATTTCCTAATCAGCTTCCCTGATTTCAATCTTTCTCCCTTCCAATCCCTTTTCTACACTGCTGTAGCTAAAATGGTTCAAAAAACAATGTTTAGTTCACATACTCCCCCTACTTAGAAACCTTCAAAGCTTTCCCACAGTTCCTATGATGGTGGGACCACACACATCCAGGTTTCTCCGAGACAGTCCTAATTTACACATGTTGTACCAGGTTAATTCTCAGCTTCCTTTTACTCTAAAAATGTCCCAGTTAGAAGATAATAACACCCTAGTATAGTGTCTAAGGACTAACCTCCAACATCATCTAACATTGCTCTTCTACACAAACCATACTTCAAACACAACAAACTGCTTATGGCAATGGACCTCAACCCTGGCTACAAATTAAAATCATCTGGAAAGTTTTGTAAATCATCTATGATCCAGCTCAATACCAGACTAATTAAATCTGACTTTCTGGGGGTGGGCATTAAGCATTGATAGATTTTTTTTTTTTTTTTTAATGGACTCACTCACTCTGTCACCCAGGCTGGAATGCAGTGGTGCCATCTCAGCTCACTGCAACCTCTGCTCCGGGGGTTCAAGCGATTCTCCTTCCTCAGCTTCTCAAGTAGCTAGGATTACAAGCATGTGTCACCATACCTGGCTGATTTTTCTATTTTCGGTAGAGACAGGGTTTCACGATGTTGGCCAGGCTGGTCTCAAACTCCTGACTTCAAGTGATTCTCCTGCCTTGGCCTCCCAAAGTGCTGGGATTACCGGTGTGAGCCACCGCGCCCAGCCTGATAGATTTTTTTAAGTTTCCCAGGTGACTCTCATGTGAAACCCAACTATAAGAAAAACTGCTGACATGCGGTTGCCAGGTCAACCATCTGTGAAACTTTCTCTGGTCTTTCACAGTAGCCTGTATATGCCTTTATTACAGAACTAACACTGAATTACCATTATTTACTTACATGTCCATCAATAGCTAAGTTCTATTGATTCTGTGTTTAATCTATCTTTTGAGTCTGTATCTTCATCTCATTTTCCTTCACTAGTTCATTATCACCTCTCACTCAGGTGACTGCATAAGACCCTTATTGGTTTTTCTGCTTCCAATCCTCCCCACCCAAATTGCTCCCAGTTATCTTTTGTAAAACCAGTTGAATGGTATCATTCCATTATTCAACTTTGTGATGGTTCATCACCTACTATAGGATAATGTCCAAAGTCTACGGTACAGAATTCAAAAACCTTCCCAAGAAATCCCAACATGCCCTAGATTCCCCTCATTTCTACCACCACCCGCCTCAGTCCCACAGGGTGACTCATTCATCTTTGATCAAGCCACCGTGCTTCTGCCTCAAATGCCTTATTCTCATTTTCCATCAGGCAAACTCCTTATTTTTAAAAGTTCCACTGAAGTATTGCTCCTGCAAAGCTGTCCCCAGCCAAGAATTAATTGCTTCCTCTTCTCGCCCACATTTTCCCACTTTAAATAGATATAGATCATTCATCACCATTTGGCTTGCGTTATGTAAATCCCTGCCTCTGTCACTGGATGTGAACATCTCTAGGGCAAAGGTCAGTGATACTAGCAACTATCACCCTCAGTAAGTGATTGCTGAAGTCATTTCAGAAAACATTTTAAAATCCCTAGCTGGTAAATTGAAGATAAGCATCTTTAATCATTTCTGTCTCTTCATCCATTGAAGAAAGTGGCAGTGGAAATAGCTTAGATCTCCAAGTCCCAGCATTATAAGAATTGGAGAGCTCAAAGCAACCTTTGGAAACTGGGTCCAATATACATTTTGCTGGGGAAAAAAAAAAAAAAAAAGGCTCTTTCCAGACTAAAATACTTTCAAACATAAAATCTATTAAGCTATTGCCTTCTACCTTTTAAATTTTGATTTTGAGTTTCAATCATGTTTACTGAAAGGTCACTTATTGATAGAAATGACAAAGCCAAGTGATTTCTTACAAGATCTTAAGAGTATTCAAGGATGGTTTCTCATTTCTAACCTTTATGGTATAGTTTCAAAGCCTCTGCTTTTATGCTAACAGCAAAATGAACTGCAAATTTGAGAGCGATAAACACTTTTGTCCCGTCAAAAGACTGATGCTGCTCTAGAAAATCTGCTAGTTCCCTAATTCTGGGTTAGTAATGGTTTATTTATATAAAAGTAATATCAAATGACAAGGTCTCCCAGAAACTTCCAGGAATTACTTCTACTATTTTATCAAATACCAACATGGAATCTGCCTCCGCATTTTGGGTAAATGCAGTCTTAAAAGAAATGCACTGCGGTGGGATGCAGAATTTTATTTTTCTGAAATATCTTAAAACACATACTTTTCTCTGAAAAATCTCAAATTCAAAAATGCAAATAAATACCTTGTGCTACAGATGAAAATCTCTTCCTAGCTCCTTAAATCATCTCTCTTCTATAAACAGATTGTTACTTGGACCAAGTGTGTGTGGATCTCCTCCCTCATGGGAAATATAATGAAGTGGCATCCACTGAATTAGAATTTATGCCAGCAAACATTTTTTAATAATTGGGTATTTATTTTATTGTATCTTATTAAAATATATATATATATATATACCTAATATAACACACCTACAGATATTGTGGCTTAGAATGAGATAATAGTTGTTACAGCCGCAGTAGACCATCTTATTCAGATTGAATAAAGCACTGCACCCTGGCATAGGCGTGAGTGTTTCAGATCTTTAGTAACTGAACTTCTTAACTGTTTGGAAGCCTTGCTAATAATAAACAATGGCCTAGACCTCTAACATGCCTGCTCATGTGGCATATTCCACACACATCATGGTGCTCCTTCTAGACATGTATAAGCATATGTAATTTTATCAGAAAAGGCAACTAATTGTCCTTGGCCCTTTCTGATCATGTGCACATGGGAGTGAGACTGTCAGTACTAAGTAAAACCAAAATTAAAAAATAATACTATTGAAGTAAAACTTCCTCTGTGTCTTAAACTAGATAACATTAAACCTACTATTCCCTTATTATTGACTGCCCCCAAAATTTCATTCTTCTCAAAGAACTAATTTTTAGTTTTGCATTTTATAAATCAATGACATTTATAATATTTGAAATGTTACATGTAATTTTAATCATTATAGTATTTACAATTTGATACTCTATAATTATAGCATTTATAATTTGATATTTTTTCTCTGTACTTTAATAACAGCATGGGGCTTTTAAATTTTATTATTGCAGTTATCTTCTATTTGTGATAAGAAACTGGTTTTTACTGGTAGCAATAATATAACATTTCCTTTTAAAATGAATTTAAAGTTAAAATGGAAGAAGTCTACTCAAAGAAAAATCATAAGAAAATAAGAGTACAGAGGACAGGAAGACATGAACATGGCATAAAAGACGTGCTTTGAAAACACTGTCCTAGGGAAAAACCCTTTACACAAGTAAACACTGTTCCACAGAAAGTAAACAACTCACAGTTTTGCCACTGCCAGTTCCTAAACCTGGAAGCACATAAGCAGACAACCATGAAGAATGTTGCTCTGGAAAACGTGGATGAAACTTAACATGTTTTTAGAGCATTTGGTTTTTTTGTTTGTATAGAAAAACTCTAACAGAGATGAGTAATTTTTTTGTTGAATCAACACCCAGATAACACAGGTAACAGTTTAGCCCTTTTTATTTTTTTTTTTTTAGATGGAGTTTTGCTCTTGTTGCCCGGGCTGAAGTGCAATGGCGTGATTTTGGCTCACCACAACCTCCGCCTCCCAGGTTCAAGTGATTCCCCTGCCCCAGCCTCCCAAGTAACTGGGACTACAGGCATGCACCACCACGCTGGGCTAATTTTGTATTTTTAGTAGAGAGGGGGTTTCTCTGTGTTGGTCAGGCTAGTCTTGAACTCCCAACCTCAGTTGATCCACCCGCCCTGGCCTCCCAAAGTGGAGTTTAGCCCTTTTTTAAACCCTCAACTCATTCCTCCTTTATGTAATGTAAGATCTCAAGCTTCTCAGTGAGACTCACCACTGGAGGGCGAAAAATAAAGAAACACTATCTCACAAGTATCCTCACCAACCAGAGAAATATTATGCTGTGCATTATCTTTCTTTGTTGGTATTTTAAAAATAGGGCTCTGTACACACATATTTGAAGCTACATTCTAGTGCATATGTTTTTACAAACCCAAACTCTCCATTCTGGAGATTTCCTGAGACACATCCCTTATGGAGTCATGTACGATAAGCTGGGAGTTACTGTCTCCTTTATCACCATCATGAAAAGCAGAAGCTGCTCTCAGCAACTGAGACACTATTTGTTACTCCCTACATGGGCATGATATAATTACTACAGACTGTTTAAATTTTCTCAATGATAGTCAAATGCAGTTAGAAACTGTGGTTAACTTGCTACAATAAAGACAAATTGTAGAGAAATACAATTAAACTAAGTTATTTCCATTCTTATTTTAATAACATCAGAAAAGAGAATTTGAGGTAACACGGCAACTCCATAGTTTGCAATATAAAGTGGTAGTAGTAATATAATTTTTATAATGAAAAAAATGGTGTGGGAGCAATATAAGCCTATCCTGATTAACATTCCTAACCTTGCAAATATGCAGGAAAAAAATCTTTTCTATGATGATAAATTCCAAGATTAAAAATGGTTCAACTATACTTTGACAGATATTACATTGATACTGTGTATTGTCAAGCAAAAAAGTAAAACAGGTTATAAAATAAAATCACAAACTAGGAATGCAGGGAAGCAACACCGTAAGGTACACTTGGAAATTTCAGTGTTCTTTTAGTACTTTTTCAGTAGTAGAGTAGTCATCAAGAATTTCTAACGCACCCAAACTGCCTAAAAAATAAAGGAGACCACTGAGAAGATTATTGTAGATATGCAGTATGGAGCATGCCACTAGTTGTCCTTCAACAATCATTCTCCACTTCTTTTATAGTAATAGAACCTCCTATTTTCAATTGAGTACATGGATAAAGACTACATTTCCCAGACACCACTGAAGAGAGGTGTACCAATATGACTTCACTTCTGAACGATAAGAAGTAAGGGAAAATATCAGATGAAATACCCAGAACATGTCCTTAAAGGAAAGGGCACAATCTGCCACTTTCCCTTTCTCCTTCCTGCTGGCGGGAGGACAAACCTGATGGCTGGAACAGGAGCTCTGTCTTAAGCTAGGAGATGGCCTTATGCATAGGGCTATAATGTATATATTATGGAGTGATAAATTGAATTTATCTGAGAAGAGAGGTTGGTAGATCCAAAAAGGGATCTACCTCCTTTTCATTTAATAATCTTCTGTACTCTTTCAGTTTTTTCTTTTTCTTTTTACTGTGGACAGGAAGTAAGAGGAATGTGCAAGAGGGACTGAGGAAGAGAGTTAAAGATGTGTCAGAATGAAATGAACTTACGGAGAAGCGAGAAGATCTGAGCAGTGTAAAGGGTATGCTTTAGTGGGTGCTGCTGGTGCTCCACGTATATCCCCGTTACAAGCTGTCACGCTAATACTTACCTGTGAGTATGGTTATCCCTCAATTTCCATGGGGAATTGGTTCTAGGACCTCTAGCAGTTACCAAAATCCACAGATGCTAAAATCCCCCATATAAAATGGTGTGGTGTTTGCATATAACCTATGCACAGCCTCCCATATACTTCAGATCATCTCTAGCTTCATACCTAATACAATGTAAATGCTATGGAAGTAGTTGTTATATGGTATCGCTTAGGAAATAATAAGAAAAAAGTCTGTACATGTTCAGTACAAACACAATTTTATTTCTGAATACTTTCCATCTGCAGTTGGTGGATCCCAAGGATGCAGAACGCATGGATGCTAAGAGGGCCAACGGTATTGCCTCAAGACAACTTAGAGCTGTCCCCTTCAGGAGAATTTACCTGGGCCAAACAGCAATTGCCTTGCTCAGGAAGCCTACCTACCACCCTAGGAGGCAGATCTTGACCAATGACTGAACAGAATATGCTTTAAGGTAGGATCAATTTCGTGGCTCACGCCTGTAATCTCAGCACTTTGGGAGGCCAAAGGAGGTCAGATCACTTGAGCCCAGGAGTTCAAGACCAGCCTGGGCAAGGTAGTGAAACCCCATCTCTACTAAAAATACAAAAATTAGCCAGGCATGGTGGCACACCCCTGTAATCCCAGCTACTCAGGGGAACTGAGGCATGAGAATTGCTTGAGCCTGAGAGATGGATGTTATAATGAGCCAAGATTATGCTACTGTACTCCAGCCTGGGCAACAGAGCAAGACTCTGTCTCAAAAAGATGTAAACCTCGTCTCTACTAAAAATACAAAAAATTAGCCAGGCGTGGTGGCGGGCACCTGTAGTCCCAGCTACTCAGAAGGCTGAAGTAGGAGAATGGCGTGAACCCAGGAAGCGGAGCAGTCTGCTTCAAGTCCCTCTCCACCTCCTCCTTGGTGAGGAACACCTCTCAGCTGCTGTGCCATCCACTCTCTGCAGAGGTGCTGAAATGACCACAGACATGGACAGATGAGAGCCTCAGCGGCTTAGCAGTCTCATGTCCCCGTACCTCACTTGCCCATAGCCACAGCTTCCAAACCAGAGCCATTCCCAGGGACATCGACACAGCACCCAAGTTCACTGGGGCTGGGGCTGCCACAGTTAGGGTGGCTGACTCTGGGGCTGAGACTGCTATTGTGTTTGGGAGCCTCATTATGGTCATGCCAGGAACCCATCTCTGAAGCAACAGCTCTTCTCCTGTGCCAATCCAGGCTTTGCCCTCTTGGGGCCATGGGGCTCTTTTGCCTGATGGTAGCCTTTCTCACCCTCTTTGCCATGTGAAGGAGCCATCTCCACCTCCCACAGTTCTTTCTCCCATGTCTTGTCTGCCCTGTGTGTTCCTTTTCCTGTACCTCCCAAGGCAGCCTGGGCCACATGGTTGGCTCAGGGTTTGACAGAGGGAAGACAAATAAATAATCTATTAATAAGGGGAAAAACCACAATACTGAATTGATCCTACGGAAAATAAAATTCACTCACTACTGTTTCATAATTTACATTGTATTTTTTCCTAATAAAAATGGAAGATATTAAATATTTAAACAAGGAACAGCATACTTTCAAACTAGCACACCAGTCTAGAAGGGTGTCGTCTAGAAGAGTATATCCACCTAAATTATTTTTCAGAGTGGCATATTCAAAGCATGACCCTCTAAATAAAGTTGATCTGCTTTATCTGTAATCATATTTTATGATCAGTGTCACATGAATATTAAACTTGCAGCTAAGATAGCCTCACTAGGAAACTGGTTACTCTGACACAGTAGCTCTGACCGTTTGAAAGTGGGCCCTATTGGCTACGTCATGGGAAGATTACAGACCAAAACCCCACTCACTCTACCTAAAAATAAGCAGTCAGTCAAACAGCTTCACCTATCCAGCTAGGCTAATAGGGAAATTTTAATCTGCCTAAAACAAAATTGAAACCTTTGACTGTGGAAGACGCTGCTTTTATTTTACTGGCAGAGTAATGAACCTTATCTAATCTACTCTTCAATCTTAATTCAGTGTTTTAAAACTACCAGAAGATTCTTCCTTATGTCTAACCCTAAATTTTTCACACAGCAATTTTGTTGTAGACTTAGGCACTAGGTAACAGACTCTATTTCTTATCTTAAATAATTTAAATGTCTACACATTTTCTTATAGGCGCTAACTTTCTAAAAACCAGTATCTCAGGCTATTCACTAACTTTTAGAGCATGTCTCTTCAAAATTAGAAGACTCAAACACATGCAATATTGCTCATCAATGTTCACAATGATGGTAGAGATCGGGCTTTAAAAAATCACTATATAAGCGAAGTGTGGCATACACATATAATGAAATATTATTCAGCTTTAAAAAGGAAGGAAATTCTGATACATGCTACAACATGGATGAAACTTAAAGATATTACATTAAATGAAATAAGCCAGTCACAAAAAGACAAATTGCATTTTCTTATATGAGCTATTTAAAGTAGTCAAAATCATAGAGACAGAAAGCAGAATGCTGGTTACTAGGGGCAGGGGGAAAGGAGGAATGGGGAAATTTTAATCTGTATTTGATGGATACAGAGTTTCAGTTTCACAAGATGAAAAAGTTATGGAAATAGATGGTGGTGACGGTTGCACGACATTATGAATGTATTAAATATCTCTGAACTGTACACTAAAAATAGTTAAGATGGGCTGGGCATGGTGGCTTATGCCTGTAATCCCAGCACTTTGGGAAGCCAAGGCAGGTGGATCATTTGAGGTCAGGAGTTCCAGACCAGCCTGGCCAACATGGTGAAACCCCATCTCTACTAAAAATACTAAAATTAGCTAGGTGTGGTGGTGCATGCCTGTAATTCCAGGTACTGGAATTCCGGCTGAGGCCGGAAGTAAAATGAGTAAAATGAGGCCGGAGAATTGCTTAAACCTGGGAGGCAGAGGCTGCAGCAAGCCAAAATTGTGCCACTGCACTCCAGCCTGGGCAACAGAGTGAGTGAAACTCTATTTCAAAAATAAAATAGTTGGCCAGGTGCGGTGGCTCACGCCTGTAATCCCAGCACTTTGGGAGGCTGAAACAGGCAGATCACGGGGTCAAGAGATTGAGACCATGCTGGCCAACATGGTGAAACCCCATCTCTACTAAAAATACAAAAATTAGCTGGGCATGTTGGTGCGTGCCTGTAGTCCCAGCTACTCGGGAGGCTGAGGCAGGAGAATCACTTGAACCCAGGAGGCAGCGGTTGCAGGGAGCTGAGATTGCACCACTGCACTCCAGCCTGGTGACAGAGCAAGACTCCAACTCAATCAATCAATCAATCAATCAATCAAATAGTTAAGATGGTACATTTTATGTATGTTTTACCACAATTTTTTAAAAAATGGAAGAAAATTAAAAGAAAAAATAGATAAAGTAAAATAACTACAATGATAAAGGCTTCAGCATTACTAATATCGTTCTCTTGCTCCTATGGCTTGTCTTCTATTCCAGTTGTATTTGGGCTCCCTACTTTTTCTTCCCCTCCCGTCTCTCCATTGAACGTTAGCATTTTTTGTCTAATTGTGTGTCTACCTCATCAAAGTCATATCTATTACTCCAAAAGCACTAAACAATGACTCTCAATTAGACATTATATTGTAATGTAAATAAGTACAGTAATTATTCTCCCTCCCTCAACATGATTCTTGAGAACAATTGCCAAATGACCCCATTCAGCGTTCACTTGGACCAGTGTCTCTTATATAGGGTCACATGTCATAATCATCCATGGATCTTTGTAAAACTACACACACTTGGGACACTGTCCTGTGGATTGTCAATCTCAGTGAAGCGGAAGAGGGTCATTTTACTTCCAAAGCTCTACAGGTAATAATAAGAATTAGAATTACTGAGTGTTTATAAAGTGCCAAGCATTGTGCTAAATGTTTAATTGTGATTCTGATAATTACCTCTACTTAACTTCCTTAACTAACTCCAAGCCGTAAATTACGTTTGCAATTTAGAGTGTTAACGTGGAAGTCCACAATCAAGCTTAGCTAGCTCAGCAGTCCATCAATCTCATCCTGTTGTAGGAAGCACTCTGTGTGTGGGTGCGTGTGTATGTGTGTGTATGTAATTTTCCTGGAAAACAGATTCTTCGTAACTTTTATTGTTTCCTCAAAAAAGTCTCTGACACAAAAATAGGCTAAGAAAAACTACTTAGAATAAAATTCCTCCCACCATTATATATTGGCCCCAGAGTGTTCACCCGCACTTATTCATTCATTCACCAAATATTTATTGAGTGCCTATGACATGCAAACTGTCAAGGTTTGAGGTCAGTGAACAAAACCAAGCCCTTGTCCTCATGGAAACTTATATTTTAGAGGAATAAACAATAAATATATAGTGGGTAAGACAATCCTTTGGCTCAGAACCTAACTTCCTAAATTACTAATACAAATTGCACAATCCACTCAGGTGCAATTGGGACTCAAAGCCCCAGGTAGTTTCAAAATCCATACCATTTCCACCATTTTTTGTTGTTTTCAAATACAACATATTTTATGAAGACAAAATTTTACCTATCTATTACTGTGCACAGCAAATAGTGTAACAAATAAATAGCATTTTCAGTTTTATAAAATGTTAAGTAGTGTTTGGCTATTCAAAAGTATTTCCAAAAAGGTACAAATAGTCATGTCTTATTTCTTTTTTTCTTTTTTTTTTTTTTTTGAGACGGAGTCTTGCTCTGTTGCCCGGGCTGGAGTGCAGTGGCTGGATCTCAGCTCACTGCAAGCTCCGCCTCCCGGGTTTACGCCATTCTCCTGCCTCAGCCTCCCGAGTAGCTGGGACTACAGGCGCCCGCCACCTTGCCCAGCTAGTTTTTTGTATTTTTAGTAGAGACGGGGTTTCACCGGGTTAGGTCATGTCTTATTTCTCTAAATTCATAAGAAAGTATGGAAGTTAGTAGGTGTTGAAAGTTTTGTGGTATTGTCACATAGTTTACTTCTACATATGTTATAAACCCCGAGATACATTATTATTAATTTTGCTTTTAACAGCCAAGTACTTATCTAAAAGAACCAAATACTGTTTTAAAGGTAGTTTCCACGGATGCATGAGCTGGCCAGTACCCAACTGAAAACTTGAGGGGGAACCTCTGCACATCTCTGGAGCTTTCTCGCTTGCTTTCTATCACTCTCTTACACTCACACTCACACACTCTCTGTCTCTCTTGCTCACTCTAACTTTCTCTTTTTCTCTCTCTCTCCAGCTCTTTCCTCTCCGATACTCCATCCTGTGAACTCTAGGCATCTTGACTTCTCCAGACTCCCAGCTCCATATTCTTAGACCACTGAACTATGCCTGGGTCCCCACTCCTTTCCCTGATGCCTGGAAATTCTTTCTGGGCAGTAAGCTGGGTGATCATAGGAGCTCACCTCATCTGTTTCTCATCTTTCAGGGATTATTCTTCTTTGCTATCTAATGTTCAATGGCTTGAAAACTCTTATTTCATATATATCATACATGTTTGAGGCTTGATTTTAGTTGCTTCAGTGGGTGAGTAAATCCAGTTCTTGCAACTCCATCTTGGTGAGAAACAGAAGTCTCTTTAATGTAACTATAATCCAAGTGTTTTAAAAATTAAAAGTTGTGATAAAGCTTATTCAGAAGAGTAATTCTGAAGAACACAAGTTCAGTACAGAAGGAACATCTATAAACAAAGTTAGTGATAAAATGCTCCTCCCTATTGGGGCAGGCCACTCCCACAGCCCCGCCACCTTGGTATATCACTGCTGATAAAGTTAAACAAGCCCATGGTGGCCTTGGCATCAGATGGATTTTGTCCAACCCAAACTCTGTCGCTTAGTAATAAATGACATGCAACCATGAGTAAATGACTTAACCTCTGTGTGCCTCACTTATCATATGTAAAATGGAAATACTTGTAGTACATAGGACATAGGGTTGCTATACTAAATGAGAAATGCACAGCTACTTAGCAAAATGTTTGCTACGTATGGGCTCAATAAACAGTATGTTCTATTAATATTGTCTGAACTCCATATTTGCCACATATTTAATCCACCCAATTAAATGTCGATCATTAATGTATACATTAGTCCTTTTTATCATCCAGAAAGAAAATGTAACTAAGTTAAAACTAGCACAAACTGGTTGGGCACGGTGGCTCATGCCTGTAATCCCAGCATTTCAGGAAGCTGAGGCAGGTGGGTCACTTGAGGTCAGGTGTTTGAGACCAGCCTGGTCAACATGGTGAAATCCCGTCTCTACTAAAAATACTAAAATTAGCTGGATGTGGTGGTGGACACCTGTAATCCCACCTACTCGGGAGGCTAAGGCAGGAGAATTGCTTGAATCAGGGAGGCGGAGGCTGCAGTCAGCTGAAATTGCACCACTGCATTCCAGCCAAGTCAAAAGAGTGAGACTCCATCTCAAAAATAAAAATAAAAATAAAATTAGCATGAACTATTCATATTCTTCAAAGCATTTAGTTTATTACACTCTGTTCCCTAAAATAAAAGGATGAAGTCACCAGGTATCTCAAAGTTATAACCTTTTCAACATTTATTCAACGCATCTTTAATTTGTCATCCCCTTTCTTCTGTCTGCAACTTTATTATTTCCCAGTTCCATTGAATTCCTGATGGGGCCTACTGAGTCCTATTTATGGTCCTTAATGGGAGCTTTGTAGCAAAAGAGAAGTAGATCTTGAGTTCCTCCTAACCAGCTCAGGCTGCTACATTACCTGTTCAGATTTTGGATTTCTTTGGCTCTTAATAATTTAAATGTCCTTTTATCTAGCTCTAAATATCTTTGAATTTGACAGGATCCTGCATTTTTTCATATTTTTCATATCTATAGGACCTTATAGCTCATAAATATATTAAAATGATATTCAATTAAATTCTAGTTATTTCTCATGGCCTTATCTGGCATTGCCATCCCAGCTTCGAAGGTCATTCTACTGACAAGCACTTTATCTATATCTACAATCAAGCAACCTAGAACAGACAGAAATATTCACTCTGAAGTCAAACCATGATTATGCCAATCACTGGTTGTGTCAGCTTGGACAAGTCACTTATACCTTCTAGGGCTCAATTTCCTTACTATAATATGGAAAATAACTAATCATACCTACAACAGTGTCTTATGGAGTTGTTGCAGGGATTAAAAAGAAGTGCCTAAAAAGCTGCCTGGCACATAATATATGCTCAATAATTTTAAGCTACTATTATTATTATTACTACTATAATTATTATTTTTGACTTGCAGTATACAGTGTTAAATATGTTTTTTATGTACATTTGCTATTTGTCCTCCCTAGAAGTAAATTTTTTTTTTTTTTTTTTTTGAGACAGAGTCCTACTCTGTCACCCAGGCTGGAGTGTAGCGGCGTGATCTTGGCTCACTGCAACCTCCGCCTCCCAGCCTCAAGCTATTCTCCTGCCTCACCCTCCCAAGTACCTGGGATTACACGCATACGCCACCACACCCAGCTACTTTTTCTATTTTTAGTAGAGATAGGGTTTTGCCATGTCAGCCAGGCTGGTCTCAAACTCCTGACCTCAGGTGATCTGCCCACCTCAGCCACCCCCACGCAAAGTGCCGGAATTACAGGCGTGAGCCAATGCAGCCAGCCAGCAAATTATTTTATAAACCCACAACTGGTTCATCTCTTTCAGGCCTGTGGTGGCTTCCACATACATCCCATAAACACAAGTTGAATAAGGCACATAGTTTGGTTCTTTGCATCCTAGTACACTTAGGCATATTCTGATTTACACAGTTTAAATGCTGTACTTTTGAGCTTGCTCTACCAGTAAATTTTACTAAAAACTAATGGCCAATGAAGATCCCCTGATGGTTTCCCTCAGGCTGACAGGATGATCTCTCCTCACTGCAGCTCTCTAACACTCCTGTCCACTGGGTGCTGTCACCCACACCTTAGGTGCAATCCCTCTGCTCTGTGCCCTACCTCTTGACACGGCTGGGTGACTCCCATTCTTCAGTATCAAGTGTCCCGGTCACTGACGCCTTGTGCCAACTGTCCTGGCTGCCTGAATTGGCCATGTCAGTCTGGGCTGGAATCTCATGTTTATGTGGATCCACCTAGATGCACTGCCTCATTCTTAGAATTATAATTGCCAGAATCATAGCAATTGTTTATGACTTTATATTTTATGAAGTGCTTTCAAGAATATTATTTGATCTTTCTTTGAGACAGATAGCACTCATGTTATTATTGCTAATACAAACTAGAAGGGATGAGAAAAGGTCAGGGGGTAGAAACTATTAGAACTGAGACTAGAACAAGGATTTATAGTGTGGGCATGTCATATAAACACTAAGCAAGAAAAATTTAAGGCCTGAGACTGTGCTGAATCCAAGAGAAACAAGCTGAAGGTTAGCCAACCTCTCCTGGGTGGTGTGAGGGATGGACCTCTTAAGGAATTAGGAAGCACCCTGAGTGTGAATATTGAAGGTTTGTTTATCTCTATCAAGTGTCCCGGTCTTTGAGTCCTTCTCAAAGAATTGATTCCATAAAGCCTTGATTCTAAAGTAGGCATTAGATTTCCTAGACTCTTTCTCAATCAAGATTCCATCACAGAATTCAATCCTACAAAAATTATTTGAGTGACTATTTTCTTAACTCTTCCAAGAAGGGTACAAATCTAGTACCATTCTAGATACATAGGCAAGAAATTAATTCATTGTATATAATGAATGACTTTGGGACATTACGCTTAATTCTTCCATGGAATGTGGTTGAGAAGACCTTAAGGAGTATGAGAGAGTTTACATTAGGCCTACTGTGGAACAACAAACTCCACCTATAGTAAGTGTTTCCCTTTAAGAATTAGAATAAAATTTCAGAGTCAAATGAAGAAATCCTCTCAGAACTGAGTAACCCATGGCCAGTGACATCTCCTTATGCAGCAGTAATGCTCCATTTTAGGTATCAATCTTAATAAGAGTTAAATCTTCTATGAATCAATGTGACAAAAAAAATCATAATAATCAGACTAAATGCCTGTTGATGCCACATGCTTTGTTGTATGGAGACTGAGTAACAGAATGTGAACAGATTAGCACCTTCCAGCCCTCTCTGCTGGGACACCATCTCCAAGGAATGCTCCCCAGGCAGTAGGCCAGCCAGAGCAGCTCTGCATATGAACAAGAGTACCTTCAGGTGTCAAGACAGATGATAAACTTTAGAAGCAGGCTGAATGAATTCAGCCAGAGAGCTTTTTCTGCCAAGTACTTTCAGAGATTTGTGGAAGATGTTTCCAGAGTCTGGAAATTGATCCTTATTGACTCCAGCAGGGAAACTATGACTTACAAGCCTTGTTTTGAATATAGATTAGTGAGCCAGAGCCACCTGGCAGTAAAAACAAACCAACCAGGCCTTTTCTGAACTGACAAACCACCTCTAAGCCAAGGAAGCAAGTCTGTCTTTGCCATTAATGTATCTCTTAGTTAAAATAACAAGAAGAAGAAAATATAACCAGCTAGTTTCAAGAGAACAAATTCAGAGGAATTTCTCCTCCCATTTATTTCCTTCCATAACTTCTTTCAACATTTTAAACATTTACTTTGGGAGTGAGGTAAGGAAGTAAACGCCCTCCGAAAGGAAAAAAAAAAATAGAATAAGAGCATAAAGACCTACGGAAACAGACCCCTAAGGAAATAGAAGCAAATAATACTTGAATAAATTGGCTTAATCAAGATTAATTCTGTTTATTAACAAGCAGAATTGTTATAAAAGCTAAGTAAGCAGTGGTCTGTGTCTCATTAGGTCAAACGACTCTCTTGGAAAAGATGGAACTTGGAACCACAGTGAAAGCTGCCCTCATAGTAAGGAGGGAGAGAAAGTCCTCCCACAGAACTGTTTGATGTAAAGACCCAGAAGGGAAATTAAATACAGCTTTATTTGAGGCAAACTCTGCACTTGTTCTTCCCTTTAAAAATAAAATAAAATATATTTGAAAGAGTGAAATAAGTGTGGAATTTTACATTTAAACACTACTTAATCCATTTATGAAAGTAACAGTAGCTAACATTTTATCTCCATCAAGTGCCATAGTAAGTGCTTTATGAATCCTCTCCTGTAGTCCACACTACAAAGCTAGGGAAAAGTACTGGTATTATCTCTTTTGACTGAATTAATTGGTCCCTTTTCTGTTACTTTGGATTTTTTAAGTATATATTGCATACTTACTATGTGCTAGGCACTGTGCTGGCCTCTAGGTGTGGTCCCTGCCCTCAGGAAACTTATAGACAATACAAAATATTTAAAAAACAAAAACAAAAAAACAGGGGGCTATGGTAGAAAATAATGAAGGAGGAAGAAATCTGCTGAAGTGGCCAGGTCAGCTAAAACCTCAGAGATAAGAAAGAACCAGCCGTGTGATGAGCAAGAGGAATGAGCAAACCAAGGCAGAGCATGTGCAAGGGCCTGAGCTAGACAGAACTTTGTGTATTTACAGTTTAAGAAGAAGGTGGAGCCTGGCATGGTGGTTCATGCCTGTACTCCCAGCTTCTCAGGAGGCTGCAGCAGGATTATCCCTTGAGTCCAGGAATTTGAGCCTAGTCTGGGCAACATAGTGAGACTCCATCTAAGAAGGTGGGTTTGTGAGAAAACAGTGAGCAAGAGGGAGGGGAGCATGAGATAAATTTGCAGAGGTGAACACAGGCCAGACCGCAAAGGAGGTTTCAGAACTTGTTACAGAGTTTGGGTGTATTTTAAGTACAATAGAAGCTCCTGAAAGGTTTTAAGCCCAAGAATAATAGGATCTGATTTGCATTTTTTTAATTACTCAAATGGATCTTTGGAGACTGGATGTAGGAGTTCATAAAGGAAGTCAGAGATACAAGTTAGGAAACTAGTGTTTAGGTAAAGGAGACAGTGGCTTGGGCAGCCTATAGGATGGCTGTGGAAAAGAAACAGGGTCAAGGAACACTTCGCAGGCAGAATTAATTGAGTTCCACCTTTCACACAGTTCTAAAATAGCAGTTACCACATTCTCTCTTAACTGTTCCTTTGTCTCTTTCTGCCAATAACTCCCATCTCTCTCTAAATGCAGGAACAATATTTCACCATCTGTGATTCCTCAAAACCAAGGATAGTGCCTGATAAATTATCAATAAGTATTTGATAAATACATGTTAATAAGGTAAAAAAGATGCAACTTACTCTGGGGGGGTTAACTACCTGCTCTGTGTTGTCTTACCTAGGTTAAAATTATGAAAGGGCAAAGCAGGCAAGTTCTATTCTGAAAGAGATGGAGTCATTCTAGCACTCCTCTAGAGTAGGAAACCCAGGACTACGATATGGAGAATTTGAAGATTCTAGCTAAAGGGCATGTGGATAGTATTGAGATTGGGTAATCCAATCCCCTGCTTCTCAGACATCAGAAGAGGTAGTACAGTGTACTGGTTAAAAGAATAGACTTTGATACCAGGTTCAAATCTGTTTATTGCGGCACTCTTCACAATAGCAAAGACTTGGAACCAACCTAAATGTCCATCAATGATAGACTGGATTAAGAAAATGTGGCACATATATACCATGGAATACTATGCAGCCATAAAAAAGGATAAGTTCATGTCCTTTGTAGGGACACGGATGAAGCTGGAAACCATCATTCTCAGCAAACTATCGCAAGGACAAAAAACCAAACACTGCATGTTCTCACTCATAGGTGGGAATTGAACAATGAGAACACTTGGACACAGGAAGGGGAACATCACACACTGGGGCCTGTCGTGGGGTAGGGGGAGGGGGGAGGGAGAGCATTAGGAGATATACCTAATATAAATGACGGTTAACGAGTGCAGCACACCAACATGGCATATGTATACATATGTAACAAACCTGCACATTGTGCACATGTACCCTAGAAATTAAAATATAATTTTAAAAAAAAAAGATAAAGGCTATATCACCACTGATCCTACAGAAATACAAACTAACATCAGAGAACACTATAAAAAACCTCCACGCAAATAAACTAGAAAATCTAGAAGAAATAGATAAATTCCTGGGCACATACACCCTCCCAAGACTAACCCAAGAAGAAGTCAAATCCCTGTATAGACCAATAACAGGTTCTGAAATTGAGGCAGTAATTAATAGCCTACCAATCAAAAAAAAAAAAAAAAGCCCAGGACCAGACGAAATCACAGCAGAATTCTACCAGAAGTACAGAGAGGATCTGGTACCATTCCTTCTGAAACTATTCCAAGAAATAGAAAAAGAGGAACTCCTCCTTAACTCATTTTATGAGGCCAGCATCATCCTGATTCCAAAACCTGACAGAGATACAACAAAAAAAGAAAATGTCAATATCCCTAATGAACATTGATGTGAAAATCCTCAATAAAATATTGGCAAACTAAATCCAGCAGTACATCAAAAAGCTTACCCACCATGATCAAGGCGGCTGCATCCCTGGGATGCAAGGCTGATTCAATATACACAAATCAGTTAACGTAATCCATCACAGAGCCAATGACAAAAACCACACAATTATCTCAACAGATGCAGAAAAGGCCTTCAATAGAATTCAATACCCCTTCATGCTAAAAACTCTCAATAAACTAGACTTTGATGGAACATATCTCAAAATAGTAAGAGCTATTTATGACAACCCCATAGCCAATATCATACTGAATGGGCAAATCTGGAAGTATTACCTTTGAAAACTGGCACAAGACAAGGATGCTCTCTCTCACCACTCCTAATCAACTTAGTATTGGAAGTTCTAGCCAGGGCAATCAGGCAAGAGAAAGAAAGGGTATTCAAATAGAAAGGAGGAAGTCAACTTGTCTCTGTTTGCAGATGACATTATTGTATATTTAGAAAACCCCATCATCTCAGCCCAAAATCTCCTTAAGCTGATAAGAAACTTCAGTAAAGTCTCAGGATACAAAATCAATATGCAAAAATTACAAGCATTCCTATACACCAATAATAGAAAAACAGAGAGCTAAATCATGAGTGAACTCCCATTCACAATTGCTACAAAGAGAATAAAATACCTAGGAATACAACTTACAAGGGATGTGAAGAAACTTTTTCAAGGAGAACTACCAACCACTGCTCAAGGAAATGAGAGAGTACATAAACAAATGGAAAAACATTCCATGCTCATGGATAGGAAGAATCAATATCATGAAAATATTCACACTGTTTAAAATAATTTATAAATTCAATGCTTTTCCCATCAAGCTATCATGGACTTTGGTCACAGAATTAGAAAAAACAACTTTAAATGTCATATGGAACCCAAAAAAAAGAGCCTGTATAGCCAAGACAATCCTAAGCAAAAAGAACAAAGCTGGAGGCATCACACTACCTGACTTCAAACTATACTACAAGGCTACAGTAACCAAAACAGCATGGTACTGGTACCAAAACAGAGATATAGACCAATGGAATAGAACAGAGGCCTCAGAAATAATACCACACATCTACAACCATCTGATCTTTGACAAATCTGACACAATCAAACAATGGGGAAAGATTCCCTATTTAATAAATGGTGCTAGGAAAATGGCTAGCCTTATGAAGAAAACAGAAACTGGACCCCTTTCTTACACCTTATACAAAAATTAACTCCAGATGGATTAAAGACTTAAAGGTAAAATCTAAAGCCATAAAAACCCTAGAAAAAAACCTAGGCGATACCATTCAGGACATAGGCATAGACAAAGACTTCATGTCTAAAACACCAGAAGCAATGGCAACAAAAGCCAAAATTGACAAATGGTATCTAATTAAACTGAAGAGCTTCTGCACAGCAAAAGAAACTATCATCAGAGTGAGCAGGCAACCTACAGAAGAGGAGAAAATTTTTCCAATCTACCCATCTGACAAAGGGCTAATATCCAGAATCTACAAAGAACTTAAACAAATCTATAAGGAAAAAAACCAACCCCGTCAAAAAGTGGGCAAAGGAAACTTCTCAAAAGAAGACATTTATGCAACCAACTAACATGAAAACAATTCCATCATCACTGGTCATTAGAGAAATGCAAATCAAAACCACAATGAGATATTGCCTCATGCCAGTTAGAATGGTGATCTAGACTTTCTAGAAACAACAGATGCTGGTTAGGATGTGGAGAAATAGGAATGTTTTTACACTATATGTGGGTGGTATAAATTAGTTCAACCATTGTGGAAGACAGTGTGGTGATTCCTCAAGGATCTAGAACTAGAAATGCTATTTGACCCAGCCATCCCATTACTGAGTGTACACCCAAAGGATCATAAATCATTCTACTATAAAGACACATGCGCATGTATGTTTATTGTAGCACTATTCACAATAGCAAAGACTTGGAACCAACCCAAATGCCCATCAATGATACACTGGATAAAGAAAATGTGGCACATACACACCATGGAATACTATGGAGCCATAAAAAGAATGAGCTCATGTCCCTTGCAGGTACATGGATGAAGCTGGAAATCATCATCCTCAGCAAACTAACACAGGAATATAAAACCAAACACCACATGTTCTCACTCATAAGTGGGAACTGAATAATGAGAACACATGGACACAGGGAGGGGAACATCACACACCGGGGCCTGACAGGGATTGGGGGAGAAGAGGAAGGAGAGCATTAGGACAAATACCTAATGCATGTGAGGCTTAAAACCTAGATGGCGGGTTGATAGGTGCAGCAAACCACCATGGCACATGTATATGTATTTAACAAATCTTCACGTTCAGCACATGTATCCCAGAACTTAAAGTAAAATAAAATAAAGAAATAAAAATAAAATGATACAGGATATCAAAGGCAAAATGACCAATTTAACAAATAACCAAATAGACCTGACAGAGCTGAAAAAATACTATAGAAGTTCCATACTGTAATTGCAAGATTAATAGCAAAATAGACCAAGCTAAAAACAGAATCTCCTCAGAGCTCAAAAACTTTTCTCCAAAATAACTCAGTCAATCAAAAATAAAGAAAAAAGAATGTAAAAAGAATGACTGAAATCTCTGTGAAATATGGCGTTATGTAAAGAGACCAAATCTATGACTCACTGTGTCCCTTAAAAAGACAGAGAGAAAACAAATAACTTGGAAAACATGTTTGAGGATATAATCCATAAAAATGTTCTCAACCTCACTAGAGAGGCCAAAATTCAAATCCGGAAAATGCAAAGAATGCCTGAGACAAACTGTACAAGACAACCATCACTAAAAAACTAGTCATCAGATCCTCCAAGGTCAAAATGAAAGAAAAAATGTTAAAGGCAGCTAGAGAGAAGGGGCAGGCCAAATACAAAAGAAACCCCATGAGTCTCCCTTTGGTCAACTACAAGGGGAATAGTGGACTTTTCAGCAGAAACCTTACAAGCCAGAAGAGATTGAAAACCTATATTCAACATTCTTAAAGAAAAAAAACTCCAATTGAGAATTTCATATCAAGCCAAACTAAGCCTCATAAGCAAAGGAGAAATAAGATCCTTTTCAGACAACCAAATGCTAAGGGAATTTGTTACCAGCAGACCTGCTTTATAAGAGGCCCTTAAGGGAGTGCTAAACATGGAAAGGAAAGATCATTATTGGCCATTACAAAAACACACTTAAGTACATAGACCATTGACACTACAAAGCAACCACACAACCAAGACTGCATTATAGCCAGCCAACAACACATGTAACACAAGATCAAATCAAGTCGACACATATCAATGTTAACCTCAAATGTAAATGGGCTAAATGCCCAAATTAAAAGGCACAGAGTGGCAAGTTGGACAAAGAAGCAAGACCCAACAGCATGTTGTCCTCAAGAGACCCATTTCACTTGCAATGACACCTATGGGCTCAAAGTAAAGGGATGGAGAAAAATCTACCAAACATATGGAAAACAACAAAAAAGCCAAGCTTGCTATTCTTTGTTGTTGTTGTCGTTGTTGTTGTTGTTGTTGTTGCTTTGAGACAGAGTCTCAGTCTCTCACCAAGGCTGGAGTTCAGTGGTGCAAACACAGCTTACTGCAGCCTCAATCTCCAGGTCTCATGTGATCCTCCCACCTCAGCCCCATGAGCAGCTGGGACCAGAGGTGCACACCACCATGGCTCAGTTATTTTTTTTTTATTTTTTTGTAGAGATGAGGTCTCCCTATGCTGCTGAAGCTGGTATCAAACTCCTGGGCTCAAGCAACCCTCCCACCTCAGCCTCTCAAAATGTTGGCATTATAGGCATGAACCACCATGCCCAGCCTAGGTGTTGATAATCTAATTTCATACAAAACAGACTTTAAATCAACAACAATGAAAAAACACAAAGAAAAGCATTACATAATGGTAAAATGTTCAATTGAACAAGAAGACTTAACTATTCTAAATATGTATGCACCCAAAACAAGACCACCCAGATTCATAAAACAAGTTCTTAGAGGCCTATGAAGAGACTTAGATAACTACACAATAACAGCAGGAGAATGCAACATGCCACTGACAGTATTAGACAGATCTTCAAGGTGAAGAACTAAAAAGATATTCAGGATCTAAATATCGACACTTGACCAAATGGGCCTAATAGACATCTACAGAACTCTCTACACAAAAACAATGGATATACATACTTCTCATCTGCCCATAGCACATACTCTAAATCAACCACACAATCAACCACGAAAGAATCTTAAGCAAATTCAAAAAAAAAAACTCGAAATCATACAAACCACACTCTCAGACCACAGCACAATGAAAATAGAAGTCAGTAATAAGAAGATATCACTCCAGACCATACAATTACATGAAAATTAAACAACTTACACCTGAATGACTTCTGGGTAAACAATGAAATTAAGGCAGAAATCAAGAAATTCATTGAAAGTAATGAGAACAAAGATAAAAAATACCAGAATCTCTGAGACACAGCTAAAGTAATATTAAGAGAGAAGTATATAGTGCTAAATATTCACATCACAAAATTAAAAAGATCTCAAGTAGGGGTGGTTGGCAAGATGGCCAAACAGGAACAGCTCTGGTCTGCAGCTCCCAGCAAGATCAACATAGAAGGCGAGTGATTTCTGCATTTCCAACTGAGGCACCTGGCTCATCTCACTGGGACTGGCTACACAGTGGATGCAACCCATGGAGGGCAAGCAGAAGCAGGGTGGGGTGTTGCCTCACCCAGGAAGCACAAGGGGTTGGGGAACTCCCTCCCCTAACCAAGGGAAGCTGTGAGGGACTGTGCCATGAGGACCAGTGCATTTCAGCCCATATACTACGCTTTTCCCACAGTCTTCGCAACCCACAGACCAGGAGATTCCCTCTGGTGCCTGTGTCACCAGGATCCTGGGTTTCACCACCAAAACTGGACGGCCATTGGGCAGACACTGAGCTAGCTGCAGGAGTTTCTTTTCATAACTCAGTGGTGCCTGGAATGCCAGTGAGATGGAACAGTTCACTCCCCTGGAAAGAGGGCTGAAGCCAGGGAGTCGAGTGGTCTAGCTCAGTGTATCCCAGGCCCACGGAGCCCAGCAAATTAAGATCTACTGGCTTGAAATTCTCACTGCCAGCACAGCAGTCTGAAGTCAACCTGGGACATTCCAGCTTGGTGGGGGATGGGGCATCTGCCATTACTGAAGCTTGAGTAGGCGGTTTTCCCATCACAGCATAAACAAAGCCTCTGGGAAGTTCAAACAGGGCGGAGTCCACCACAGCTTGGAAAACCACTTTAGCCAGATTGCTGCACTAAATTCCTCCTCAGTAGGCAGGGCATCTCTGAAAGAAAGGCAGCAGCCCCAGTCAGGGCCTTATAGATAAAAATTCCCATCTCCCTGGGACAGAGCACCTGGAGGAGGGTGTGGCAGTGGACACAGCTTCAGCAGACTTAAATATTCCTGCCTGCCAGACCTGAAGAGAGCAGCAGATCTCCCAGCACAGCACTCAACCTCTGCTAAGGGACAGACTGCCTCCTCAAGTGGGTCTCTGACTGCCATGCCTCCTGACTGGGAGACACCTCCCAGCTGGGGTTGACAGACACCTCATACAGGAGAGCTCCAGCTGGCATCTGGCAGGTGCCCTCTGGGATGAAGCTTCCAGAAGAAAAAACAGGCAGCAATCGTTGCTGTTCTGCAGTCTCCACTGGTGATACTTAGGCAAACAGGGTCTAGAGTGGACCTCCAGCAAACTACAGCAGACCTGCAGCAGAGGGACCTGACTGTTAGAAGGAAAACTAATGAACAGAAAGGAATAGTATCAACATCAACAAAAAAGGACGTCCACACCAAAACCCTATCTGAAAGTCACCAACATCAAAGACCAAAGGTAGATAAATCCACAAAGATGGGGAGAAACTAGCGCAAAAAGTCTGCAAATTGCAAAAACCCGAATGCCTCTTCTCCAAACAATCACAACTCCTTGCCAGCAAGGGAACAAAACTGGATGGAGAATGAGTTTGACAAATTGACAGAAGTAGGCTTCAGAAGGTGGGTAATAACAAACTCCTCTAAGCTAAAGGAGCATATTCTAACCCAATGCAAGGAAGCTAAGAACCTTGAAAAAAGGTTAGACGAATTGCTAACTAGAATAACCAATTTACAGAAGAACATAAATAACCTGATGGACCTGAAAAACACAGCACAAGGACTTCGTGAAGCATACACAAGTATCAATTGCTGAATCAATCAAGCAAAAGAAAGGATATCAGAGATTTAAGATCAACTTAATGCAGTAAAGCATGGAGACAGAATTAGAGAAAAAAGAATAAAAAAGAACAAACAAAGCCTCCAAGAAATATGGGAGTATGTGAAAAGACCAAACGTGCATTTGATTGGTGTAACTGAAAGTGACAGAGAAAACGGAACCACGTTGGAAAACACTCTTTAGGATATTATCCAGCAGAACTTCCCCAGCCTAGCAAGACAGGCCAACATTCAAATTCAGGAAATGCAGAGAACACCACAAAGATACTCCTCAAGAAGAATAACCCCACGACACATAATCATCAGATTCACCAAGGTTGAAATGAAGGAGAAAATGTTAAGGGCAGCCAGAGAGAAAGGTCGAGTTACCCACAGAGGGAAGCCCATCAGACTAACAGCTGATCTCTCTGCAGAAACCCTACAAGCCAGAAGAGAGTGGGGGGCAATATTCAACATTCTTAAAGAGAAGAATTTTCAACTCAGAATTTCAATTCAGTCAAACTAAGCTTCATAAGCAAAGGAGAAATAAAATCCTTTACACACAAGCAAATGCTGAGAGATTTTGTCACCACCAGGCCTGCCTTACAAGAGCTCCTGAAGGAAGCACTAAATATGGAAAGGAACCAACGGTACCAGCAACTGTAAAAACATACCAAATTGTAAAGGCCACTGACATTATGAAGAAACTGCATCAACTAATGGGCAAAATAACCAGCTAGCATCATAATGACAGGATCAAAATCACACATAACAATATTAACCTTAAATGTAAATGAGCTAAATGCCCCAAATAAAAAGACATAGACTGGCAAATTAGATAAAGAGTCAAGACCCATTCGGTGTGCTGTGTTCGGGAGAACTATCTCACATGCAAACACACACATATGCTCAAAGTAAAGGGATGGAGGAATATTTACCAAGCAAATGGAAAGCAAATAAAAGCAGGGGTTGCAATCCTAATCTCTGATAAAACAGACTTTAAACCATCAAAGATCAAAAGAGACAAAGAAGGGCATTACACAATGGTAAAAGGATTAACACAATAAAAAGAGATAACTATCCTAAATATATATGCACCCAATACGGGAGCACCCAGATTCATAAAGCAAGTTCTTAGAGAACTACAAAGAGACTTAGACTCCCAAACAATAATAGTGGGAGACTTTAACACCCCACTGTAAATATTAGACAGATCAATGAGACAGAAAATTAACAAGAATATTCAGGACTTGAACTCAACTCTGGACCAAGAGGACCTAATAGACGTCTACAGAACTCTCCACCCCAAATCAACAGAATATACATTCTTCTCAGCACCATATTGCATTTATTCTGAAATTGACCACATAATTGGAAGTAAAACACTCCTCAATAAATGCAAAAGAATAGAAATCATAACAAACAGTCTCAGACCACAGTGCAATCAAATTAAAACTCAGGATTAAGAAACTCACTCAAAACCGCACAACTACATGGAAATTGAACAACCAGCTCCTGAATGACTACTGGGTAAATAACGAAATGATGGCAGAAATCAAGATGTTCTTTGAAACCAATGAAAACAAAGACACAACGTACCAGAATCTCTGGGACATGGCTAAAGCAGTGTTTAGAGGGAAATTTATAGCACTAAATGCCAACAAGAGAAATCTAAAATCGACACCCTAACATCACAATTAAAAGAACTAGAGAAGCAAGAGAAAACAAACTCAAAAGCTAGCAGAAGACAGGAAATAACTAAGATCAGAGCAGAACTGACAGAGACACGAAAAATTCTTTAAAACATCAATGAATCCAGGAGCTGGTTTTTTGAAAAGATAAACAAAATAGATAGACTGCTAGCCAGATTAATAAAGAAGAAAAGAGAGAATAATCAAAAAGAAACAACAAAAAATGATAAGGGGATATCACCACTGATCCCACAGAAATACAAACTACAACCAGAGAATACTATAAACACCTCTACACAAATAAACTAGAAAATCTACAAGAAATTGATACATTCCTGGACACATACACTCTCTCAAGTCTAAACCAGGAAGAAGTTTAATCACCGAATAGACCAATAACAAATTCTGAAATTGAGGCAGTAATTAATAGCCTACCAACCAAAAAAAGCCCAGGACAATACAGATTCATAGCCGAATTATACCAGAAGTAAAAAGAGGAGCTGGTACCATTCCTTCTGAAACTATTCCAAACAATAGAAAAAGAGGGAATCCTCCGTAACTCATTTTATGAGGCCAGCATCATCCTGATTCCAAAACCTGGCAGAGACACTATAAAAAAAAAATTTCAGGCCAATAGCCCTGATGAACATTGATGCGAAAATCCTCAGTAAAACACTGGCAAAATTAATCCAGCAGCACATCAAAAAGCTTATCCAACACGATCTGGTCGGCTTCACCCATGGGATTCAAGACTGGTTCAACATACATAAACCAATCAACATAATCCATCTTATAAACAGAACCAATGACAAAAACCACACAATTATCTCAATAGATGCAGAAAAGGCCTTCAACAAAATTCAATGCCCCTTCATGCTAAAAACTCTCAATAAACTAGGTATTGGTGGAACATATATCGAAATAACAACAGCTATTTATGACAAACCCATAGCCAATATCATACTGAATGAGCAAAAGCTGGAAGCATTCCCTTTGAAAACTGGCACAAGACAAGGATACTTTCTCTCACCACTCCTATTCAACATAGTATTAGAAGTTCAGGCCAGGGCAATCAGTCAAGAGAAAGAAAGAAAGGGTATTGAAATAGGAAGAGAAAAAGTCATATTGTCCGTGTTTGCAGATGACATTATTATATATTTAGAAAATCCCATCATCCAAGCCCAAAATTTCCTCAAGCTGTTAAGCAACTTCAGCAAAGACTCAAAACACAAAATCAATGTGCAAAAATCACAAGCATTCCTGGACACCAATAATAGACAAACAGAGAGCCAAAACATGAGTGAACTCCCATTCACAATTGCTACAAAGAGAACGAAATACCTAGGACTACAATTTACAAGGGATGTGAAGGAACTCTTCAAGGAGAACTACAAACCACTGCTCAAGGAAATGAGAGAGGACACAAACAATTGGAAAAACATTCCATGCTCAAGAATCAATATTGTGAAAATGACCATACTGCCCAAAGTAATTTATAGATTCAATGCTATCCCCATCAAGCTACCATTGACTTTCTTCACAAAATTCGAAAAAGCTACTTTAAAGTTCATATGGGACCAAAAAAGAGGCCACATAGCCAAGACAATCCTAAGCCAAAAGAACAAAGCTGGAGGCATCACACTACCTGATTTCAAACTATACTACAAGGCTACAGTAACCAAAACAGCAAGGTACTGGTACAAAAACAGAGATATAGACCAATGGAACAGAACAGAGACCTCAGAAATAACACCATACATCTACAACCATCTGATCGTTGCCAAACCTGACAAAACAAGCAATGGGGAAAGGATTTCCTGTTTAATAAATGGTGTTGGAAAAACTGGCTAGCCACATGCAGAAAACTGAAACTGGGTCCCTTCCTTACATCTTATACAAAAATTAACTCCAGAAGGATTAAAGATTTAAACATAAAACCTAAATCCATAAAAACCCTAGAAGAAAACCCAGGCAATACCACTCAGGACATAGGCATGGGCAAGGACTTCATGACCAAAACACCAAAAGCAATGGCAACACGAGCCAAAATACACAAATGGGATCTAATTAAACTAAAGAGCTTCCGCTCAGCAAAAGGAACTATCATGAGAGTGAACAGGCCAACTACAGAATGGGAGAAAATTTTTGCAATCTACTCATCTGACAAAGGGCTAATATCCAGAATCTACTAAGAACTTAAACAAATTTACAAGAAAAAAACAAACAACCCCATCAAAAAGAGGGTGAAGGATATGAACAGACACTTCTCTAAATAAGACATTTATGTAGCCAACAGACACATGAAAAAAAGCTCATCATCACTGGTCATTAGAGAAATGCAAATCAAAACCACAAGGAGATACCATCTCATTCAGTTAGAATGGCGATCATTAAAAAGTCAGGAAATGACAGATGCTGGAGAGGATGTGGAGAAATAGGAACACTTTCACACTGTTGGTGGGAGTTCAACATTGGAAATTAGTTCAACCATTGTGGGAGACAGTGTGGTGATTCCTCAAGGATCTAGAACTAGAAATACCATTTGACCCAGCCATCCCATTACTGGGTATATACCCAAAGGATTATAAATCATGCTGCTATAAAGACACGTGCACACATATGTTTATTGTGGCACTATTCACAATAGCAAAACTTGGAACCAACCCAAAAGCCCATCAATGATAGACTGGATAAAGAAAATGTGGCACATATACACCATGGAATACTATGAAGCCATAAAAAGGATGAGTTCATGTCATCTGCAGGTACATGGATAAAGCTAGAAACCAACATTCTCAGTAAACTAACACAAGAACAGAAAACCAAACACCGCATGTTCTCACTCATAAGTAGGAGTTGAACAATGAGAACACATGGACACAGGGAGGGGAATATCACATTCCAGGGCCTGTCAGGGGATGAGAGGCTAGGAGAGGGATAGCATTAGGAGAAATACGTAATGTAGATTACTGGTTGATGGATGCAGCAAACCACTATGGCATGTGTATACCTATGTAACAAACCTGCATGTTCTGCACATGTACCCCAGAACTTAAAGTGTAATTAAAAAATAAATAAATAAAATAAATAAATAAAAAGATCTCAAGTAAACAACTTAACACCGAACCTTGAGGAACTAGAAATACCAGAGAAAACCAACCCCAAAGGTAGCAGAAGACAAGTAACAAGCAATATCAGAGCTGAACTTAAGGAAACTGAAACACACACACACACGCACATGCACAAAACCACAAAAAATCAACAAACCAGACATCAGACCTTTAAAAGAATAAATAAGATAGACAGCTAACTAGATTAATAAAAAATGAATATCCAAATAAACACAATTAGAAATGACAAAGGAGACATTACCACCAACCCCACGGAAATACAAAAATCCATCAGAGACTATTATGAACACCTCTACATCTACAAGAAATGGGTAATTCCTGGAAATATACAACCTCCCAAGACTGAACTAGGAGGAAATTTAAACCTTGAACAGACCAGTAATGAGTTCCCAAATTGAATCAATAATCAAAAGCCTACCAACTGGAAAAAGCCCAGGACCAGACAAACTCACAGCTAGATTCCACCAGACATACAAAGAAGATCTGGTACCATTCCAACTGAAACGGTTCCAAAAAATTGAGGAGGAGGGACTCCTCCCTAACTCATTCGATGAGGCCAGTATCATCCTGATACCAAAACCTGGCAAAGACTCAAGAAAAAAAAGAAAATTTCAGGCCAATATCTCAGTCTCTCACCAAGATGAGATGAACAAAGATGCAAAAATCCTCTACAAAATACTAGGTAATTAATACAGCAGCACATCAAAAAGCTAATTCACCATGATCAAGTAGGCTTTATCTCTGGGATGCAAGGTTGGCTTAACATATGTAAATCAACAAATGTGATTCATCACATAAACAGAACTAAAAACAAAAAACACATAATCATCTCAATAGATGCAGAAAAGGCTTTCAGTAAAATTCAACATCCCTTCGTGTTGAAAACTCTCAACAAACTAGGCATTGAAGGAATATGCTTCAAAATAATAAGGGCCATCTATCACAAACCACAGCCAACATCATACTGAACAGGCAAAAGCTAGAAGCTTTCCCCTTAAGAACTGGAACAAGACAAGGATGTTCATCTCACCACTCCTATCCAACATAGTTCTGGAAGTCCTAGCCAGAAAATCAGGCAAGAGAAAGTAATAAAGGGCATCCAAATAGGAAGAGAGGAAGTTAAACTATCTCTGCAGACATATGATTTTGCACCTAGAAAACTCTATAGTCTGCTCAAAAGTTCTTAGATCTGATAAATAACTATAGCAAACTTTCAGGATACAAAATCAACGTACAAAAATCAGTGGCATTTCTATATACCAATAATGTCTAAGTTGAACGTCAAATCAAGAACACAATCCCATTCACAATGACCACAAAAAATTAAATACATAGTAATACAGCAAACCAGAGAGGTGAACAATATCTACAATGAGATTTGCAAAACACTGCAGAAAGAAATCAGAGATGACACAAACAAACAGAAAAACATTACATGCTCACAGATAGGAAGAATCAATATTATTAAAATGATCATACTGTCCAAAGCAATTTACAAATTCAATGCTATTCCTATCAAACTACCAATGACATTCTTCACAGAGTTAGAAAAAAACTATTTTTAAATTCATATGGAACCAAAAAGAGCCTAAATAGCCAAGGTAGTCCTAAGCAAAAAGAGTAAAGCTAAAAGCATCACATTACCCGACTTCAAACTATGCTACAAGGCTACAATTACCAAAACAGCATAGTACTGGTACAAAAACAGACACATAGGCCAATGGAACAGAATAGAGAGCCCAGAAATTAAGCCACACACCTACAACCAACTGATCTTCAACAAAGTTGAAAAAAACAAGCAATGGGGAAAGGACTACCTATTCAATAAATGGTGCTGGGATAACTGGCTAGCCATATGCACAAGATTGAAACTAGACCCCTTCCTTACATCATATACAAAAATCAACTCAAAATGGATTAAAGACTTGAATGTAAAAAGCTAAAACTACAAAACCCTGGAAAATAATCTAGGAAATATCATCCTGAATATAGGCCCTGCCAAAGATTTCATGACAAAGGTGCCAAAAGCAATCTCGACAAAAACAAAAATTGACAAATGGGACCTAATTAAACTAAAGAGCTTCTGCACAGCAGAAGAGACTATCAACAGATTAAATGGACAACCCACAGAATGGGAGAAAATATTTGCAAACTATGCATTCAACAAAGGTCTAATATCCTGAATCCATAAGGAGCTTAAACAAATTAACAAGCAAAAAAGAAACAACCCCATTAAAAAGTGGGCAAAGGATATGAACAGACTCTCTTCAAAAGTAGACACATACACAGCCAATAAGCATACAAAAAATGTTCAACATCACTAATTAGAGCAATACAATCAAAGCCACAATTAGATACCATCTCGCACCAGTCAGAAAGGCTATTATTAAAAAGTCAAAAAATAGCAGATGGTGGTGAGGCTACAGAGAAAAGGGAACACTTATACACTGCTGGTGGAAATGCAAATTAATTCAGCCATTATGGAAAGCAGTGTGGCAATTTCTCAAAGAACTTAAAACAGAACTACCATTTCACCCAGCAATTCCATTATTGAGTATACACCCAAAGGAATGTAAATTACTCTGCCATAGAGACACATGCTCATGTGTCTTCATTGCAGCACTATTCACAAAAGCAAAGACATAGAAGCAACCTAAATGCCCATCAACAAAGATTGGATAAAGAAAATGTGACACATATATACCATGAAATACTATGCAGCCATAAAATAAAAATGAGATCAGCCAGGTGCAGTGATTCATGCCTGTAATCCCAGCACTTTGGGAGGCTGAGGCAGGTGGATCACTTGAGGTCAATTTGACACCAGCCTGACCAACGTGGTGAAATCCTGCCTCTATCAAAACACACAAAAATTAGCCAGGCGTTGTGGTGCATGTCTGTAGTTCCAGCTACTCAGAAGGCTGAGGTAAGAGAATCGCTTGAACCCTGGAGGCAGAGGTTGCAGTGAGCCAAGATTGTGCCACTGCATTCTAGCCTGAGTGACAGAGTGAGACCTGTCTCAAAAAAAAAAAATTTTTTTTAATGAGATCATGTTTTTTGCAGCAACATGATGGAGCCAGAGGCCATTGTCCTAAGTGCACTAACACAGGAACAGAAAACTAAACACCGCATGTTCTCACTTACAAGTGGGAGCTAATATTGTGTACATATAGACAGAAAGAAGGAAACATTAGACACAAGGGCCTACTTGACAGTGGAGGGTGGAGGGAAGGAGGGAAAGGACCCAAAAACTACCTGTCCAGTACTATGTTTATTACACTATTACCCAGGTGATGAAATAATCTGTACACCCAACTCCCAAAACATGCAATTTTTCTAGGTAACAAACCTGCACATGTACCCTGAAACTAAAAGTTTCAAAATAAATATAAATAAATAAAAATAAAATAATCAGGGAAAAAAAGAGTGAGGTTATTCTGGTTTATCTGGGTGGGGCCAATATAACCACAATAGTACTTAAATTCAGAAGAAGGAGGTAGAAGAGTCCATGTCAGGGTGATAGAGTGAGAGAAAGACTCCATCAGCTACTGGTTTGGAAGACGGAAGTGGGACATGAGCCATGGAATGCTGGCAGGCTCTAGAAGCTGGAAAAGGCAAGAAAATAGATTCTCCCCTAAAGTCTCCAGAAGATTACAGTTCTGTTGACACCCTGATTTTTAGCAAGGCCCGTTTTGGACTTCTAACCTCCAGAACTGTAAGATTAATAAACCTGTATTGTTTTAAGCTACAAAATGTGTGGTAATCTGTTATAGCAGTGATAGGAAGCTATTGCACTATTACTTTTAGGGGTACTATGAGGATTAAATGAGTTAGTTATCTGTAAGAGTGTTCTTGGCATATGCCAGCCTTGTCTGAGCATCATCTATCTCCCTATATGGGGAGGATATCTGAGGGTTCAATGTCCTTGGCTGCCCAGTGCACTTGGGATAGCACTACTTCAATATATAATTTCATAAATTATGATAAATATACTCAAATGTAATTATGTAAATACAAGACTTCAAGACACAATTTTAGACCATGTAGTTTAAGATATAGACAATATTATAAGGCATTTTCTTCTACGTCCCAATGTCATTTCTCTTTCACCAAAATGCTGTGTCTGGATAGAAGACAATTGAATTGACTCTGAAGATGCCAGTTCTGAAACTATGAATTGCTATGCAATTTCTTACCTCCTCCTTTCCATCACCTAAAAAGGACAGATTTTTGTATTCACTATCGAGCATTTCTGTCCTTAATAAATAGCCTGAACCAATGCAAAGACAATGATTAATATTTGCATTAATTAGGGAAGGGCACATTCATTATCAACTGTAATCATTCGTTGGCTTAAACTGGAGTCTCTTTTGTTTAATAAACTCACCACTGCCATTCATTAAAATACAATACACAGCCAGGAACACCCTCCTGCCATGCATCACCTGGCTATGTCCCACTGGAGATTCAAACTCTGTGAGGCACCCCTTGAATGGCAAAGTTCTCCCACACATGGGAGAGTGCTCTTCCTTTTGATTCCTGTTGTTACCTGTACTGATCTCTCTCATAGACTTACCCAGGTATGCTGATGTGATTACTGGCTTTCTCTATAGCCTCCCCCACCAGGCTGTGAGCCCACTTGAGTACAGGCATTATGTTTATACCTAACTGAAAGAGAGTATGTTGAACTTATCAAATCCAAATTTGATTAGTTCCTGAATTTTCCTAATGTCGCTTTTAAAAATAAATGCTTCCAAAAGGGAGAAAATTCTGGTCCTAAAGGAGGCATCAGAAATTGAGGGTATGCCCTCTGAATGTCTGCTTTACACTCATGACTTCGAGCCTGAGATCAGGGTGGTAGCCTGAGCTCATTGTACCTTGTAAGAAGCCAAAGGCCAAGTCCACAAAGAGAACCAACTGCTGGTCTCAAAGCATTACAAAATTCAAAAACTGAATTAATTTCCTTTAGCAAGTTTTCTATAAGGGGCTGAAATCTTTGCTGAAAATTTGAGAGAGTTTCTAAAAACCCTTCAAACCTCTCATCTGGCAAGAGAGTCTTGGGTTTTTGCCTAACCTCAGGAAACACAACTTCAATGCATGCTGCAAGCAAATCATACCCTCAGACAGGTGACCCTGGAAACCTGGAGTGAAGAGTTATGCTGTTCAGGACAGTAGTCACTAGCCACATGTGGCCGTCGAACACTACAAGTACTCTAAGTGTGAAATATACACCCAATCTTGAAGGCAATACAAAGAATGTAGAATATTTCATTAATAATTTTTATATTGATTGGATATTGAAATAACATTTTTGATGTGTTGGATTAAACAAAATACATTATTCAAATTAAATTAACCTGTTTCTTTTACTTTTTAAAATGTGACTATATGAACCTGACGTGTAAAATTACACCTGTGACTTATGCTGTTTCTGTAGAACAACTTCTCACTATGAGGTAGGCATAGAGAGGTTACGTAACTGGACAAAGACTCACAGTAAGTTTTGAACTCAGGTAGTGAGACCCCAAGGGCCACACCCTTAGTCACTGGCCTATATGATTAAATATACATCTAAAGCACTTAGCACAGTGGCTGACACATGGTAAATATTTAATAAATGTTAGCAATTTGTAATACAACTTAATTTTGTCTCTCACTGTCTTATTACAATATATTCAGTGGGTTGGTTTCTTCCCATGCTCTTGGTCAAAACCTCAGACATCCCTATAACTTTTCTCATTACCTTTGGGTAAGGTAAAGTCCTATAGCCATGTTAAGTGGCAAAAAAAAAATCTTGATTCAGAAATTTTCAGAAAATCAGGCCACATTATATTGGTCAATACTTCTAGTCCTACCTTCTCCTGCCAGTACCCACCCACCTTCCTGTCTCCAACCCATCTGCCTCCCACTGCATCCTACCTGCAGCCATAAATATATCTTTCGGAGTGAAGTGGATTGTCCACTGTGACAATGTTTGGTCTGGGAATGTGGCTCAGAATTTCAATCCTTATCACCAAACCGCTCTTTCTCGTTTGCTTTTTCATTCGAATATCAGAAGAAATAAATAAAGTGAGTAGTTTTTTATTTGTATCACAGGTCCTAAACCATTAGCTTTTATTATATGAGGTAAAACCCTAAAGAAATATTTTTGTTGCAGTAACATTGGTTAGGAGTTTACTTTCTTTACTGCTGTAAATTAAGTGAGAATTGCATGCCCTCCTTCACCCCATTCGTGATTAAACCAATCTTATAAAAACTGGATTGTTCCTGGAATGTTCATGACTTGGCTAAAGGTGTCACTGTCTTCATGAGGTCCATTTCACCAACAATTTATCCAAAGGAAGGCTATGTTGATTCCAGTCAGGTTTCAGCAATTCACTTAAAACTTTCTAATTTCACTTCTTGGAAATTATTCCCCCAGCATTTCCTGTAACTGTGCCTTATCTGATTCTTTCACCCCAGAATGTTATTTTTATTGCAGTGTAAAACAGAAAACATTTTGAATTAGAATTGGAAGTCCTGACTGGTTTTCCATTTGATGCTGAATAATTTAATCCTGGTTAATTAGGCATGTGGAACCCTCAATGCACCCTGCAGAAAGGCTCAGCCTGACTTCTGGTGATGTTTCTGGAATACAGCTAATTGTCAGAAGCCATGTGTAGTAATAATGAGCACATCTTTGCCTCTTTTGCCCTCATGAGGGAAACTGGAGATTTCTAAAGTGGTATTTAGATGAGCTATGACGCTTTTTCAATGTTCTAAATTATAAAATGGAACATGCTGAAAGCAACTGGACTATCCATTTTACCCAGCTCTCAGTTCAAAGGGAATGTGCCTACCTCGAGACTCTTACTCTGGGATTTCCCCGGAAACAGAGAGTTAGCCTCAAGTCACTTTTCACTTTTTTTTATTTAAGAAACATGGGCAATTGCCTTTGTTCTGCAGCCTTCCAAAATTCGAGTTTATTCTTCCGAAGATTTAGGCAGAGTTACAAGGTGAAGATTTGTGCCTGTGCTAATTAGCAGCTCCTACTTCAGTTTGAGGGCTTAGGCTATAAAAAGACAAAGGAGACCGATAGGACCAGAGTACTTCTGGAATCCTTATAGAAGTGCTTCTTTGACAAATGTAAATTTTCAGACTGAAAAATCACATTCATTCTTAAATATATTTTCATCAGAATCTGACAGCCCTGCAAGTGCCTTCTGCCTATATTCGTTTATTAAATGTTGACTTCATATAACCAACCATTTTCATCTTTTAGAAAAGTTTCATCTGTTCTAAAAGAAGAAAGCTGTCAACATAATTTTAATTCTTTTTCTGACACATCTTTTTATGTTTTTATATTTGTGTTTTTTTCTTTCTCATATTATTTGGTCTATTATATGAAAGAATCTCCTTTCAAGTACTGATAAGAGAAAATTCAGGAGGACATCAAATTCAATTGATTTTATTTTATTGTGTTCTTAAGGATGAAATGTATCCAAGGAATCAGATTTATAGAGCTGAGAGGGAGCTTTAAGATCCTTCCACATCTGAGAGCACAAACTGAAAGTCCTGCTCAGAATGCATACCCCGGAGGGACTTCTGTTTGATTGCTCTGCAAAGGCAGCTCAAGCTTTTTAAAAGATGATACCTGTCACAGGACAGGCATTATCCTGTACCACAATCGAGGCAATTTTGTATCTACCATATTACATCCCTGCAACCTCACCTGTTTACTCTAATCGCATGCTTCTTGCACACAGGTAGGTTTGATCAATAGCTTTACTTCTTAGCAAATGGCACGAAAGTCCAAAGAGACTAATAATCTGCCCATGATCTATTTCTGGTTGGTGGCAATACCAAAGGCTAGAACCAGAGATTCTCAACCACCAAGCCATTCTTCTCTCCATTGTGATATATTCTTTACCACATTTAAGGGATAAAAGAGTCACTGCATCATCACTGTGCATTTCAGCACTGCTTCTCATATTGGGGACCCTGACATCCACTCCTATACACAAAGAAATTGCCAGATAGTTGACAGTTGAACAAAAACTGCAAAATTTAGAGGCTATCAAAGGCCAAAGACTTCCTCATACAAGCTCTAGAGATGGAGGCTCCTTTTCTAAAGCTCTCTCTGGTCTTTGGCTAATAGTTATTATTTATTGAGCCACTAGTACCTGCCAGCAGCATGCAAAGCACTATCACTTAATCATTTCATATTATCTCATTTAATCTTCACTAAGCTATGAAGTAGGTCTTGTTCTACACATGAGGAAACTAATGCATGGAGACCAATAAATCTCCCAGGGTCACATAGCCAGTGAGTGACCACAGCAGAACTTTATTTGAAAACAAGTTCACTATGCTACTACTACCAGTAAGTAACTTCTTCTCCATATAGTCAAATCAAGCAAAATTTTATTGAAAATAGTTTTTACCCTATCTTTGCCTTTTATCCCGGCCTATCTTTGATCAAAAGGAGAAAATATGTTACTAGTCTTCTCCCAAACCTTGAAAATTTTATCATCAAATCAGTTTATGACTTTCCTAAAAACCCTCATAAAAGGATTGATGGTACATCCCAGTGCTTGAACTTGTTAGGGTTATGGCCTAAATTCGTTACACTGATTCTTACTATGTTTTCAATAGAGTAGAGTAACTTCACCACCCAACAGACTATATTCTATTCTATTCCGTTCTCTTACTTTTGTCACAAGTCAAGTAACTCCAAATCCTTGCAGTATTATTTAAAGGGTCTATTTCCAATAGTGTAAGCATATCCACTCATCTTTCCTAAATGAGTGGTCTTCTAACTAGGGTGTATGGATGCAAAAACTTTCCTTAGGCTCTCTGAGAGTCCCATGAGAGTCGATTTCCAGATTCTCAGATACCATCTATCCTCTTTCCTAAAAATGACCTTCCTGAGAACAAACGTAATCGGAGCACCATGCTGTCTCTCTGTTCCCTCCTCCTCTTTCATAATAGCCCCTGTCCTGTTTTGTGAAAGGAAGGCAGACCTCACCCTTGCCACATCTTACAGCTGTGCATTACTCTGCAATGAAGAAGCTTCAGGGGCAACAAAGGGACAAATCAAAACATTGCTGTTGACCTTGTTGTTGAGAAAGTGAGTGACTCTCTAACTGGGTTATGTATCCTTTTATGAGTCAGATGGTTTCTAATGTATTATTTTAATCTAGCTAAATAAAGCCTGAGTCAAACAATCCACTGATTAAAAAAAACTTTCTTTTCCTGTTCTTATGAAAGATCACTGGATGATTTTTTGGAATCTAACTTGAAAGGAATCCAAAGAATTGACTGGCACTGAAATAACAAAACTTTCCATTTATTCATTTATGAACAAGGTTTCTCAATGCTTACAAATATAAAAAATGAAAAATAGATGTAACATTGATGCTAACTCGGTTTCATTCTAGCATTATTCATCCACAGATATAAGAACTAACTTTGAAAACTTCTATCTCTTTAAGAGACATATTTCCAATTAATTTTACTTTTTATATTTAATAAATACCCCGACCTGTAATGACAATCTGTACAAAAAAAAGTTAATACTTTGAAACTTATGGTGAGAGAAATATGCTAAGATAAATTCAACTTCAACATAAATAGCTGCAGTATTTAGACTCTTAAATGTATTTGATGCATTTAATAGGAATGCAATAAAATAAAATTATTTTAAAAGAGGAATGCAATAGCTATATTTTGAAATGTTCATATTTACAATACATAGTAAGTTATACTGCCAGGGACTGAAGGTTTGTGTCACCCCAAAATTTATATGTTGTAGTCCTAATTCCCAATGTGATGGTATTTGGAAGTAGGGCCTTTGGGAAGTAATTAGGTTTAGAAGAAGCTTTGAGGGTGGGACACTCATGATAGGATTAGTCTCCTTATAAGAGGAGAAGGACCAGAGCCCTCTCCTTCTACTGTGTGAGGTTACGGCAAGTTAGTGGCCATCTGCAAACCAGGGAGAAAGCCCTGAGATACCGAATCTGCCAGCACCTCAATCTTGGGCTTCCCAGCCTCCAGAACTATGAGAAATAAATGTTTCTTGTTTAAGCGACCCAGTCTATGGTATTTTGGTATAGAGGCCCAAACTGACTAAAACATACACATCTACTTAAACTTACACTGAAAAGTTCAGAAGTTAAAGATTTTAAAAGTTAAAAATGTGGAAAGGGGCCGGGCGCAGTGGCTCACGCCTGTAATCCCAGCACTTTGGGAAGCAGAGGGGGGTGGATCACTTGAGGTCAGGAGTTTGAGACCAGCCTAGCCAACGTGGTGAAACCCCATCTCTACTAAAAATAAAAAAAAATAGCCAGGTGTGGTGGCAGGCACCCATAGTCCCAGCTACTCAAGAGGCTGAGGCACGAAAATTGCTTGGACTCGGGAGGCAGAGGTAGTAGTGAGCCAAGATCCCACCACTGCACTCCAGCCTGGGTGACAGAGTGAGATTCTGTCTCAAAAATAATAATAATAATGTGGAAAGGAATTCCTTAGAAGCAAGCAAGGGGAAAAAATGACAATAATATCTATGAAGAAACTCCAAAGCTCTTTTTATCTTTCTTCATGTTTATTCCTATAGCCTAGATTTAATGGTCTTTAGTAGAAATATCCCAAAAGTTCACAATGTCTCGGTTAAATCTTAGCCCAGTGCTGCCTGTAGGAGAATTACTTTTTGAGTCCTATATCTTTTTTTATTTCTTATTTAAACATCTCAGACTTACCCTTTTAGGAGATAGTTCTAATTCCTCACTGTCCCACAAATCCTTTTCTATTATAAGTATGCTTAAACAGTGTGGAAATATGATATATATGTCATATTACAATGAAACTAGCAGTGAACTTAGAGAGAACAGAAAATTTTCACTCTTTGGTCCTCTCCCCATTCACTGCTAGTGAACATCTTAAGGCAGGGTGGCTTGGAGTAGCCTGACATCCCTCAATAGTTTTCCTTCACTCCTGTTCTTCCTTGGGTCAAACAAATATGTCTGCAAATCTTGAGCCCTGGTAAATCTCTGTAAACAGGAATAAAAGGGAAAGGGGGAAAATGCAAATTTCCTTCATATTCATCTGATATATAAAATTAATAATTTAATTTTCTAATATTTGGCATGGGGAGCCAAGGAATCTGGTCATGGCTTTGGACTCTTTAAAAGCAAGATTAGAACCAGGCACAGTGGCTCATGCCTGTAATTCCAACAACTTGGGAGGCTAAGGCAGGAGGATTGCTTGAGCTCAGGAGTTTGAGGCTGCAATGACCTGCCATCTTACCACTGCACTGCAGGCTGGGCCACAGAGCAAGACCTCATCTCTATAAAAAACAAAAAACAAAAAAATTCAATTAAATTAAATCAGACCTCCAAAGACCAAGATTCAAGGTTGCCATCCCTGTATCCTGTAACAACGATATGGACAGTAACTATATTCCAGCCATTTCACAAGAACAGACCTGTTGATTGCTTTAGAGGACCTGGGAAAATATTGCAAGTCTGGAGTTCAGATCTTACTCAGAGATTTTGTCTCTCTGAACCACCTCCAGCTTCTGAGAGATGATTGACCTCATGTGGTCAACAAAAATCTCTTAAGATCCTTTCTGACAAATGGTGTTTCTCTTTACTCATCCAGGACAACGTGGGCTACCGTCTACAGAAAGGACAGGATTTATTTCCCCCAATATCCAGTCCTTTGATTAGTGCTTCCACTCAGGTGATGATATATTTAATCATAGAGCCATTGAAAACAGTGTTCTTATAAATATATTGATGGGAGACACTCAATAAGCATTTTGCGGCATCTAGGTTCAAGAACTGCAATGGAAAATATAAAAGGAAGAAGAAAAAGGAGGAGGAAAGAGGAGAAAGAGGAAGAAAAAGAAGAGGAGGAGGAAAAAATGTCTCCAGCATTAAAGATAATTCATTCCATCTAGCTGAGAAGGCAAGATAACAGCAGAGAGTGTGTTCCAGTAAAAGATACTGTTCAGATGCTTAGTCATGACTTAAAACCAAATATAGCCTATAGACACAGCAGGGAATGACAATTAGCAAATTTCTTGATTAGGATACTTCTTAACCTTCTGGAGTCAATTTTAGTTTTCTTCATACAACCAAGAATTCTTGCCATTTATTAAATACAGAAATACCTATGAACAAACTTGAGTGCATTTCCACCAACATGTTTGCATTTCACCATCTCACATTTCACCACAGGGACCCAGGTTCAGTCAATGTCATGCTGTGATTCCTGCAAGTAAGGTAAAGGGTAAAAATGAAGCTAGCATTTTTCCTTCCAGATAAATATATAATTAAAATCCTGATTCATGGATTTGCTAATTGAACTTCCTGCTGTGGACATAGGACATTCTTGGCAGGAAGAATAAGGAACTGTTTCAGAGGGCTCAAATTGCCTTATTTTTTTTAAGTCCTTCAATATGCCTGTCTTTGAAGAGTGATTGGAAATAAAAGAATGTAAGTGGGAGTTAATTCAGGAAAGAGGCAAAGGAGAAAAATGGTTGTAGAAATGTGATCGGCAAATGAGAAGAAATTAGCGAGGGAGTTCATCTAATATGATGGGGCTCTCTGCTCTTGAAATTCAAGAAGTCATTAAGCAGCAAGGAGTTTGCTCCTTGTTTCCATCCTGGCATGGACAGTAATGTCAGCTTCTGGTCAACTCCAGCTGTTTGTGCTCTCATTGATTTGCCAGGCAGTATCTTGACAGCCCACATCCTGCTAGGCAGGATGTTTGGAATTACAGAGATTGTCTCTGGCTCCAGGGTGGAAGCACCAGGATACCCCTGAGCAGAGTTACTCTGACGGGCCACCCCCATTCACCTGTCCTAGCATCTGCAAATGAATTTTCTCCATTCTCTTCCTCTCCACTCCAGACTTCAACTTCAGCAAGCTGTGTGGGTCCTGCTTGATGACCTCAGTCCTATGAACCCTGTCTCTAGTACAAAATAAATGCTCAATAAATATTTGTTGAATTTATAAATAATTATGCCTATTTCCATCTCTTTCCCGTCTTGGTTTTCTGACAGTTTGGCATAGTACTTTCAAGGCTATTTCCCCATTCTACACCCCCGGATCTGTTACCCTTTCTACTAGACTCCCAATGCCTACTTGGAAGGCATTGAAAGATTTCCCACCCATTTGGTATTAATCTCCAGTGGCTGGTACTTTCTTGGGGATTCTCTTCCTGACATTCCACTAATGATTTTATTCTCCACCTCTAAACTCAGTTACCCTCTTCATTCACAGCATGTGCACAGCCAGCATCATCTAACCCTGTAGTCTAACTGAGCATTCCCAAAGTCTGTACTGTTGTATGGAATGCTAATTCAGTGGAGTGTTAATAGATGTTACAAGGAAAAAAAATCTGTGAGTAAGTAATGCATGAACCTATCATGTATTATTTTCCCATCTTGGAGATTCACATCATTGGGCAGTTCTGACAAGAGGGTTTGGGGTAGGGAAGAAATGGCAAAACTTTATCAACACAGGATTTCTAAACTTATTTCAACATGGGCCCCTTTGCCATGTGATGTCTACTAACATCCCATAGAGTTTTATTCTCTGCAACACACTTTGCAATACACTGATATAAACATCCTGGGAGCAAATTCTGAAATTAAATGTGGAGCCCACACCAATGAGAGAGGCATCAGTATACCGAGCAGTGGAAGTTAAGGAGGACTCTGTGAATAAGTGAAGGCTGGTGCTTGGCCTCAAGAAGACAATGCATGCAACTGGGAGAGAGAAAGCAAGGGTAGCTTTCCAGGTGGTGAGATCAGGAAAGGTGAGTCTGACACTTCTTCCAATTGGCAGTGAAAGTTGGAAGGGAGGAAAATCTTATGGGACAAGTTGTGTCCACAAGTACTTTGTGGGGTAAGTATTCTCAGAAGTGGGATCCCCATTGACAGTGAGAATGATCAGGAAGGAGAAGAACCAGTAAGTCACCAAGTTATCAACATACCACACCTGATAGAGTCCTTTTACTTAAAACATCTGTTTTTAGGTTAAAAATATTCTATTCTAGAGTCAGCAGTCATATCTTACTGTTTAAAAAATAAGCTTCTTTTTAAATTCTTGGTTCGCTTTAAGTCTAATTTTTCACATTCTGATTAAACACTCTTCTATCTGCTCTTGCCCTTACGAAATCATCATACGACCAAAATACTACTTAAAGAAAATGGTGTCCAGACTTGCTATTTACCTTCCTGATTTTACCTATAATATAAGCACACTTATCTCTCCAGGGATTTGCAGTGTAAACCGAATAAATCTCTCACTTTAATAATACAGCCCCACAGTAACTTAAATCTCAGCTATTTCTGAAATATCATATTGGTAAAGTAATCCTACCACACAGCGTTTTCCTTTTCACACATATGCCAAAATGAGATGTACCCACTAAATTGTACCCCAGGTGCTGAACAGCAGTCTGTCATTATTAAGAAAGGTTGCAAAGATACCTGCTCTACCAAGTGCTTGCATATTTAAATTTCTAAAAGCCTGAGATGACAGACTATGTGTTGTGTGTCTGAAGATAAAAGCACCTGTGTTCATTACAGCCAGGCAATAAGCAGCATGAAACATGACTGATGCTAATCCCTGGCTAGCCTCTTTGACTTCATAATTGGGTTGCCATTGTGTCCAAGAAAAGAGGTAGAATTAATTTCCTATATATCATAAATAACAATTCTTCTGTAATTCCGTCCTCAACTCTAACATGTATACATACAAGATTTACCTCTCTTACTCAAAGAATATATAATCTCGACTCTTGTCCAATGTGGAACCTTCACCCCTGCTAAGGTAACTTCACGTTGGAAGCCCTCACCTTTCAAAGGAAAAGCTGCTTTCACTGTAGAAAGGTCTTCTGAGGCACCAGATCCATGACAGTATTTGCAGCTTTATTAGCACAGGGGACTCCAATTCACCTTTTCGTCCTTCTCCACTCTTGCAAATCCCTCAAGCACCCAACTCTGGGAGTGTGACACTGGCAGAACTCTACAATTGACCCATGCCCTCCAGGAATATTATTTGGCATGTAAATTATTTATTTGGTTGTTCCTTTTCACAAATATTCTTTCCCAACCAACCCTTTGCTAGTCACCACTCTGGTTGAGTGACCTAATTTAGAATTTCATTAGAATTATTTAGTAACAGTAATTAGCTTGAGCATTCATCTATATGCATTGCATACCTACAAAAGGGCAGGGAAGTAGAAAGTGTTTTTAAAAAAAAACTCATTTATTTCCCTTCACTTCCCTTCATTTCACATCCTTTAAGATGAACTGCAGCCCCCAGCCAAAATACAAATAAATACACTACTTTAATTCCTTCAATCAGAAACTATCTACTAAGTACCTACTATGGATTAAATACTGTACTAAGTCCTAGAGAAAGCAAAGGTTATAGCTTATTTCATTCACTTAAATCAGCCCCACCCCACCTGCCACCCACCCTGGGACATTTAGCAATGCCTGGAGATATTTTGGGGTTGTCGCAACTGAAGGGGGAGTGCTGCTGGCACCTATAGTAGGTGGAGGCCAGGAATGCTGCTAAACAGTCTACAGTACACAGGACAGCTCCTCACACAGATTTTTCCAGCCCCAAATGCCAGTAGTGCTGAGGTTGAGAAACCCTGCCCTGAATCAGAAATATGATCAGATAATCATTTGAAATACTAACCTATTTTTGTTCTGTGATGTTTCCCTTTCTTTTCCACTGTGATTAAGTTGGTACAGTCAACTCTATGTCCCTTGCCTTGGGACAAACAGACACATGGCAAGAAAACAGAGGCCTGTAAGGCTTTACAACTTTTGTGGGAAAAGGATTTGAGAGCAAAGACCAGATTTCTTGGAAAAGGTTGAAAGATTGAAAAGAGGTGCTTACCCAAGATTGAAAAGAGGTGCTTCTGGATTAGGGGAGATAGGAGAGATGGAAAGAATCTGTGTTCCAAGTACAGAAGGCACCTAGGCCTTGCTTCCTGGCAGCATCCAGAAAGCTGGAAAGATTGGAGTGGCCACGGATCACATCTGGATCATGAGTAGCTCTGCTGTAGATTCCCATGCATGGCCACACAGAGTGCCATCAGACCTGGAAGAATCATGTCTACAAGGATGATGGCCATCTAAATGAAACCTGCTACTCCAGGACCTTGGACCCTCATAATAACAAAAGCAATATTAGGGTAGTATGTGGAGAGAGAGGATCCCAAGAGCAGAATAGAGGCTTGGAAGCAAAAGCATCACAGAAATAAGCCTATTAAAATTATTGAACACGTTAGTTTATAAGCTAAAGGAGTTTAAATCTACTTTGGGAAACAAGACTACCACAGAGAAAACAGACATTTATTTGTGAATCTGTCATGAGAACAGTCTCCATAATCTCACAGACTTATGACAATAAACATTTATTTTGTGCTCATGTTTCAAGTCAACTACTGCAGCACCACGTGTTTTCTCATCTAGGACTCAAGCTGAACCAACATCCCCTATTTGCAATGAGCCATTCTTGTGGCAGAAAGGATGAGAGAGTTAGTTGGCAGAAACATAAATAATTTCTCTAAGAAAAGGATGGCCTATGTCACATTTGTTCACATTCCATTGGTCAAAGCAAAGTCACACGATCAAGGCCAGTATCAGTGGGGTGAAGATGGATGGTTCTCTTATAAGGAAAGGGGAGTAAGTTGTAGAGAAAATGAATAATTACCACAAAGAACTAATATCAGAAAACATAAGATAATTATGGGGCAAACTGAGAGGCCATGGGAATCCTATAAGGTGAAAGACAAGATGAATGCGATAAAGTACCACTACCCATAGAGATGGGAAGAAAGAAAAGAAACTGATGTTGGCTGGGCCTGAACAATTTCTTTGTATGTATTACCTCAGTTAATCCAACTATGCTATGAGGAAACAAATTCATTACTTTGTCCATGATCATTCAAGCAGTAGTTGATTAAATACCTTGTCCTAAAACCACATGGCAGAAATGAGTAAAATTTAGACAGTTAAAAGAAAGAGAAGATAGTACTGTAGGCAGAAGGAAAGCGAAGGCTATAGGCACAGAGGCTGGATTTTCATTTTCACATGACAGTGAAAGTCTGCCCTAATCAGAAGGGCAGGCCAAGTCGGAGAGCTGTAAGAACTAAAGATTGGCAGGAAAGATCAGGTGACAAAGGGCCTTTTTAATGCAGAAGAGGAATAAGAGGAGAAATGATGACTCGGGGTCAAGACCTTCTGCCGTAACTAACTGGGTGAGCTTAGGCAAGTGTCTATGGGATCCAGAGTTGAACTCATTCATTTACGGAATGGAGACGTGTGAGGAAGAAATCACAGGGGTAGATGATTTCTAAACTTCCTTATGGAGGCAATGCATAGAGGTCTAATAGATTTTAGGGAGAGGATATTAACTCAGCGCTGCAAGGCCTCTTGCTTTCTTGTCCCTTCCCAGTTCCTGGGTGTCCCAGTCCTAGGCTATGAGAGATATTGGGGAGGAAGCAAGGCCCCAAATTCACAAAGACCTCACTCAGGGTGGGAAGCAGCTGACCCTTCCCTCACCTGGTTGTAGCAGGCCAAAAATTCTGACTCGCTATAGGAAGCCATCATTGCTGACATGGTGAATGAGACGTTTAAGAGAGATGAATTGGTGAGTACATGCTACACAGAATGGAGAGTAGGGGCTAGAGTCAAGGAAGGCAACCAGTGGGATTCCGTAGCAATTTTGGTAAGGAAGCTTAGAAAGAGGAAGGCAATGGGAGTGAAGAGGAAGGTTGCTAAAGAGTCATTTCCAGGGTGACAATGGAAATGTGAAGGTCTGGGAAAGCTAATGAAGAGCATTAGATCTAAGCCGGCTTCCCTTTTGAAATGAATTCTTGAAATCATTTGTGAGTGACTCGAATCCTGCCCCTTTCACCTCCTCAGGGTGAAAACTGTTCAGTGCCTTTTAACCGTCAAACAAATCAGAACTTTGGCCATTAAAATGCTCTAATAGCACACAGACCAGGGTTGTCACTCCAGTAAACTAGCTAAGTATATTTTAGGTACAACTGTAAAGGGTCCATTGTTTACAGCATCAATGGCAGTGCCAAGCACCCTGTGATTGTGCACTGGATATGGCATGATAGTGATTGCCTATTCAATGTTTTAAATTTGAGTTCCACAAGTTTGCCTCCTGGCTCAACAGGAAAAAAAAATGACTTCTACAGGAAAATATATAAGATATGTGCTCTATAGCCATGCCAGCTGAAACATGACACATTTCCAAAGGCTTAAATGACCTTTAATTCTATAAAGTCCAAATATCAGAGCAAAGAGGGATGGGATACTAGTCTAATTGCCACCTGGGTTACTACTCCAAACCAAGAGGCAGACAGCAGATGGAATTCAACCACTCTGGAGGAAAGAGAAAGGAGAGAGCCAGTCCTCTTAATAGAAATGCGTAAGACAACACTCAAAAATCACTTTTGACTAGAAAATTTGAGATTAAAACATGCCAGAAATAGTGGAAACACCACAAGGGGCCAACATTATAAACATAAACAAACAAATAAATAAATACAAAGTGCCAGAAATGGGAACTAGAGGCCAGATATGGTGGCTCACACCTGTAATCCCAGCACTTTGGGAGGCCATGGTGGAAGGGTTGTTTGAGCTCAGGAGTTCAAGACCAACCTAGGCAACATAGGAAGACCTCTTCTCTACTAAAAATAAAAATTAAAAAAATCAGCCAGGCATGGGGGCACATGCCTGTAGTCCCAGCTACTTGGGACGCTAAGGTGGGAGGACTGGTTGAGCTCCGAAGATCCAGCTACAGTGAACTATGATCGTGCCACTGCACTCCAGCATGGGTGACAGAGTAAGACCTTGTCTCAAAAAAAAAGAAAAAAGAAAAAGAAATGGGAACTGGAAGAAAAATCTATTTCCAAAGTCAGTGCTCAGCCATGGTCAGCCTTTAGTAAAAGTTTGTGCCTTCCTCCAAAGTTTGTGTTCTCATGCAGAGATACAGGTACAGTCATGTACCCAATAACAATGTTTTGGTCAAGGATGGACCACATATACAACAGTGGTCCCATAAGATTATAATAGATTGAAAAATTCCTATCACCCAGTGACATCATAGCTGTCACAGCTGTTTTAATGTCATAGTGCAACACATTACCTTCTCTATGTTGGGATACATTTAGATACACAAATACTTACCATGGTGTTACAATTGCCTACAGTATTTAGCACAGTGCCATGCTCAACAAGTTTGTAGCCTGGGAGCAACAGACTATACCAATGTATCTAATAGGCTATACCATCTAAATTTATGTAAGTACACTGTATGTTTGCACAATGACAAAATCACCCACAACACATTTCTCAGAACACACCCCAGTCATTGTGATGCATGACTGTATAAAAGCCTTCAGAAAATTGTCATCAATTTAACTCAAAACAGTTGACCTGTTATGGCTTGTGGTTTAGAGAGATACAAAGGAAAAGGAAAAGGCAATCCTGATCCTTGAAGAACTTATCAGGTCATTGGAGAATTAAACTTAAGAATTATTAAATAACCACACAAGAAAGAAAGGTATCCGTTGGAGCACGGTGGCTCACGCCTGTAATTCCAGCACTTTGGGAGGCTGAGGCGGGCGTATCACGAGGTCAGGAGTTTGTGACCAGCCTGGTCAACATGGTAAAACCCCGTCTCTACTGAAAATACAAAAATTAATTGGGCATGGTGGCGCATGCCTGTAGTCCCAGCTGCTCAGGAGGCTGAGGCAGGAGAATTGTCTGAACACAGGAGGTGGAGGTTGCAGTGAGCCGAGATCGCACCATTGCACTCCAACCGCGACAACAGGGTGAGACTCCATCTCAAAAAAAAAAAAAAAAAAAAAGGTATCCGGTGCTGTAAACAATAGTTATATGGAGAAGAACACAGAACACAGACTAGGAGAACCCCAGAGCCCTGGTTCAGGTCTGCCAACAATCATCTGGACTTCAATTTCTTTTTATTTCATCACTGCCAAACACAGAGTGCCAGGTACAGGAACAGTGACACTGGCTCCAAGTTTAGTGGGAGAGACCATAAGAGGCGTATGAATTACAAGATCTTCAGGAGGAGCCAAAGGACTCAGTAACCTAAGGTCTCTGGCAGTTTCCACATTCTAAGAGCCTCTGTGCTCAGAGAAAAGCCTGGCCAATGTGGGCTAAAATGGACAAGGAAGACTTCATCACAGGGTGAAACTTGAGTTGTGCTTCCAGGTAGGATTTGAATAACAGGGCATGGGGGCATGGGGGCAGGGGGAGTGGTGGACAATGTGAGCAGAAGTGAAAGAAGAGGAAAGGAAAGAAATCACTTCCCTGAAAATGGGATCCATACAGAGGAGGAGATAAATTTGAGTCAGATTTAAGAAACCCTCAAAAGCTAAATCAAGAAGTGTGGAGCTTTTTCTATGGGTTGGTTTTTGTTTTTGTTTTTGTTTTTGTTTTGAAGCTTGGGATCATAGAATTTAAGGAAAACAATATCTTGGGAGGACTGAGCTCACTGAAAATATTGAACACAGGATGGATTGAAGCTATAGGGACTGAAACAAGGAGATGGTTATTGCAATAATCCAAAAGGCCTTGAACTCAGGTTGTGGAGGTAAGAAATGCAAGGAAGGCATAGGTCCTTTGCCTATACAGATTTTGAACAGAAGAATGGACTATCCGACCAGAATTATGGGACAAATAATAGAGGGTCCAAGATGACTCAGATCTGAAGCCTGGCTAAGTTGGGTATCGCTGGCATTTTCTACATAAATAAAAAAATCGGGAGAAGGAATATGTGCATGCGGACAGGTGACAAGCTTGTCCTGAGTAAAATCAAGCTTCAGGTGACATAAGGTGAAGGGTTGGTTCTACAGTCGGTATCTACCTATTGCATATCTTTATTTTTTATAATCACTTATGAATCATAAAATGTGTTAGCTTGGCTAAAAGACAAACGCTTCCATTTTTAACAGCTCGTGTATTTAAATTAACCTTCAGCCTGGTCATTTACGGCTCCATTTGTATCCTTGCTATAGTTAATTGTAGATACTGTACAAGGTCATTCTTGCCAACAGAGAAGTTCAATTACAACATGTATTCTGTTGTTTAAATCACAATTCTGTACTACACAAAGACATACAGGCACAAGAAGATTGAAAAATTGACCATAGTTAAAAATAATATAGTATATAGTTTCAAACAGCTAGAAGGAGGATGTTGAATGTTACCAACACAAAGAAATGATAAATATTTGAGATGATGGATATGCTAATTATCCTGATCTGATTGCCATACATTATATGTATAGAAATATCACTATGTACCCTGTAAATATGTACAATTATTTGTCAATAAAAACTTTTTAAATTTAAATTTTTTTAAATTTAAGCACTATGTAGCCAGGATAATACCTCAATCATAGTAATTGGGGTATTACTATGATTGAGGTATTATCC
>NC_045439.1:57810549-57932454 GCF_002776525.5 Piliocolobus tephrosceles | reverse complement strand
CAATTACTATGATTGAGGTATTATCCTGGCTACATAGTGCTTAAATTAAAGATATCAGTAGTGATGTTTCACTTTACAGTAATTGGGGTATTATCCTGGCAGCATAGTGCTCAGCCTAGTTTTTAAATTAAAAAAAAAAAAATTATTAAGAAAGAGTAATTGCAATGTCTTCCCCTAAAACAAAGGAAAAATCCATTTACCTAAAGTAGATAATACAGTTCTCATCATAGTGACACTCCTGAAAGAAGAGACTAGATGACAGAATATAGAAGCAAACTCCGTAAGCAGTAGAATGGCAAGAAATGGGTCTTTTCAGAGAAAAGACACAAAGGGCCACATTCCCAATAAACAAAGGGAATAAAGGAAATTAAGACAAACTAGCAAAAGAAGGAAAACCCAGTGGCTGGAGCTGTTCCTCAACAGTAACTACTGAAAACCAGTATTTTTCTGAGTACTTTGGGAAAAATTAAACAAAACAAGCACGTCAGATACCTTTTGGGACATGAACATTTAAAATAGGACATGAACACTTATCAAACCTCAAACTCCAGTAGAAATTATCAGCAGCCCATTTTGTTTAACCTATTTAATGTATTTTTGCAATGTAAAGAATATGATTTAGAGTTCAGCTCTCATTATAAATACTTAGAAAGCTTTTCTTAACAGGCTAGCACATTAAAGTATTGAAAGCATTGGCTTAATTTTTTCTTATGAAAATTGTTGAGACCTCTTTTAGATTTGCATAAATGTTTAATAGCTTTTTGCAACCAATCAAAACAGGAGTGCCATTGAATTGGAGAGAAATGCCACCATTATTTTTAATTCCTTCTGGAGGTGGATGACCTAATTTAAAGGCACCTTCCAATTTTATTCATCTCTATCCTCGAAGCACAAACTGCTCCTACAACTAAACCGCTCAGCATCAGAAAGACCAGAGTGTCCACTGGGATTCCAGTGTCCTCTTGAATTCACCCCTCCCCATTTCTCAACTTACACAGGCTTTCACATGTCAAATAATTGGCACACTCAAATGATAAAAGTATTATTAAATTCTTTAAAAACCTGGAGATTATCTCCAGCAGTCATTTTCTTCAAGGAAAAAGAAAAAGGGGAAATGCAAATACTCAGCAGAAAAAACACATTCACACAGAAACTTTGAGTTCCCACGTCACCTGGCTATGTACCATATTCCAGGAGATAGCAGTTCCCTGCTAGTGATAAAAGGCAACCTTCCCAGGGGAAGGGGATTGGGAATTGGAGCATTTCCACCCCACTCCTAATCTTGCAGTTAGGGGAACTCTCATGGGTTCCACTGCTCTTGAAAAAGGAAAACTCACTTGCCCGAATCAGGTAAAATTCTAACCTGACCAACTCTCAAATGTAAAAATTCTGTTTCCAGAAAGACAGCACCATCATAGCGCTTCCCTCAGTCCAACTGCCAGCAGACTCACAGATACCTATGCCTGGATCTATGCTTGGTAATTTAGCAAAAATCTCAAGAAAAGAACCAGAAAACAAAAATATAATGATTTTCCGATTTTCCAATGGCTTTTTATGTTTCAGCAGGAAATAAAAATCTTGGTAACACGATCCACACTGACTCAAGTCTCATTATTTCCTATCAAGACCCAGATGAAGATGACACTTTCTACCTTTTTGCCAGCTCATATCTGAGTTCAGCATGGAGTCATCGTCTTGAGACAGACTGCTAATGGTCCTGCAGTATTCGTCATCCCCTCCACTATTTTTGTAACAGAGTATGAGAGTTTCAGCTAGGTACACGGCCACCCAGAATAAGCACTACAATTCCCTGCTGGTCATATGACTAATTGCTAACCAATAAAATGGAAACAAAGTGACATGTATCTGCAGCTTCATCCAGAGTCTCATGTGACTGTGTCACTGTTCCCAACTCTGACATCTTAAATTCAGCAATATCAGTAGTGATGTTTCACACTATGATAATTGGCATATTATCCTGACTACAGAGCATGAAGTCTGGTCCTTCATCCCTCCCAGAATTCTTTGATGCCCTTTTGTAAGCTCCTTTCTTCCTTAAATTAGCTAGATTTGGGTTATGTTGCTTGCAACTGAGAACACTGACTGAGAGATACTATTCTAGGCTCTATGTATGAATATACATGTGTAGTCCCTTCCCTGTAATCATCAAGGTCCAAGTATTAGTTGTTGCTTTTTTTCTTTAGCCCTTACTCCCAATGTAGAACCTGCCTATGAGATTAAAGTACTGAGTCAGTTCTCAAACAATTATACATCTAAGCAACTTATACATCTTAGGACCCCTCCAAGTAGCAAATCTTGGCTCATAACACACTTATTACACTGGTTCTGCTACTGTTTAAAACTTTTTAAAATTGTTTGAGAATTACCTTGTGCCTGGCACATAATCTTTTGTTTTAGGAAAGTATGTGTTTAAAATCTAAATATTACAAGATGAAAAATCTCTTTCTCAATCTTTTTCCTTGGTTTCCTACTTTCCATCCCTAGAATTAATGTGCTTCTTATTCCTTTAAATCCTTCTAGATATACTATAGGGGTGTGTGTGTGTGTGTGTGTGTGTGTGTAAATTATGTATTTACATCCTTTTTTAGCAAAAGTAGTAATATTCTTATATACCTAGTTATTTTACTTAATATATACCTCTGACTCATTCTTACTAATGACAGAATAGTGTTCTAATTTATTGATGCTACATAATTACCTAACCTGTCTCCTATTGTTGGATATTTATGTTTTCTCTAACCATTTCCTGTTGTTGTAAATATTCTGTGCAAGATTTCTTCCATACTGTTATGAATGTAGCTGTGGGATAAATTCCAAAAAGTATATCCACTTGGTAAAAGAGTAAATTCATTTATTTTTAATAAATCTCTTTTCTTTTTCCTTTTTTTTTTTTTTTTAATTGAGACAGGGTCTTGCCCTCTTGCCCAGGCTGTGATGCAGTGGTGCTGCCACGGCTCACTGCAACCTCGACCTCCCCAGTTCAATGGATCCACCTGCCTCAGACTCCCAAGTAGCTGAGACTATAGACATGTGCCACCACACTCAGCTAATTTTGTACCTTTTTGTAGAGACGGGGTTTTGCCGTGTTGCCCAGGCTGGTCTCAAACTCCTGGGCTCAAGCAATCCACCGGCCTCTGCCTCCCAAAGTGCTGAGACTACAGGCACGAGTCTTTGTGCCTGGCAAAATTACACTCTTACGCAATGCATGGGAGTGTCTGGGCCCTCCATCCCTTTTTTAAAACTATCTTTGGTGATAGCAAATTTTTACCTTTTGAGAATAGGTTTAACTTCTGAAAACTGCCCCAAGTTATTCAAAACCAAATCAGTCTGATGAATAAAAGCATGATTTTCTTAGGTAACAACATTCTCAGTACAAGATGAGCTGTGACTGTAAAGTAATTAGATGAGTTTTTTGTTTGTTTGACTTGTAAAATGAGTGTGAGATAAGCTCCAAAAGGAAGTCTAAACATATTTTGAGCAACAGTATTATCACTCAAATAAGTGCACTGCCTCCCAAATGGATACTCTTTTTTTTTTTTTTTTTTTTTGAGACAGGCTCCCTTTCTGACGCCAGGCTGGAGTGCAGTGGCACGATCCTGACTTACTGCAACCTCTGACTCCCCGACTCAAGTGATTCTCCTGCCTCAGCCTCCTGAGTAGCTAGGATTACAGGCATACCCCACCATGTCCAGCTAATTTTTGTATTTTTAGTAGAGCCGGGGTTTCACCATGTTGGCCAGGATGGTCTCAATCTCCTGAACTCATGATCCACCTGCCTCAGCCTCCCAAAGTGCTGGAATTACAGGTGTGAGCCCCAGCGCCCGGCCCCAAATGGATACTCTTAAAGGAGATGATACTCAGTCAGACAGAAGAACTGGTCCACATAATAAATAATTCTAATTGCATCATAGTCACACTACCTGTGAGATATAAAAATCAAATTGGGAGACTTGTTGGTATCTGATTTATGCAAATCAACATCATTACCCTATAGCCAGTTTTTTATCTTTTATCCTTGTGAATCCTTGCAATTTCCTTGAGTTGAAGATAGCAGTGTATTTCTTCTCTGCTGGACATAAGAATTCCAGGGAATCTCAGGCCTTGTACATAATTGTACTTACAATGTCACAGAACACATCATGCCACCTGGGAAGTCCTGGAAGTAATCAGTTTGCTTTTCTCTTGACCTAAGAAAGCCCTTAGCTTCCACAATGTGTTTCCAAAGGTCTTTGGTAGAGAGATGAAGCATAATCTGAAACTCATACATATTCTAATATCATTATAACTAATTAAAATTGCACCAAACAAAGGGTGAATGGTAAGTAAAATTTAGGTGGATGTACAACTAATAGTGTTCTAGCAATGTTTAAGAACCAACTCTCAGAGTATGGGGGGAGAAATTCACTCTTTGTAACATTTGCCAATTTTCATACTAAAAAAGCTCCTACCATGGCTGATTTTAAAACTATCTACATGACATCAACTAGCTCACAAAATTCCTGAAATTTGAACAACAGGCTTACATGAGTTTGTATGAGCAGACTCTAGTACGTTACTGCACAACAACCATAGTGCCTTCTGAAGATGTTATGGCATGAAGTTTTTACCTGAAGGAAAAAACTCAAACTCTTCTGGGCTTCAATATACTACAGGTCTGACTTTCATATTACTGTGGATTATTGTGTTCTTATTTCATATATTTCTGAACTCAAACTTTGCTTTAAGCTTCATTATCTTCAATGTACTGTGCATCAAAGCATGTAATTTCAATTTTCATAAAAATATATTTTTTACCTAGGTTGATATGTGAGTCCATTAATGTTCGCTCATTCAACACTTCCTTTCTAACTTTTTGTCTATCTCATAAATATGAAATGGAAAGAGATCAGGAAGCATGTATCAGATCATTTTTCTATATTTACATAATGAAAAAGTTTTAAGTAATGTGAACAAAGGAGTCAAAAGGGAATTCAATACGTGGCAATTCAGGACATCTTGATAGATAGGACATTTTGCAGAGAATCTGCATAAATCGCTGTTGAAAAAACACAATGCTCTTAAAAGATGATTTTTAAACCATAAAAATGTTTAAAGATGATTTAACACACTCATCAACTCAGTCTGTACACGTACAAATGTGTATATGCAAGGTGTGAGTATCAAGAAATAAGACTCTATGTGGACTTTCTGATAATAGCCTTCAAAGTACTCAAATCAAAAGGATGCACATGTTCAGTCATGCTTCCATTGCCTGAAATATTTCTGGGACTGCCTTCGCAGCACTGTATAAATCACACAGGAAAATTTAATTCATGCATTCCTTTACAATCACACCTTACTTCAATGGAAAATTAGAACTGTTTAACATGATGATCTCCTTTATTCATCAGGCTTAACTCCAAGCGACTTTTAGATATTCCAAAGATCCAATCTGCCCTCAACGGTTAAAGATTTATCAACATTCAAACAGATTCCCAAAAATAAGTGTCAAAAATGTTTTGAAAAAATAAATAAATAAAAAATATAAATACAAATAAACTAGATTTTAAAAATGTTTTGAGCAATAGCTGCTTCACTAAAGTAAATATGGGGCCTTCCAAGATGATGATTTAGAAGGACACAACCACTATTTGGATGTATACTCTGGTACATTTGTTTTAAAATCTCATTACATTACAGGAAGCCATGTCACATAGTGGTCAAAAGCACATATTTGGGAGTCACTGGTAGGTTCAAATTCTGTTTCCAGCCAGGCATGGTGGCTCATGCCTGTAATCGCAGCACTTTGGGAGGCCAAGACAGGCGATCACCTGAGGTCAGGAGGAGTTTGAGAACAGCCTGGCCAACATGGTGAAACCCCATCTCTACTAAAAATACAAAAATTAGTCGAGCTTGGTGACACACATCTGTAATCCCAGCTACTTGGGAGGCTGAGGCAGGAGAATCGCTGGAACCCAGGAGGAAAAGGTTGCAGTGAGCTGAGATTGTGCCACTGCACTTCAGCCTGGGCAACAGAGCAAGATACCATCTCAAAAAATAAATAAATAAAAATAAATAAATAAATAAATTTTGTTTCTAACATTTCCCAGCCATGTGACCTTGAGTAAGTTATTTATTCTCTCCATGCCCCAGTTTCTTCATCATAATCTGCAAAATAAAAATAGTAATACTCTTCCCATGGTGTTTTTTTGAGGTTGAAATGTGGAAAATATACTTAAAATATGTAGCTGCATGCCTACAATGTAATAACTATTTGGTAAATGGTAACTATGGTATTTTTTTCTCTTTATTATCAGTCACATCTCACAAAGCTCTGCATGTCCTCTTTTTATATGACATTCTTTCTTCTTCCATCTCACCTATTAGAAATCTAGAGGTGCTACTATACTTTTACTTGATTGAGAGGGTTAAACTGGGCATGCCTGAGTTTCCACCTCAGGCTGGAAAGTAGAGATACTGCAGTAATAATAATTACTCACATTTAATACAGAAGTGGAGAAAAGTAACACCTAGACAGCAAAATCATATTCCATGACTCGGAGGAATAATGGAATGTAGTCAACTCTCCTTTTAGTTGAAGATATAGTAGTGGCGTTCATTGAACAGAAGTTTCACATAGAAAAAATAAGCGGTCTCCATATGCTTAACCTCTGCATGTTTACAGAGTACCACGAATGCCAATCTCTTGTCCCTGTTGATGTAACATTATGAGCCCCGTTGGCCACTCCATGGCCCCATACCTTGTCTCAAACAATGAAGAAAACCCTACAAGAGTCAACACGTAGGGAAGAGGAGGAATATATCCTGGCCAGGAACACCCTAGGAACAAGCTCTTGGTCTGGTGCAGCAAGAGGAAGGGTTGCATCTGCAGGGAACTGTGTTACTCTCCAAGACACCTCCAGAGACAGGGCTGGAGAAAAACAACTCAAAGAAGCAAGGATAGACTCTCAGCTTTCCTCACCTTACTTTAAAGCTGGATTTGCCCTCCTTCTTTAATGCAGCCTCATTAAGGGTTCCTTAATATTTGCCCAAAGTGCAAGGCACAGCCCAGAAATATTAGGAACATTCCTTTCCCACTAGGAAATATTTCTTGACATTAACTTCTGGGAAATGATAAAGCACATACATTGCAAATATAAAGGGTTATATAAATACTTAACAATCGAAGCGTTTCTAGTACTCTGCCCACAAAAAGCCATTACCTCTGTCTTTATGACAGAAGGTTTAATGTCACTGAATCTTGCTCAAGTGTAATATTCACTTGAACACTGAGGTCCAATTTTATAGTGGTAATTTTTTATTCCAAATCACAGTCACAACCCAATCCAATTCAAGTATTCGGATACCACATCTTCCATGAAATAGCTCTTCTTCAGCCTTACCTACTTTGCAGCTCACTGCCTCCCTACATCCCCAGAGCTTGGCCTGGTGCTCAATTCATAGAACATACTTAATAAATTATGAGTGGATGGATGAACACTTCAAAGTGACAATTTGTGTCTCCTTATGAGAGGTGCACTAAACAAGAGAAATCATAGTGATAACTACCATATGTGGCAGGTGTTGTAAGTATGTTATCTCTAATCCTCACCACCACCTCCCAAGGCATGTAAAATTGCTATCCACTTTACATACAAGAAACTGAGACTTCCAGCCAATGAGTAACTATCTTGCCCAAGAACTCAAAATTATTAAATGGCAGAGTTTGAATGTAAACCCAGTCTGTTGGTCTCTGTAATGAGAACTCTTAACCTCTTTGGTAAATTGCCTCCAATCAGAGCTCTTAACCACTTTAGTAAATTGCCGCTAAAGCCCTGCCATAACTTAGGAAGTCCTCTCAAAGAGATCCCTCACATACCATGTAACAGCCACGAATGTCCTCATGTCCTGCCATGGGTCCCAACCATGCTGTGTTTACTTGTTGCCAAGAATACTGCCGCAGCTTCCAACGCTACCCAATCATCACATCCTCATCTTCTTCCTCTTCATTTGCAGAGGTAAGTAGGTGCAGCCCCATGATTGGCCTTCTGGCTTCCCTGAAACTCAAAAAGAAAACCTAAGTGAGAAACCCTTCATTTCCCCTCATACTGTTCCCTGAAGTGCTGTAGGATAGCACCCAAAACAGTAAGCTGTAAGGTGAAAACCTTGCCGTACTCAAAATTGCTCCCCTTCCTTTCTTACGCCAAACTCTCTCTTCCCAGACACTCATGCATCTCCTGGACAATCTGAGAATCTATCATGGAGTCATGTTTTCTAGGGAGATAGGTTCTAAAATCAGTGAGAAAAATAAGATAAACACAATTATCTTTTAAAATCTAATATATGTAAATAAATCACGTATACACTAAATGATATATGTAAATAAAATTTTCCCTAAGACCACCCACAATATACAGTGTTTATGATCTTGTATGTTCAAGTTTACAGTCAGAATTCTTGCCCAGATTTAATTTGGAGAACTGTTCAGCTAGAAGGAGAGTCAGATGCAGATGCCTATACATTCCAATCATTCTGCTTATCAGGATGGAAAAAATGTTTTGGTAGCTTGCAGGATTTAAGGCATCCTTTTTTTAATACATAATGACTTTATGGCCTGTTAAAAGATGAGTTAGCTGTTGTGACATTTTTTCTCTAGGGTAGGTTCTGAAGTCAGAGAGTAGGCTGAGTCCTTGAATAGTGGCAATGGCACCCAATTACCTGCCCAGACAGAACAAATAAATTCAGGGATAAACACAGCTTGAATTCTCAAACTGAGATCTCGGTTCTATTAGGAAGGAAAGATGAGGAAACAACTCATCAAGAAAAGCGACCTCCAACTACTTGCATCTATCTCTCATGGCCATGTCTCTTTTCTCCTCTTATAATCTTCATTTCTTTCTACATATATCTTTTTTTATATGATCATTTCTTAGACACCTTTACAAAGTGCTTAGTACTGGGCTCGGTTATTACTCAAATCTTCAAATTTCCCTAGACATGTTATTTTCCTTGGAGGTTTCTTGTATGTTCCCTTCTCCATTTACTCATGACGAGTCAGAACTTTAAAGGAGAAACATTACACCCTAATCCTTTGATGATTAGCTCCATGTTTCAGATGTACTTCTCCTAGCTCTTCTTATTGACCAAAGTTGTAAATGTTGCAGAGGCACTGTCTGGTTGAGCCCTGAATTGTGTATTCTAAATAGAAAAGAAGATGGCCCAGCACAGCCAACAAAGCTGGGAAGAACATCTTCAGCATGCACCTCTCAGCTCCCAGATGCCCCAACAGCATCACATGAGCCTATCATGTGATGATATCACGTGTGGTGAATACTGCACATCTACCCATAAGTAAGACAATTTTCAATATATTGCTTTCATTCTGAGTGATTTTCAAAAATCTGGACAAATGTTCACAATAGGCATTTTGTAAGAAATATCATGTTTAGAGGTATACAAAAGACCAACTTAAACCAGCAAATAGCCAACACAACAACAGAGCAAGGGTCTTCTAAAGATGAAGAGGGAAGCCAGAAACTCCCTCAGCCTGGAATTTAACTTAGGAAGTCAAAGTCTTGAAAAAGAAAAAGCTGTAAAGCTTTGATTAAAATTCCCATTGCTAGTTATATTTATATGCCCATTCAGGTGCCCATAAAGGAAGGGCATTTTATTAAGAACACTGTAGATCACTCTGAATACATTTCCCTGTACTTTTCTGTGCTCCTTCCTCCATCTTTCCACAATGATATAAATTAAAGGGCAGAGGCATCAGGTGATAATGATGGATTTTCTCAGCTATTTGGCTTGTGCCACAACAAACCTTAATATTATTTTAGTGATGTGAGTTATTTGACCTAGAAGGATCAGCCTGTTCAATACATGCAGTAGTACCACTGAGGAATTAACTTGCTTAGCCCGGGGCAATCAATAGATTGACAAACTAGCCTTTTTTAAGTCCAAGGCCTGTTTTATAGGAATATTAAGCTTGTGGTGTTCCTACAACAAAGGAACCTGAAGCCTGCACAAAAGGTTTCGCAGTTGAAAGCGTTCACAGGGTACATTTATATCTTTAAAGAGGTTCTCATATACACAGAACCAGCCAAAGGTGCAGGGTTTGGGGGGCTAATAGACACAGCCATTCATCTGAAATAACTCTGGATAATTTTAAAACATACAAACAAAGCCTTGAACATCTGAGGGAAAAATAGGTATTTTGTGTGAATAATCCTGTGGCTGTTGAAACTTCAAACGATGCTCCTATAGCTATTTTGAAAACATTATGTGAGAAGCAAAATAAGCAGTGAGTAAAAGATGAAAAGCTGTGATAATGGGAAGAAGTGATATTCATGTCACTTCTCCAGATCTCACAGGGAGTTCTCATGACCCAACCATATCCCCCTGTGTCCAAAGGTGGAAAGTATTTTAAAGTTCATAGGAAGCTTGCCCTGAGACAGCACAGAAACTCCTGACAAGCCACGCTATTATGCTAGTCTGTCTGGCAGCAGATGTATTGGAAGGGAAGTGTCAGAGGAAGAAACACCTGGGATGCAGATTTTCAGGGGCTTCTGCCTTTTCAGAGAGATGCTGCCATTAGCCTCATGGTCACCGTGAACTGTTTACATGCATTTCCCCCACAGAAATCTAATAGACGACGTCAGTTTTTCAGGCATTAGAGGCTATAGGGGGCTTTGCTTTGGGAAAAAAAATAGACTGCTTTCCCCAAGAAAAAAATATTCCTCCAGTGCTCTCCTTCACCATTATATGGACTTGCCCATTATGGAGATGTTTATTGCTTTTCTCCTCTCCTAGGTTTTTTAAATATACCCTGTTGAAAAGACAAAACCCTATGCAGTGAATTTTGATTAGAAGCTCGTATCATCACTCTCCTAATACCAAGCTGGTGTTCAAAGGGTACTGTTATAGAGGTCTGTAATTCCTAGCCAGAGATCTGTAATATTTCAAACAAAGGATATGATAAATTATAAAATAGGCAAGAAATTTATTCGATTAAAAAAGACAGTGTGAGCTATTTCCCTCTAGCACATATTAATAGCCCCCTGACTGATCCCTCTGGTATCCACACAGGGCGAAATTGAGCTTTTCCCAGAAATCCACTGCAATGCCAATGCCAGAGAAGGGCACTGGAGGAGGAAAATCAGCACCAGGGAGGAGCATGCCCAGTGGTAACGAGGAACATTGATTACACTCCAAATCAATGCACGATGCTGACGGGGCTCTGCGGTAGGAAAAACTGGCAACCAAATTGCGTCTCCTGAGCCCTGCCCATCAGTAGGTGTTACTATTCATACATGCAAATCAACAAGCACCGAGCAGAGATTAAAAGTGAGAGGGAGGCAGAAGACGGCAGAAAGAAAAAGACTTCAGCTCAGGCTTCAGATCAGAGTGGCAGGCATTCTCATAAACATAAAAACTCTAAAATTCTCTCTCCATTCCAGTTCACAGGTGCTTTGCCTTTAAAAAAAAAAAAAGAAAGAAAGAAAGAAAGAAAAAATTAAACCACGTATTTATTTTCTCAAAAAACCTCCTAAATTTTGTTTTATCATTGAACAGCTGTTCTTTCAAGTTCTGGTTAAGCACCCACTAAATCTTTCTTGATTAGTCTAACTATGCAGTAGGGACATCTATTTAAATTCTAACGCCAAATTTGAATTTAGGTCAGCAGTGTCCATACAAGAATTATTCATACTATTCCATGGATCTTATCCCAGAAGTGTTGCGGAATATGTCTGAGGGAAAAAAAAAAAATCTAAGGGCATATGTGATACGTGGAATAATTACTCAGATGCCCTGGTGATGTGTAGGAAAGACAATCCCGTAAGTAGACTCCTATTGGCATGATCCCATGATGAAATGATGAAGTCTGTGCTTTCTCTTCCTGGATGCTTTCCCTGAGATGTTAAAAATTCTGACTTTTCTCTATGATTATGCACATACAGCATCACTGTGGACTGACTTTTCAGCTAATGGGGACAACATGAAGCTCCACACCAATTTCAAAAGGGTAATCTTCTACCGAGGGAAAGTCAATGATAGTCCAGGAACAGGGCGTGGGCATACACACTCCAGAAATCAGTGGAAACACCAATATGAAAACATGTAATCACCAGCCTGCATTAACTGAAGGGCTATTACAATCCCCAGCCCTGTAGCTCAAATAGAAATGTGTCAAACAGCCAGAAGATTTGCACTACCCTGACACAGCCAAGCATGCTTTTCCCTGGAATGAAAACAGGCCCCATTGAGATCCAGGTTACATGCAGAGTCAGCTTCTCTCCCTTTCATTTGGAGAAATGCATCTCTTCATTCAAATTGTGTCAATTAGAGGTATTTTATTAAAAAATATTTGCCAGATATGAAGCACTCAGAATGGTAATAGCCCTGTACATTTACATGCTGTCTTTCCACACTGATTCATTTCATTTCTTCCTACCATCTAAAAATTCTCCCATTGCCATGACTGATTCACTACTATAAAAATCTCTCTATAATAATTGCAATCTTCTGCTTGGTTTTGAAATGTGCTAATTATTTTTGCAAAAGATACTAAAGTGTCCTAAGTGCTTTCAGATCTCTCTTTAGAGCTGAGAAAATAAGAGTCCTAAATAGCTCACATAAAGCCCTCAGGTTCTCAAAGTTCAGAATTAGTCTTTGATCAAAATCGGATTTGGCATTTTGGAAAAAAATAAAATAAACTTTTCAAATTGAAAGAAGAGCTACCTCACAGAGGAAGCAAAATAGGGTTTTACTGAGTTGGGCCAACACAGAAGACTAGAAGTAGCTCATGTGCACTCTTCTCACAGAGAGGAAACAAAAAGGCTAGTGAACACTGACCCTGCAGGCCAATCATCTAAGAAACTGCAGCAGGATCCATCAAGGCAGCAGAGGTAACAGAGAGTAGTGAGGAGCGAAGCTGGGCACCAGCCTGTCTGGGCTCAGTGCAGAGCCAGGAGAACCTCTCCAACATGGGAAAGAGTGAGTGAGTGAAAGCCCCCTGGGGGATTCACACTCTCCACAGAAACCACTGCAAGGCTAGGAATGAAAGAATCCCCCTGGTCGTCCCCCCCATCCATCCCCCACCACACTTCTAGAATGAGGCAAAAGGCCACCTGGACATTTATGGGGGACAGCTCCGGAGTCCAAGGGGACTTCTACCAGCCTTGGGCCCCAGAGCGACCAGCACTGGTGCCATAGCCCCAGTAGAGGCTGCACTTATGATGTCTTGCAGCAGTAAGATTGCTGCACCTCCCCTTGCCAAATGGGGCTTGGCATCAGCTTCCAGCCTTGCAGTTCCACTTCTGTATGAACTCAGCCAGTAGGTGCAGACTCCTGTTGTCCCAGGAAATACCTGGACAGCATGGTGGGTGACCCTACCCACCCTCACCACTGGTAGCCAGGTGGGCATCACTTGCTAGAACTTCCAGCACAGCAGTCCCACTTCTGTGTGAACTCAGCCAGAGGGCACAACCTCCTGTTGTCCCAGGAGGCAGAATAGGTGACACCCATCCCTGTCATTGGTAGCCAGGCTTGCAATGCCTGCTAGAGCTTCTGACCCAACAGTCCCACTTCTATGTGAACTCAGCCAGCAGCTGCAGCCTCCTATTGCCCCAGGAAGCACCCAGAGAACAGAGTAGATGACCCGCTCAACCCCACCACTGGTGACCACACAGACAATGCCTGTTAGTTTCCAGCCCAGGGGTCTCACTACTGTGTGAACTTAGCCAGCAAGTGCAGCCTCCTGTTGTACCAAGAAACACCTATACAGTCAAGTGAGCAACTCCACCCACCTCTGCCTTTCACAACGAGATGAGCCATACCTGCTAGAGCTTCCCTCCCAGCAGTAGAACAACACCTCATCCGTTCCTGAGACAACATCTGCCTGAACTCTGGGGGCAGGTGCAACCCTGTGTTTCCCTGAAAAGCACATTAACAGCAGATTAGGGCCAACCCAGCAGAGATATGGTCTGTCTGCCAACTGCAGCCACTGCCTAAGGGAGCCTTATCAATTAGAACACCCAACAAAAGAAACACAGACACAGAGACAGTAATCAGAGGAGAAATTTAAAAAACTCTTAGAGATTACAATGAACACCTCTATGCACACAAACAAGCAAACCTAGAAGAAATGGATAAACTCCTGGAAACATACAACTTACCAAGATTGAACCAGGAAGGAATTGAATCCTCGAGCAGATGAATAACAAATTCTAAATTTGAATTTGTAATAAAATACCTACCAACAAGAAAAAGCCCAGGACCAGATGGATTGACAACCAAATTCTACAAGATATATAAAGAGCTCATAGCATTCCTACTAAAACTATTCACAAAAAATTGAGAAGGAGGGGCTCCTCCCTAACTCATTCTATGAGGCCAGCATCATCTTGGTACCAAACACCTGGCAAAGACACAGATGCAACAAAAAGGAAAACTTCAGGCCAATATCCTTGATGAACATAGATGCAAAAATCCTCAACAAAATATTAGCAAACCAAATTCAGCAGCAAATCAAAAAGCAAATCCACCACAATAAGGCAGGCTTTATCCCTGGAATGCAAGATTGGTTTAACATACACAAATCAATAAATGCGATTTACCACATAAAGAAAACTAGAAACAAAAACCATGTAATCACCTCAATAGATGCAGAAAGGGCTTTTGATAAAATTCAACATCCCTTCATGTTAAAAACCCTAACAAACTAGCCATTGAAAGAACACACTTCAAAATAATAAGATCTATGTATGACAAACCCACAGCCAACATTATACTGAGTGGGCAAAAGCTAGAAGCATTCCCCTTGAGAACCAGAACAAGATAAGGATGCTCACTCTCACCACTCCTATTCAGCATAGTACTGGAAGTCCTAGCCAGAGAAATCAGGCAAGAGAAAGCAATAAAAGGCATCCAGATAGGAAGAAGGGAAGTCAAACTATCTCTGTTTACAGACAATATGATTCTATACCTAGAAAACCCCATAGTCTCTGCCCCCCAAAACTCCTAGATCTGATAAACAATTTTAGCAAAGTTCCAGGATAGAAAATCAATGTACGAAAATCAGTAGCATTTGTATACATCAACAACATCCAAGCTGAGAATGAAATCAAGAACACAATCCCATTCACAATAGCCACAGAAAGAAAAAAAAGCCTAGGAATACAGCTAACTGGGGAGCTGAAAAATCTTTACAATGAAACAACAAAGTACTGCTCAAACAAGTCAGAGATGAAACAAGCAAATGGAAAAACATTCCATGCTCACAGATAAGAAGAATCAATATTGTTAATGTGACCATATTGACCAAAGCTATTTACAGATTCAAGGCAATCCCTAGCAAACTACCAATGACATTCTTCGAAGAATTAGAAAAAAACTATTTTTAAATTCATATGGAACAAAAAAGAGCCCGAATAGCCAAGGCAATCCTAAGCAAAAAGAACAAAGCTAGAGGAATCACATTACCTGACTTCAAACTACACTACAAGTCTACAATAACCAAAATAGCATGGCACTGGTATAAAAACAGACACATAGAGCAATGGAACAGAATAGAGAGTCCAGAAATAATGTCACACACCTACAACCATCTGACCTTCAACAAAGTTAACAAAAAGAAGCAATGAAGATAGGATTCTCCATTCAATAAATGGTGCTGGGATAACTGGCTAGCAATATTCAGAAGACTGAAACTGGACCCCTTTCTTACACATACAAAAATCATCTCAATGTGAATTAAAGGCTTAAATATAAGACCTAAAACTATAAAAACTCTAAAAAATAACCTAGGGAATACCATTTTGAACATAGGCCCTGGCTAAGATTTCATGACAAAGACAACAAAAGCAATTGCAACAAGAATGAAAATTGACAAATGGAACCTAATTAAACTGAAGAACTTCTGCACAGCAGAAGAAGCTAGCAATAAACAGACAACCTATAGAATAGGAGAAAACACTTGCAAACTATGCATCCAACAAAGGTCTAACATCCAGAATCTACAAGGAACTTAAACAAATTAACAAGCAAAAAAGAACCCCATTAAAAAGTGGACAAAGGACATGAACAGACACGCTTCAAAAGAAGACATATACACAGCTAACAAGCATATTTAAAAAGTTCAATATCACTAATCATTAGAGAAATGCAAATCAAAACTACAATCTCACACCAGTCAGAATGACTATTATTAAAATGTCAAAAATAACAGATGCTGGCAAAGTTGCAAAAAAAACAGGGAACACTTACACACTGCTGGTGGGGCTGTAAATTAGTTAAACCTTTGTGGAAAGCAATGCGGTGATTTATCTAAGAACTTAGAACTACCATTTGACCCAGCAATTCCATTTTTGAGTATACACCCAAAATAATATCAATCATTCTACCACAAAGACATAGGCACGTGTAGGTTCACTGCAGCACGATTCACAATAGGGAAGGCATGGAATCAACCTAAATGCCCATCAACAGTAGAGTGGATAAAGAAAATCTGGCACATATACACCATGGCATACTATGCAGCCATAAAAAAGAATGAGATCATGTTCTTTGCAGCAACATGAACGGAGCTGGAGGCCATTATCCTAAGCGAACTGACATAGGAACAGAAAACCAAACACCACATTTTCTCACTTATAAGTGGGAACTAAACATTGAGTACACATAGACATAAAAAAAGAAACAACAGACCCTGGGTCTTACTTGAGGGTGGAGAGCAGTAGGAGAGAGAGGATCAAAAAAACTACCTATTGGGGCAGGGCATGGTGGCTCATGCCTGTAATCTCAGCACTTTGGGAAGCCAAGACGGGCAGATCATTAGAGGTCAGGAGTTCGAAACCTGCCTGGCTAACACATTGAAACCCCATATCTACTAAAAAATACACAAAGTAAGCTGGACATGGTGGCACACCACCTATAATCCCAGCTACCCAGGAGGCTGAGGCAGGAAAATCACTTGAACCAGGGAGGCAGAGGTTGCAGTGAACCGAGATCACACCACTGCACTCCAGCCTGGGCAACAGAGCAAGACTCTGTCTCAAAAAAAAAAAAAAAAGAAGAAGAAGAAAAACTTCCTATTGGGTACTATGCTTATTACCTGGATGATGAAATAATCTGTACACCAAGCCCCTATAACAAACCCACACATAGACCCCTGAACCTAAACGTTAAAAAAAATTGTACCAGGTATTAAAACATCTGTAGCTATTTTGCATTCTCCTATCAGTGAGAGTATTGTTGTTGACATTTAATTTTTAAAACCTTAAGCTTTATGAATTTAGATTTTCTCAATTTTAAGTACAATTTTACTGTATCTTGAAAATATAATATTTTCCCTATAAAAAAGAGTAGGATATTTTTCTCAGTCAACTTTCTGACAATGTACCCACATCCTATATTTTCAATCACATTTATATCTTAACATCAGTCCTGGAGAAGACTAGGTCTGGTATTCTATAGTAAAAACAGAAATTTTCTTAAAAGAAGAAGGTTTGAAATAAGTCAAGAGGAAGAATGATTCAAATTGCAATGCAAAAAGGGAGCAAATAAAGAGGCCGAAGCCTCATACTCAAACATCCTTATGAATGAAATACAGTACCTCAAACTTGTCTCTTTTGCTCAATTCAAAATAAATTCACCATTGAATCATATCTTGACTCTCATCAGTATCTGATTTAGATAATATTTAGATGAAACTTTGAACTTCAGATTTTTGAGTTGATGCTGGAATGAATTAAGACTTTCGGGACTATTGGAATGAAATTAATGTATTTTTCCTGTAAGAAAGACATGAATTCTGGGGGACCAGGGGCGGGATGCTATGATCTGAATATTTATGTCCTCAAAAATTCATATGTTGAAACACCAACCCCCAAGTTGGTGGCATTAGGAGAAAAGAGCCCTCATAATAGGGATTAGCGCCTTTATAAAAGAGGCCCCAGAGAGCAAGCTCGCCCCTTCCACCACCTAATGACCCATCTAGAAGACACCATCTATGAACCAGAAAGTGGGTCCTCACCAGACACTGAATCTGCTGGCACATTGATTTTGCACTTCCAGCCTCCAAAACTGTAAGAAATAAATAAACTTGTTTATAAGCCACCTAGTTTATGGTATTTCATTGTAGCAGCCTGAATAAACTAAGACAACCATCATACAAAGTTTGAAGGGTGAATCCTTCTCATATTTAACATCAGAAAGTTGGTTTCACTTCTCATTTGTTTCCATAAAAAGATAGGCTTCTGCTCATCATTCTTCTTATTGACTTGTTCTATGACAGTGACAATCTTCCTGGATTGATGTCAGAGAAATGTTCATCCTCGGATGAAAGTTGCTCTAGTGAGAAATTTATTTTCAATGTGTCCCTTTGACGTAAATATCATTATGGTTGTTTTCAAATATGTCCACAAGTCTTCTGATACTCCTCTCTTTGATAGAGCTTAACTCTCCTCCACTTGAGTGTGGTATTTAGTGACTCTCTTCTAAATACATAAATTGTGGCAGAAATTACAGAACATAACGTCCAAGAGTTAGTCATAAAATACACTATTTCCCATCTTGTTCTTTCTCTTGGATCACCCACTCTTGGAAACCAGCTGCCATGTTGTGAGGATACTCAATAGCCCTAGGGATAGGCTCTATGCGGCCAGCAACTGAAGTCTCCTCCCAAAAACCTGCACGAATTTCCAGATATGAGTGAGCCACCATGTAAGTGGGTCCTCCAGCTCCATTCACACTTTCAGAGGACTGTGGCCCTGGCCAACAGTAACCACAGAAGAGACCCTGTACCAGAATCACTCAGCTAATTCCTCCGGATTCCTGGTCCACCAAAACCATGTGAAATAATAAATATTACTGTTTTAAGCAACAAAGTTTTGAGGTAAGTTGTCACACAGTAATAGACAACTAATACAGCCACCATTATCAATTAAAATTAATTAGGCACCTACCCTGTGTAAGACAGCATGTGGCCCATGTATGTATGTATATACAGCATCCTTTCTGAATAGGTCTTGCATTTTCTTCAATGACATCTGTGAATCTTGGGGGAAAGTTGTGAAACAAGAGCTTCCATTCCAACTATCAACTAAACTCATTTCGAGAAACAGGTTTCCCCACCCACGCTTTTCTTCACTCTGGAAAGGATTTTGTTTGTCGTTTAAAAACAAGTCATGCTGTTATCATGGATGTCTTCAGAATCTGACACCATGCCATATTTATGTTTTGTTCTATTTGTTGCCTTCCAAGTGCAGCTGAGACACAGCAACATTTTCAGATAACAGGAGAAGAAAACAGATTCTTGGAAGAAAGCTGTCACCCAATTTTATTGGCAGCACAAAACTAAGTTTTTAGCTAACAGGACACACATAAATATCACTGATGCTTGCTTATTCCCAATGTTATGTCTCCCTGGCTCATCATTAACAATACGGATCAACACCCGAGACTCACAAATAGAGACGGAATGTGAATGCCAACAGAACGACAGTGCCTGTGGATGGCACAGATTATCTAGCAGCTATTTAGAAAATTTCATCTTGGGTACTAACTCTAGGCAGTGAATGGAACAGACTCTATCATCTGATTTATACTTTATGGCTGTTCCACTTTTAAGGAGGCCTGAGAATTGTCTGCCTGCATCCCAACAAATGTTTCTTCTTCTGTACTCACTCTCGGAAAGACGCTATAGACCATGCCTTTCCTCACTCCCCAAGAGACTAGCCCCTCAGGACCCAACCAGAGCTTCTCTCCAGGTCACCAATCCATAGCTCCGAGCAAATGCCATTCAGAGAATAACACACATCAGTACTTAACACTTTTGTCAAGAAGTAGAAGCCATTAGACACCCTAGGTTGGAATCCTGGCTTAGCCATTTGTCAGGTTTGTGACCCTCAGCAAGTTACTCAATCTCTTTTAGTTTCAGATCCCCAGCTATAAAATAGGATGATAGACTAGTCCCCATTTCCCAAGGTTATAAGGAGATTTAAATGAGGCAATATGGGTAAAGCACTAAGTGGTGCCTGGCTTACAGCCTATGTTCAAGAAATAATAGCTGTCATTATTTTTATCATAATTGCATGACTATATGGCCAGTAGAAAGCTGTTTCTCAATTACGCCCTCGTAAAGAACAACTGCCTACCTGGGATCTAGGGGACACATGTCCCTGTTCTCCCCAACTTTCTGCCTTGCAAAGCCCTATAGCCTCCCACTTTGCTGTCTTTCAGAAGCAATCACACCATTTTGCCAAACAACTCCCAGGAGTCAGTTACTGGGTTAAGGCAGATCACACAGTTAGAGGACAGCTTTGAGTATGGAAGGTCAACAGCTAGTGCCACTTCAGGTGAGTCCAAACACCTGGACTCCCTAAATAAGAGAACTCCCTAAATTCTAGTCCAAAGTGGGTAGGGGCTCAGCCACAAAGAACAGTAAGTCTTGCTTTCCCATAAGTATTTTATATGTGGCATGCTTGCAAAACCACAGACATTCCCGTGAGAGGTGCCAACTCTAAGACCAGTCCTAATACAAGCTGATTAGGAAGTCACCAGCAGGACATAGTCTCTGGGGCACCCAAAGGCTTGTGAGAATCTGAAATTTCTTTACAGGGACCAGGACTTTTATTCCACAAATATAGATATTTCATTAAGCAAATATAACTAGAAGAAGTAATCCAAAATAGCTGATCTCAGATCATTTTACCTGACGGTAAGTTTTAAGAGTGGATGGAAAGAGGAGAAGGCAGAAGCCAGAAGGCAGGAGATGACTGGTTGGGAGGTACAACACTAAACATGCTCTATGGAAAGCAGAGCCAAAACAAGAAGAGTGAGAAATTGTTTAGGGAAAACGGCTGTGAGAGAAGATAAATGGGGAGGGAGCCAGAAGAGACTTGGAGAACTGTCAGAAGTACAATGGAGATCTGACCTCAAGTAAAGAAGAGAGCGAAGGAAAGAAGGAAGATTAGATGGAAGTACCTAAGACTGCAGTGCAGTTGCACATTCACCAAGGCCACTGGGGAGTCCCCAGGCCAAAATCACTCGAAAGAGAAATCCTGTGCCTCCGAGATGCAGGCCTGCCTCAGTGTTCCAGCCTGGTTTAGTCACTGGCCAGGAGCAGCCCATGGGAGGCATGGCTTCAGCAGAAGTGTGTTGAGGATTCCAGAGCACAGTAGCTGGGGTCTGCCATTGATTGCATTTCCTGGAGAGACCAAAGGCAAATCCTATGGCTGCCACATAAATAGAGGTTGGAAGTCAAAGAAAACTAGCATGGTCTCCTATTGCACTAGAACCAGCCCTGCCAGCATCAACATTAGACAGAGGATTTTAGCACCTCACACCAGGTCACAGAGAACCACCATAGCTTTTGATCCCACAAAAAACTCATATGGACACATTGAGCCAAACAACCATCTTTAATGCTTATTTTTTGTTTGACTCATGTCTTAGAATTCCCATCCAAGTCCCCTACAGCATGTGATCTAGAATAGATTCCATGCTAGAATAGAATAGGTTCCATGAGAGCAGATCCTATTCTCTCCTTTCTCCCCTCTCCCATGGGGGCAGCAATAAGCCCTGGGTAGAGGAAGAGGGAATGTTGTTTGAGGCTGTTGTACCAGGGAGATCAAGATTAGGGTGGGCTACCTGGCAAAGGCAAGGGAGATGAATCAAGGAAATTGAAAACAATTTTTTTCCATTTCAAAACTTTGCCAGCTTTTTACCTAGACGAGAGAGAAGAGGATTACATCTTTCATGAGGACATTCACCTAGATTGCACTTTCCAAGGAGAACTGGCTCCCTTGAGTTTCTGCTGGCCCTCAGCCCTTCAGGGGATAAGTGGTTAGAAAGAGTCTGTCCCCTTATCGAAAAAGAACTCCAGCTCCCTCTGACAAAGTTGGCTAAGAAAGCTATCTGTTGGCAAATAACTGTTTTCTGCTCCCTAATAGCCATGATGAAACCCCACAGGTACCTGGTAAGAGATGTGGCTGACTCAAGGGGTACATTAACAGAACCAAAAGAAAGGTAAAGTAGATGGTCCTGCAAGGCTCGCTTTGACAAAGAGCATCCTGCAGGTCTTATTTCATTTAAAACATCCTTCAGAGGCTTGCTATATGCCCTATAATGTTTCCAAATTATAGAAGGAGTTATATTCATAAATTTTATCCAGAGCATATAGAACAGAGAATTAATGTGGCCAGAAAGGCAAAAACAGAATAAGTAGGTCTAATACTTACAGGTAAAATAATTAAAACAATATTACCTCCAGAGGAGGAAATGGGAGGTATTTAATTGTGCTGTATTAATGTTTTCTTTTAAAGATAAGATTTTATATATAAATAGACATTGTCTGTAAATAAAATAATTTCTTCTTCAAACATACATAGGAATTTGTCTAGGGTATTTTTTTTCTATACTCTACGGAGCTGGGACCCAAGAGATATGTTACACTTACTGCAGAAATTATTTATCCCATGTGTTTGTAAAGATTGAATATTCATCTACTCTTGAATAGCAGACTGATTGTAACATTGAAATCTTGCATAATTTTTCCAAAGATTTCACTTAATAACTAAGCTCAATGTGCATTCAAAACAGCCTCTGAGCAGCCGTGGTGCATTCACTCCCTACCTGCCTTCTGCTCGGTGCAGGTCCAGTGGCTGGATCCGCTCTCTGCCTGTTGACCCGTTTGTGTTAAACTCAGACCACAACTCATCCTCAAGCTGGGAAACACTTTGGCCACATCAATATAGCCACTTTCCACTTCTCAAACTAAATGGCATGAGAAGAGGAAGGAAAATTTATAAAATGCCTGCCGTGTGCCTAGCATTGCTCTAGAGCAGTGCCTCTCATATTTTTTCACATTATTGGCATCATCTGGACCCTTTTTACCTCTTTTCCTAATCACTCCTGCCCCATTAATTCTTAATACCACAGATAGACTGTATATCTATTTATGTACTATATGAATATCTGGGCTTTATACATAAAAAGAATAAACCTTTTTTGCCCCTTCCAAGAACCAGTTTTCATTCCCTTGAAGGCAATATTGCCCTCATTGAGAATGCATGTACTAGATGCTCTACCTCATCCATGTAGCCTTATTTGAGGCAGGATAATGTCATGGCTAAAATATAAATTTGAGCCAAACTACCTGGATTAAAATCCAAGTACCATCACTCCCTAGAGGTTTGAGCCTGGGCAATTAACTCCAATGTGCCTCAATTTCTGCATCTGTAAAACGGGGATAAGAATAGTATTTACCTAATAAGGTCATTGTGGAAATTAAATTACTTAATATGGCTGGGCACAGTGGCTCATACCTGTAATCCCAGCACTTTGGAAGGCCAAGGCAGGAGGATTGCTTGAGCTCAGGAGTTCAAGACCAGCGTGGGCAACAAAGTAAGACCTTGCCTCTACAAAAAAAAATACAAAATAAAAATATTAGCCAGACACAATGGCACACACCTGTGGTCCCAGCTTTACAGGAAGCTGAGGCAGGAGGATCACTTGAGCCTGGGAGGCCGAGGCTGCAGTGAGCTGTGTTCATGCCACTGCACTCCAACCTGGAAACAAAGTCAAAATGTCTCAAAAAAAAAAAAAAAAAAAAAAGGTTAATATAAGCAAAGTGTTCAACGTAGTACCTAGCACATAGCAAGCACTATACAAGTTGTTGCTGTCTTATTAGTAAATCCAAAACTTTAGAAGTATTACAAAGTATATCTTAACAAAGAGAAAACATATCTTTAGAGAGAAAGAAAATAATTGGCCCAAGTCCACACTGTTGATAAAGGCTGAAACTGGGACTGAAGGCCACTGCCTTCAAGACACCAAAATATGCATTTTCATGTCTATATCACCTCCATTATCACCATGAAGCTCACAAAAGACACCCCTGGATAACTCCAAATGGTGTCCCCCATTGAACACAAACCACTGAGAGAATACTCTCCTGTTTTCCCCTTCCTAAAAGCAAATGTATTACTCTTCCAGACACAGGGAATCCATGCCTTACGTGGTTTCCTTAGAGAGATAGTAGTGCTTTTCCCAGCAAAAGGCACTGAGTTCCTTCCTTCCTCTCATCTTAGGATGAAGAAGGCCATTTGATGTCATGCAAAATATCAAGGTCTAAGAATCAAGAAACTGACCCCATCCCCAGATCTGCTAGGCTGTGATCTTGGCCCCATCACCCTCCTCTCTAGTCCTCAGTTTCTTCATTTGTTCTTTGAGCCAAATCAGCTTTATAAGTTGCAGAATTCTGGGATCACAAAGCTAGTGTGAAAGGTGGCAATCATGACAAGTATAAGCGCAGCACCACGTAAGTCTGCATTTTACCCACTCCTGCTTAGCAAGCCAACCCAGCTCCAAAAGGAACAAGCGCAAGCCTCTGCCACAGTTCTGGGAAGGCAGCACCTTGTCTTAGTGCATATGATGGTGTCCCCCAGCCAGGTCATCTAAACAAAAGGGACACTCTGTCCCCATCCCAGGCCCACCAGCAGAGGAGGCATGGGCAAGAGAGGCTTAGAACAACTCATTAGCAGATCTAGCTTGTTTCTTTTTTTTTTTTTTTTTTTTTTTTTTTTGAGATGGAATCCTGCTATGTCACCCAGGCTGGAGTGCAGTGGCGAGATCTCGGCTCACTGGAACCTCTGCCTCCCAGGTTCAAGCAATTGTCCTGCCTCAGCCTCCCAAGTAGCTGGGACTACAGGCGCGCGTCACCACACCCGGCTAATTTTTTTGTACTTTAGTAGAAACAGGGTTTCACCGTGTTGCCCACGCTGGTTGCGAACTCCTGAGCTCAGACAATCCACCTGCCTCGGCCTCCCAAAGTGCTGGGATTACTGGTGTGAGCCACTGCGTGGGGCCCCTAGCCTTGTTTCTTTAACTTGATGCTATATTTCCTTAACTTGAAAACATTGAGTAGGGATTAATGTCATTAGATAATGACAAAGATGATGGTTTTATGTCTGATATGATGCAAAAAAAAAAAGTGTGTATGGCCTACAGAGGTCTTAGAATGACAACCATGCAAATGTTTTATATTAACATTTTATAACATTAGAGTAATCCTGTACATGTGGTTTTGAGTTCTTTTTACCTTAAAAAGTTGTGAACATTACTTGTGAACATATTCCCATGACTTTAAATAATTTTCTAAACCACAATTTTTTTATTTCAATAGCTTTAGGCATACAAGTGGTTTTTGGTTATATGGATGAATTATGTAGTGGTGAAGCCTGGGATTTTACTGTACCCTTCACCCTGTATTGTACATTGTACCTTAGTAGGTAGTTTTTCATCCCTCATCTCCCTCCTACTCTCCCCACTTCTGAGTCTCTAATGCCCTTTATACCACTCTGTATGCCTTTGCATACCCATAGCTTAGCTCCCACTTACAAATGAGAACGTGCAAACACCATGATTTTTAATGGCCGTTTATGTTCCATCCTACACGTACACCATCAATTATTTGGTAATTTCTCTCTCGTAAAATGAATAGATTATTTCCAATTCTTGTATTCTATATAAAGCTACTAGAACATCCTTGTAAATAGATTTTTGTGTGAAACTCTAATTGTTTTCATATAATAAATTTCTAGAAGTGGAATTACAAAGTAAAGCAGGTAAATGTTTTCAAGACACCTGAACATATCATCAAATTCCAATGGAAAGATAATACCAATTTTTACTCCCACTACCAGTACATAAAAGGTTCTATGTCACCTATATGTCTCAGTTTCCTTATCTATAAAATGGAGATAATAGTATATACCTAATAAGGTCATTGTGCAGATTAAATTAATGTAAGTGAAATGTTTAAAATGGTGCTTACACTCCTGTCACCTACAGTTTTGTCATTTTTCAAAATATCTGCCAATGTATTTGGTTAAAAAATAATATATTGTGACTTTAATTGCGATTTCCTTGATTACTATTGGAGTTGAAGATGCTTCCAAATATATTTCTTCACTTTTGAAGCCTTTGTCGATATCCTTTGCTTATAAAAGGAAAATTTTCAAAAATCTCCCTAATAACACCCTTTATGATTCATCCTACTTAATGATTCTGAAATCTTCTGGAAAAAATTAATGCATTTTTGAGACTCAAAAATTCAAACCAGTTCTAATTTTTCATTACTCTATTTTTTTGTGGCAATTATCACTTTTCTGCAAGGCTGAAAGAAAAAAAAAAAAAAAACTAGCATAGGTTTTTGTTTGTTTCCTTAATGCCTTTCAGTATTAGCCACACCTGAATGAGCCTATACTGTTTTAGGAAGCCACACAACTGTTATTTAACTAAAAAAAAAAAATGGAAATAGTGAAAAGCTTTGTGCAAAGAAACAAATTCTGCTCCCAAGACCCTCAAACAATCAGACTCTCAATGTTTCTTAGCGTAGGTTCCTCAATCACCCCATTCCCTGGGAGAATTCACTCAAAAGGCATATTTCAATGCCCCTCGTCAGACCTCATTACTTAGAATCTCAGATCAGTGGCCCTAGAATCTGACGATTTCACAAGCTTCTCAAGTGATTATCTGAGCATCACAAAACTAAAGTATATCTTGTTTGCCAAAGCATGTGGTTTATAATCTGTTTTACAAAAAAATAATTCAACCAAAGGTAGAAATCCTTCTTCAGAACTATGGCAGATTTGAAGCATTATTATTTCTATTAAGCATGGATTTCCCAGTAAGTTACTAATTCAAGTTAAACCGAAATAGACGAAAGGATAAGAATCCAGTTTAAAGAGTTTATTCAAACAAAAAGCTGGAAATAGCCATCTGGGAGACACAGACTCCAGAGAAAAGGGGTCGGTGCTCTGACATTAAAAGTTAAGTTCTTGTTTATATAGGAAGAAAACAAATAATTTTAGTAGGATTATAACATTTTCTATACAAGGCTAATGTACGAATTACAGCAATTTAATTGGTTACACTTCTTCCCATACAGCTTGTTTTTATTTCCTTTTCAATTTAAAAAGAAGATATTTAACATTCCACATTAAGACAATGTGATAGCAATGAGATCTTTGTGTAAGAAAAGTAAGAGGGAAGATAAGCAATCATCTATAATGAAAATCAACAGTGAAGCAGAAAGGGGTCTTCTCTGGCACTCTTTAGTCATTTACAACATTTTAGTAATTTACACCATTTAAGTAAGGAAGAAGACTAATCTATAATCAGAGAAGCAAAGGTTACACCTGCCTAGGTTACAACAGCCTGTCATGTGACTCAGGCCCTATGATGACATTCCTTTAAGGCTCAAAATAATTTAGAGTTCCAACAACTTAGATTTTTGAATTACTTATATTTACACTCATCAATACAGCTAAATTGTCAGAGAAACTTGCCATTCCTCATCCCTACCCCACCCTCTTTCTAGCCGTGTGACTTGAACAAGTGACTTTCTGAGCCTCGATTTCCTCATTTGTAAAGGGGGGACATCATGGCACCTGTCTCATAGAATTATTCCAAGAATTGACTTAGACTATATAAGTTAAGTGTCTAACACAATTTCTAGCACCAAGAAAATGACAGCTGTTACAGCAATGGGATGAAAATTTATACAGCTGAGGAGCAGAAAAAGGTCCATAGTAACAGCCAATAATTTTGGAACACTACAGTCTACAAACAACTTTCACAGTCAATATCTCATTTGATCCTCTGAACATTTCCACAAGATAGGAGGAAAACCTATTGCTAGATTCCTTTTGCAGACTGAGGCAATTGAAGCTTGACCAAAGCTATATAGTTAGTTAGTGGTAGAGCTCGAACTTCTGACTCTAGAAACCAATATGTCAATACTTATAAACAACATAAAAGCCCAAAGTCTCCTACAGACCGCCTACACTCATCTTATGATTAGAAACGTTCTCTAGTGTGATTCAGTCTAAAGAATACTTTTTCCAGACTTAGAAAGTACAATACCTGTAATCCCAGCACTTTGGGAGGCCGAGACGGGTGGATCACGAGGTCAGGAGATCGAGACCATCCTGGCTAACACGGTGAAACCCCGTCTCTACTAAAAACTACAAAAAAACTAGCTGGGCGAGGTGGCGGCGCCTGTAGTCCCAGCTACCCAGGAGGCTGAGGCAGGAGAATGGCGTGAACCCGGGAGGCGGAGTTTGCAGTGAGCTGAGATCCGGCCACAGCACTCCAGCCTGGGTGACAGAGCAAGACTCCGTCTCAAAAAAAAAAGAAAGTACAATAAACAACAGCTAAATGAAATTGACATCAATTATCATTATTCAGATTCTTAATTGGCTCTAAATTGCTTTCAAGCTTACCTACAGTTCAAAAGAAACCATCATGGCAGCTTTCAAAACCTCCATACTACAAAACTATCCGAGACTGGTTTAAAGGGCAACTCAAAATGTCCTCTCCTCCTCTAAGAGCTCACAGCCTTTCATATTTAAAGCTGTTTGTTCTTTCCTAGTTCTTCTTATAGTTCCCAAGCATCCTCTGCATTTGCTGTAAAGAGTGCATAATATTTGTGAAAATATTTAGGTCCAAATTATCAAAATGAAAATCCTCTGTCCTGAGGTATAAGCTAATGAAACAGATATTATTTTTATCCAATTCCCTAAACCCCTGATGTGGAACATGTTCCTAGTCTGCAACATTTTTCTTGAAGTTTCTCCACAACTAGAAATATTATCTGCAGAATTATAAAACTATGAGGGAAATGACTCATTGAGACTGTAAACAGCATATCACTCTTCATGGATCAATGCATCATTTGAATACAGTCTTGTTCTGCGTTCCCAGCTTCACGTCAGGACCATTCATAGTTCAGCACTTTATAATTACATACAATTAACAACTTGGAGGCTGAGCAGCAGAGTGACTGGTAAGCACTGAAGGCTACAAATCTGTTTCGCAGTAATGTATATTTTTTTCTCCCTTGATTTTCTTTATTGTTGTTTTGCTTGTTGCCTGTTAGCATACCTCTGGGGAATGTTTCAAAGATGTAATGTTAATGAGCAAACACTTGTGAGATTGCCAGTCATGTCAGATGACTTTCTTTCCAGGGCACAGAAAGGGGAAAATGAACTGACACATTGTTATGCAGCAAAATAGAATTATGCAGAAATTGCAAAATTATGCAAAATGTTATTTATGCAGAGCACATTAATGGAGAATACAGAGTATCACTGATTAGGAGTAGCAAAGTAGGAATAGATCTGAATAGTACTACCTACTAAAGGGCCTATAAACTTGAAAATTTATAAGAATGCTACTAAAGAATCTTGTTAATACAAGAGTACCATGGGTAGTTCAATGCAAGACACAGGAGTTATTAATCTATCCCTAAACTGATAGATCAAAGGATAGGGCAACGAGCTAGGGGATAAAGGAGGCAGAGATCTGCAAGGAGAGTAGGTAAACAAAGGTCTGTCAGAGACTCAAGACTCACTAGATGTTAATAATAAAATAATAAAAATAGCAATAATATGAACACAGTTGACATTTATTGACTGCATAATATAAGCATTGTCCTAAGCACCTCACATGCATGGATTCATTTAATCTCACAATTCTGTAAAGTAACATTATCATCCCATTATACAGCCAAAGAAACTAAGGCTCAGAGAGCATAAATAACTTGCCTGGGGTCACATGGTGAATAAATAGGCAAAGACAGAATCTGAACCCAGAAGCCTGTCTCTGAAGCCCCTTCTCATGGCTGCTGAAGAACGAAACTCCAGAACTGGGGGATTCTAGAGCATTCTTATAAATTTTCAAGTTTATAGGCCCTTTTAAAACAGATGAAAAAAATGGCTGTTTCCTCAGAAATATGTATACAAGTTCATGCCAAATTTTATAAACAATTTCAAGGGCACAAGGATCCCTTCAGGTACATCCTTGGATCCTTGTAAAGACCCCTGTTCTAGATAAAATAGGTAATAAAATTGGCACATTAGATTGATTCTAGATACAAATGTAATAGATCTCTCAAAAAGTCACACGCTATCATGCCATGAGGTGCAATGGGACAAGACACGTGTACCATCACTGTTCTCTTCAAGAGGACCTAAGACCCTGGCTCTTCCTTTTGCTCTATGAGCCTGAACTAAGATTTTTGAATTTACAAATATATTTTGTCCTTGTGGTTCTAGTTTGTTCAATTAGTGTTTATTTAATGCTTCCTCTTGGTGGCCTTGCTATCCAAGAGCAGTTATTAATACTGTTTATGACAAACGTGAAAAAGGGAAGGAGGATGGGAAAAAAGTTAGTTCTGCAAATGGTGCCCTGCTGTGGAACTCCTCCATTCCCTAAGTTCCCTTAGAAAACTCAGCTCTCAGCATGTCCCTTTTCCTCAGAAACCCAGGTGGAATTGTTATCAGATGGAAGGTCTTGACTGTGAGTTGTCTGGGCTTCTTTGGCATAGTGAACAAAGAATTGAACAAAATGCACAAACAAAGCAACAAAAGAATGAGCAATGAAAGACAAACAGAATGAAGTAAAGAAAGCACCGATATATTAAAGAAGCAAAAGTACAATCCACAGAGTGGGCGCAGGCTGGAGCAGGTGGCCCAAGAGCCTCCCCTATTAGGGCTTTTATTAAGCTGCAAAAGTTTGGTAACACTCCTAGGTGCCCTTTAGAAGCCTCCAATTACACCCTATGAAGGATTGGCCTGCAACCAATCAGAGGCTGAAGTGGAGACTTGGCCCACAGTCAATCAGAGGCTAATTGGAAGGAATGTGTGATGTCCCTCGATCAGCTCTTGGGCCTTAACAGCATAAATATTTACCCACGATCACTGAGAGTCAACTGATTTCTGCTGAAATGGATCAGGCTTCCTATGAGACGTGATGGAAAAGGGTAAATACCTTCTCTCTAGAACTCTGTGGAAACTCTGTCTAGTTATCACAGGAGCGAGGATGTGCCTGGATGCTGCCTAATCTTGCTTAGAACTGTCTGCACCTGCTGTTCTTTTGCTTATGCCTTAACCTTTGGTTACCCTAATTCCCTATTCTCCTGCCTCAGAATGGGCACCAAACTAACAGAACAATTTTATTTTCTTTGCTAAAAATGAATAATACTGGCAATTTGCCAATATTTCCAGCATCCTCATACTAGTAGTGTCAGCAGTTTCCACCATGATGAGATTTGAGGGGCAATGTCCACTGTGCCAAAACCCAGCTTCTACCCTGAGGAGCTCACAGCCAGAAAGAGCCACGGAGGAAGACCAGAATGGAGTGAGAAACTCTTCCTCCAGATGTGTGGAAAGCTTCACCAGGATACTGACATTTGATCAGAGCCTGCAGAACAAATAGAAACTGATCAATGGAGAAAGAAGAAAGGGCATGAGAGGTGGAAGGAAAAGCAGGAACAACAGCATCCTGTGGTGGAGGAGACCAGGAGAAGCCCAGAACCCTGGAGAGAAGGCCAGAAAGATGAGCTGAGGTCAGGGTGTGAAAGGGCACCTACCGTGGCTAGAAATTTGAATTTTATCCTTTAAGCCATTGGTTCCCAAACTTTAGGATGCATATAAGTTACCTCAGAACTTGTTAAGAGTACAGGTCCCCAGGCTCTCCTCCCAGAGATTTCAATCAATAGGTGTACATTTGACAAGCGGGTGATTCTAATGCAAGTGGTCTGTAAACCACATGTGAGGAAAAACTCACCTGCTGAAAGGAGAGCTACTAGCAAGCTAAATGGTTTCCTGTCTTTATGCCCCTTGACAGAGAATAGCGTGCACACAGGAATCCAGGGTTCCATTAGGCCTCATCCATAGTGAACCCTGGGTATTACAGTCCCATCTAAATAGACCCTGCCCTTACAGACGGAGCTCTGAAGCAGTAGCACCATTCAAAACAACCACATGTATAGCCCACACCTGGGAGGACCCATGGAAAGGGCCAATCATGCTGCCTGGAGTTAGTAGGTGCTAAATAAATGTGAATGGACTCTCCTCTCTGGAAAGCAGAGGAAAGCTAGCATCCTCATTTCAGCAATTCAGAAATCTCATGGATTGTAATTAATATCCAGCTGGCATTTTGGTCATCAAAGATTATCATTTCCCCTAGGGACAATGTAGATGAAAGAACAATCCCTATAATGAGTTTTGTATCCTTGCTTCATAAAGGGAGTGGTGAAAGTTCCTTGGAGATTCGTATGATGGCAATATCTTTCTAAGCATCTAGCAACAAGTTTCTGGCTACTGCTGGCTCATGTAAGAAGGCACTGCCAGATCTTTATACTTAGCTGTGATTACTCCGCCCACAAATGTTGGAGTCTGAGCTGAGTACCTGGGAAGGATCGAATTTACTTTCCCGGATACTGCACATCAGAAACATTCATTTAGTCCTTTCAGAGAGCTGGTGAGAACTTTTATGCCACACACCCCCACTGAGCACAGAATCCACTTAAACTCTCAGAGGCACCAAACATCCTCTGAGTGAGCAAAGCTCTGAGGCCTGTTCCCATCAAAAAGTTTTCACTGATGGTTGGACTTTTCATCTTTGCAAAGGGAGGATTCAACTCACAAAAACCCCTAATGCAGCTCACTATCTTGCTTTGGGATCCATCATTTCTCAAGGTTTGATTCTCTCAGCCTCACCACTTGGAGGAAATGTGTGATGTCCCTTGACCAGCTCTTGGGCCCTAACAGCATAAATATTTACCCAGGATCACTGATCATCAACTGGTTTCCACTGAAATGGATCAGGCTTCCTACAAGACATGGTGGAAAAGGGTAAATACCTTCCCTCTATGACCCTTTTTAGTATTTACCTCTCTAAAACACTCCATTATTGCACACTGAGAAAAGGGACATGGGGAGAACTTGATTTGTGGTGATTAAATGCAGAGTAATTACTGAAAGTGTTTGCATTTGTCTGAATAATACTAACTTTAAAATTATGTCATTTAAAGCAAATTGTGGGATATTATTTTTCTGGCAGCAATAATCAGGCATTTTTCATAAAATGGCTTCCTTGCAAGAAAATCACCAAATAATGGCAGAAAAACACCCAGTTCTAAACACAATGAAACATGAGGAGGCAAAGTGAAGATTAAAACGGCTCTCACGCTGCGGATACAAACTGGAGTTGCTGAAAGGATGTCTTGCTGTTCCCGGGCATGCCAGGAGCCACTGCTGAGGCTCTAATGGGCCCCACACAGGTCTTTAGAGTGGCTGCCTCCCAGGGTGTCTGTAATATCTTGGCCTAGGGACATGCCAGATGAGGAAAACATGGGCCCAGCACTCAGGAGAACAAAAGCTTCTCTGCACCAGAGGAGATGTGCAGGCTTCCACCCAGGTCTTGGACTGGTTCCCACAGCCTGTCTGTTTACCCCTTTGCTCCAAGAATCTGGCAAAACCCATCTCATGAAAACCTCCTCATAGGCCCGTGGTGAGGCTCAGGGAACTCCCCAACCGCAAAGCTAATAATTTTCCTATTGTCATCTTGCCTCCCCACCAATGCAAGGGGGAGGGGCGCAGCCCCCTAGAACAGTATCACATTTTTAGAATCAGTTCTTATATTTCTCCATTCAACTCTAGTTCCAGTAAAAACTTCCTCTGTTTTTGGAGAATAATACCTGAATTTAATATTCTCAAATAAGAGCTACAGATTTAAAACTCTTTTGATTCATTCTATGTACTGCTTTTAGATTTGTCTCCAATTCAGTCCAACGAGTGTGCACTGAGTATCTTACTGTTCCTTCCCAATACTATCTGTCAGGCCTCTGAGCCCAAGTCAAGCCATCACATCCCCTGTGACTTGCATGTATATGCCCAGATCGCCTGAAGTAACTGAAGAATCACAAAAGGGCAAATGCCCTGCCTCACCTTAACTGATGACATTCTACCACAAAAGAAGTGAAAATGGCCGGTCCTTGCCTTAAGCGATGGTATTATCTTGTGAAATTCCTTTTCCTGGCTCATCCTGGCTCAAAAACTCCCCCACTGAGCACTTTGTGACCCCCACTCCTGCCCACCAGAGAACAACCCCCTTTGACTGCAATTTTCCTTTACCTACCCAAATCCTATAAAACAGCCCCACACTTATCTCCCTTTGCTGACTCTCTTTTCGGACTCAGCTCGCCTGCACCCAGGTGAAATAAACAGCCATGGTGCTTACACAAAGCCTGTTTGGTGGTCTCTTCACACAGACGAGCATGACACTACCCAAGGTCATCTGTGAGACAGCCCTATCCTGACTAGGTCCAAAGACACCCTCTCTTAGTCCACAGGAGTGGTTGTGTCCCCGTCAGCTCTGCACACCAGCCCTCCAGTAGCTTCGGAACTGCTGCATTCCTCTGTAGTTTCTACTGTTCTTCCTGCCACAGGCCATTTTCATTCCCACACCTTCGCAGAAATCTCTGCCTAGAATAGGCCCCTCCTAATATCTCCCAATTTATTTCTGCATTTCCTTCCAAGTGTTCCTCAAGATTTAACCTACACTCACTAAATCTCTGCTAAGGGCTGCTACTCCACAATGTTATATCCCCTCCAGTGTTTGCCCTACTTTAAAATACAATGTTTCTCCTTGGTTTCATGTGTATGTCATTTCCTCCAACTGGGATTTGAGGTTTGTGGAAACCATGCCCTGTACTTCTCTTACGTGGCTTCATCTCACATTCACCTCACTGCCACTATGTGCCACTCGTGCTGTCTCTCAAAGAATTGAAAATGGTACTTGCCATAGAATATGCTTTGAATCAATGAATTTACATTTGTTGGCTTAGTAAATACACTCAGAATCCAATAGGTTCATTTGGGTTCCACAATTCCTCTTTATTTTTGTGAAGAGGAAAAGTCTAATAAATGCATGCACCTTGCTCTGTGTATATTTTAACATGCAGCATGCTATCTCTGCATGAACAGGGATGGCACCATTTTAAGCACTGAGCTTAATGCTCCCCACCATGGTGGGGGGAATAGTCCAACGCCAAGCGGGGAAGAATCTCAGCCTCTCTCCCAGGAATTGTGCACTGGGCCCAGGATGTGGAGCCAGCTTGAGAACCTAGCATGAAAGAAGCGTAGTCACGCCCACTCAGCCACTGCAGGCCCTGTTTCCCTAAGATGCCCTAGGACCTCTAAAGCTGAAAGCGGACAGGGAAGGGCCAGTTACCTGGGTGAACCAGATAGGGAAAGGCTGTCCTCCAACTCCCCACTGCCAAGCTTGTGCTTTGCACACATTGGTCCTCACACCCAAACATCGATACACACCACAGTCCACTTCAGAGACAGCAATTCCCAAGAGTGGCCACATCAGAGCAACTCCAGGACAGCACCATCCCTCAGGACAACCCTGGGAGACCAGTCAGGTGGCAGACATTTGTCCCTGAGATGCTGTCTCCCCACCTGATCCAGGCCATTCTAGGGATGGCAGCGAACAAGAAAGATACCAAATGGAATTTAAAATTCTGGTGCCAATAGCCATGTGATCTGGAGCAAATTTAATTTCTCCCTGTCTCAATTTCCTCATCTATAAAATGGGAATCTGAATAATACCTACCTCACGCAAGGTAGAGAACTGAACGGGCCAAACAAGTAACATACTTAACGGAGTGCTTGTCATTTTATAATGCATCATGGTTCTTATCATCAACTATTTTCATTAAAATTCAAGATTGAACTTTTTCTCCCTTCTCCTAAATGGCCATACAAGCATGTTTGCAAGAATCTATGTTCTCTTCCCTTCCTGTTCACCCATCTTCACATTTCAATTTGCTTTTTTGTTTCCCTTTTTACTCCACTCCTATCCCTACCTACAACCAGGAAGGCACAGGGGCTTGTTCTGAAGTTACACTTGAAACAAAAGGAAGTGCGGGTCCACATTAAGCCTGACACCTCAGTCACATACACCATACTGCTGCTCCATCCCCCATTCCCTTTTCAGGGTCAAAACCTCACTTACCCACATTCCATTATTGTCATCTCTGCATTAGAAATTCTTTAACTTTTCAGAGTGTTTTAGACATTTTTCTTGTGTACCAATCAGGAAACCATAATTTAAAAGATATTCTCATCCAGTTTGTTGCAGGATAATAAAGCATTCCAGTATCTTCCATTTTGACCAAGATTCACCCAGAAAGGAAATTCTATAGAGAAGCAGAGTGTGTAGGGAGGTGTGCTGGAAAAATAGAAACGTGTCTTTGTCCGGGTGAAATTTTTCATGTTTGGTTAAGTCATTTGGGTTTTGTCTTTTAAGAAACAAAATACAATATAGAACATTAGTTTGCATTTTCCTGGAATTTTGCATGCCTGTGGGTCTTGTTTTATTCCCTATTTACTGAATCTATGGTTATTAATATTTTAGTCTCTCAGTATGTTTCTGCTGTAGTAGTGGAAAGCATTTGGCCCTCTAGGAGCCAAATACTACATTGAATAGATCTGTTAACATGCCCTTCAGTAATTTAGCAAAGAGTGTAGCTTCATCTTTTATTTATTAAATAATGAGACTACTTTCATAAATAGCACTTTTTATTTTAAATGTACTTGAAAAGATTTTATAAGGGTTGAATAACCTCTCCCACCCTACTATAGTAGGCAAAATAATGGCCCCAAAGATGTCCACATCTTATTCCTTAAAACCTGTACATATGTTACCTTATGTGGCAAAAAAAAAAAAAAAATCAGTAAAGTCAAGGACCTTGAGATGTGGAGGGCTCAGTCTAATCACACAAGTCCTTAAAAGTGGAGAACTTCCCCAGCTATGATAAGAGAAAGAGAGGCGATGACTGAAGAGAGGTCACAGAGATGCAAAGTGAGGACTTGACCTGCCATTGTTGGCTTTAAAGATGGAGAAAGGGATAGGAGCTAAAGAATACAGTTAGACTCTAGAAGCTGAAAAAAAGCAATGAAACAGATTCTGCCCTAGAACCCTCAAAAAGAAATGCAGCCCTTACTGTTCCTTGATCTTACTCCAGTGAAACCCATGTTGAACTTCCGAACTACTTAAAGATCAAAACTTTACATTGTTTAGTCTAAGTTTGTGATCATTTGTTGCCACAGTAATAGAAAATGGATACATCAACTCAGAACTAAACCTTTGACTTCAAAGTGAATCAGAATGCAAGGTTCTTTGAGCAAGCCAGAGGGTAGCCATTGAGCATGGACTCGGTTGTAATTGCAGCTCTTTTGGCATATACCGTTCAGTTCCTGATATTCAGTAGCACAAATATGTAAGTAAATGAATATCTAGTAGTTAGAAATTCCTAAGAGACACACAATAAGGGTTGAGAGTTATAAAAAGACAATATATTGGTTTATGGATTATATCTGAATTATATGATCATTAAGAAATATTAAGTTACTGCCAATCAATCCCCTTAAAAAGAGAATCTCTAGGCCATGCTCTGTGGCTCACGCCTGTAATCCCAGCAATCTGGGAGACTGAGGAAGATTATCACCTGAGGTCAGGAGTTTGAGACCAGCCTGGCCAATGTGGTGAAACCCTGCCTCTACTAAAAATACAAAAATTAGCTGGGCATGGTGGCGGGCACCTGTAATCCCAGCTACTGGGAAGGTTGAAGCAGGAGAATTGCTTGAATCCAGGAGGCGAAGGTTGCAGTGAGCCAAGATGGTGCCATTGCACTCCAGCCTGTGCAACAGAGCGAGACTCCATCTCAAAAGAAAAAAAAAAAAAAAAAGAGATAAAGAGAGAGAGTCTCTATTCCTTTATTTGGAGACATTGTAACCATTACTAGGAAGGCAATAGATGGGCTAATACTGTTTTGCTAGGGGCATCAAATTACTACATAATTTGATGGCCTAGTGTGGTAGAATGGTATTGCTTCTCTTAGTGAAGGGAGTAAGCTCCTAAGCACAATTCTTTGTCAGAAATTTGGCTGAAGTAGGAGGCAGAGGTTCCCCAATTAGAAAAGAAAAGGCTTGACATATAAATGCCTAGTTGAAATGGCACCACAATGAAAAGACAGTGACCAAACATATATGATTGATTAGTATTAGATCTGCCCCAGCTTTGGATGAAGGAAAGGAAGGTGCTGAGGTGGAACGGGAAAAATTAAGAGGCTGAAAAGACTAAAGTCCAACCTCACAGAAGTAGTCAACATAGGTTAGATAAAAGCACCTGGAGGCTGGGTTTGTTCATTTCTTCAAAATGGTACAAACTCAAGCCCAGCCTTGCACAATTTATGTAAGCTTGAGGTTTATTCTTTTAAACACTGTTGTATGATAGATCTTCCTTTCTAGAAAATTCCTTAATCAAAGTATTAGCATATATTGTAAATTTCTAAAATTGTGTGCTTGCATGATAAAGGAGTAAACAGAAGCAGCCACAGAGTTTAGATTCAGTGAAGTTTCTACGTAATTGATAATACAATGTGAAAATTTCTGGTTGCATTTGTTCTCAAAAACCAATTGAATTCACAGAATTGCAAGTAGTAGCTCCCTCTGAGGTTTCATGATACAGATAAAAATGTTACAAATTTGAGGAGAATTCAATTATTTCTGTTAGAAACTGCGCAACAGTCACATTTTATTTTTTCATGTTTGGCAAATTGACAGATGACAAAGCCCATGATGATAATAGTGATAGATCTCTCTAATTGCCATTCGAAGTAAATTAATGCATTCCCCCAACAAGTACAGCCAAGCATTCTCATTAAACTTGGGCAAAACAGAAAGTGTCTTCTGGGGAGTTTTGACTAAATATAATCAGAACATAGACCAGAGAAATCAGACTATATGCATATCTGGAGAATTCAACATCAGTACTATTTGATTGCATGCTTACTCCATTTATCTAGGATAAAATGGTAGTTTGGCAGCGCCTGTATTGTCTCAGGAAGCTGAATTTTTATTGACATACAAACATCAGAAGAAACTTCTACTCAGTCCATCTGACTTCTCTTAAACCAAATTGAAATAAATTTCTCTGATCATAGCTACTGTAAGCCTCAGACACTCAGCAAACATTTCAAGTTCCAAACTTTCTGTTTTACTATTCCCAAAGCCAATAAAATGTCCCCAAAACTATAGTATTTCTATATCTAAAAATACCTAGTACACAACTTCACACACTCAAAGCTACATAAAAGTCTTGCTACAGGTGCTCACTTTTAAAAATTAGGAACATGCATCACCATATTCTACATTAATTTGTCTCCTTCAATATGTAAAGCCCCTTTAAGGCAAAATTTTAAATCAAAGATGATCCATACAATATTCATATTCACTAAAAATTAAAACAATAGATACAAATGGAAAACATTCTCTACTTCTGTGCTAGAAAATACTACTCTCAAATTATACAAAATCTGTTCTTGAAGATTATGTTAAAGAAAACCATTGCTATGGTTTGCATGTGTCCCCTCCAAAATGTCTGTATTGGAAACTTACTCCCCAATGCAACAGCGGTAAGAGGTGGGGTCTTTTGGGAGGTGTTTATGTCATGAAGGTTCTGCCCTCATGAACTGATTATTGCCATTATTAAAAGGGCTTGTAGGAGTAGATCCACTCACTTCTGCTCTTCTGTGATATTAGGGCACAGTGTTTGCCCCTCTCTTGCCCTTCTGCCTTCCACTATGGGAAGACGCAGTAAGAAGGCCAACACCAATATCAGATGCTGGCACCATAATCTTGGATTTCCCAGCCTCCAGAACTGTGAAAGAATAAATTTTTGTTCTTCATAAATTACTCAGTCTCAGGTATTCTGTTATAGCATCACAAAACAGACTAAGACAACCACTTTTTCCTACATTGTCACTGAAACTTGAATATGGGATGCCTCCCATCGTAAGCAGAGGTAGCCATAAGTGAAATGGAATATTAAGGTCTTCTGACTTTTGCTGGGCTCCCTCTCCATACCCCTCCCTATGTGAAGACCATATGTATCCAACAGACCATGGAATCAGAGGAACCAAAAGAATAATAATAGTCCTAGTATAGTTCAGTACTAAAGATATTTGCAACGTGATTTGCAAACATCTGGTTTGAAGATACAGAAAGGGACATGAGCTAAGGAACAAAAGAAAAAAAATGAGAATGCAAAGGAAAGATGAAAAATATATAAGAGATTTTAAAGATATGAGAATTTAAGTTCAGGAATACTTCCAGCATCCTTGGTGTTCCTAGCTTGGCTTTGGTACTAAGAGCCATGGGAAATAGCAGACTTTTGTGCCTAACTTCAACATCAAGACTCAAAATGCTGAAACCAGTCTAAGGTAGGTGGGACTGTGGTATGGTTTGGCTCCATGTCCCCACCCAAATCTCATCTAAAATTGTAATACCCATGTGTCAAGGGAGGGACCTGATGGGAGGTGATTGGATCATGGGGCCGGGGCGGTGGGGTTCCCCCATGCTGTTCTCATGATAATGAGTTCTCACAAGATCTGATGGTTTTTAAAGTGTGGCACTTCCCACCCACCGCCTCTCCTGCCACCTTGTGAAGAAAATGCTTGCTTCCCCTTCACCATGATTGTGTTTCCTGAGGCCTCCCCAGCCATGTAGAACCGTGAGTCAATTAAACCTCTTTTCTTTATAAATTACCCGGTCTCAGGTAGTTCTTTATAGTAATGTGAAAACAGACTAACACTGACTGGTACAGTATACTACTTAAAAGCCTAGGTCCTAAATCCCACATCTGCCACTTAGTAGCTATTAATCTCTTAAGTCTCAGTTTCCTCATCAATAAAATGGAGATCGTAATGGTCAATTTTATAGAATTGTTATGCAAATAAATGCATTTCACAAGTCTTCTGATTTTTCTCTGAGAGGTAAAGTGGAGTTTATGTAAAACATGATTTATGTGGAGAAAAAAAGGAGTAATAGAGCTAAAAGAAAAACCTGAGTATCATCACAAGGGTAGGATGAAGGATCCCCAGCAGGATGAGGGAAGACAAAATGGGATGCTTCTAGTGGGACTCTTTGAGGAAGACCACAGAAAGTTGAATGTAAGCAGGAGAACAGTAATGTGTGATTGTTAGGAAGACCTAGAGTCATCTCTACTATTTGAACCCCAACTGGGTTCATCATGAACCCAATCCAAATATCAATTAGGCTGAAAAAAAAGAAAATTAAAAAGGTGGTTGCAAACATGTGGCTTGCTCATGCTCCATGTTTGAGAGATTAACATGAGAGGTAAAAAGTCAATAAACTTAATTGATAAAGCTTCACCCTACACATCCCAGGGAATCCTTGAGCTGTTATTGACAAGAGGAGGTGCTAAGGTCTGTTACAGAATTTCAGGGATTGGTACATGTGAGGGGGGCCACCAGGATCATGGGGCTCTCAGTGGGTAGATGTGACTGGGATATTTATAGAAGTGGGTAACTGACAACATTCAGGCCACACCTACCACAGAGCCTGGGCCTACATCTGGGGAGACAGGCACCAGCTTGTACCCACTCCACAAGTGCTCTCACAGGCAGAGTGTAGGGAAGAAGCTGAAGATCTCACTCTGCTGATGCTCTACATGAACAAGACCTCTCCCAGGATTGAATTTCTTTACATAGTAGCCCAAAAGTTTCATAGTATTCAAAGAGGGCATTGCTAATACCATCCGAGTATACAAGTATTGTTGAATATATTCAACCATTTCTATAGAGATATGATGAATGTCCATCAGATATGATGAATGTCCATGACTGCATAAAGGCCACCATCTGTCAAGCAATGTAGCCACTCTTCATGACAGGATGAGCTCAAGAAGATACAAGCACAACAACAGGATATGGTAACTCCATAATGGCAGGAAGCTGAAGGCAGAGAAGATACTGGTCCTCAACCTACCCTAACACTTCAGGTAACTTGAGTAAGTCACTTCAACTTTCTGGGCTTTAGGTTTCTTAAACTGATCATCACTAAGATCCTTTCCATCATTTTCCGTTTATAAATCAGAGTTTTGAGGTTTGAAGCTTTGGCCACTATCTCCTGCTAAGCCAAAGTTCAGCACTATATCCAAAACCACAACAAATGTCAGGAAAATTTTGGTTCTATACCCAAAAATAGTCCTGAGTTGGCGGGGAGACACCTTGATGCTGGGGGATTGAGCGGGGACAAGAAAGATCTTTCCTCTAGCTTAGGGCAGGATAGAGAGACTATCTGGCAGCAGAATAAAGGATGTGGTTCTACTTATTCCTTGTACTTCTTCCCCCTGTAGTCCAAAGCTGCCTGAGGTAGTTACTGACAGAGGAAGAAATTGCTAGAAGCCAAAGCTATTCCAATTAAAACTATTAACAAATCTGATTGTGAGGAATGTTTATTAAAAGAAAAAAATAAATTCTGCAGTGAGCCTGAACTACAGGTTGTCTGCAAAGTGCCCATGTGGTATAGCTATATAAATTTTATTACCTAGTAAAATATACGTCTTAAAACTCTTGGCAAGAGCCTTCATTTAACTAACCCGGACTTTTTTTCCCTTGGCCCAGATACAGAAGAATTAGTGCCACTGAATAACATATTATACACTTGCTTTTTGTAGTAGATACACTGTTCTTCTAATGTTTTGTCATATAACTTAACTGCCACCTGAACAAGAAATAACTGTTCAAAATTTTTTTACACATCTTAGCTGAAAATTCAAACTAAATTCAGCATCATCCAATTCTTAAAGGGTCCTTTCTTCCTTTGTATCTTTGATTCTCTACCCTCTTTGATATATATGTTTATACAATCAGCACCGGAATGATTATTTAAAGTGTGCATTTTTTCTGAAATGTGTTGCCTCAAGTTCAAGTGAAACGCAGAAGTTTTTCATCATCTCACTGGTTTTGGAATTTGGATTCTGAATGCAAATCTTTTATTTCTTTTCATTTTTTTTTTTGAATTGTTAAGAAACTGTGTGTGTTCTTTTAAGTTTAGAGTCTGCTCTGAAATTACAATGTAAATAGCTTTAACACAGTCTAAAGTACTTCTAATGGGAATGAATTATAATGGAAACTATCAAGAAAGGCACTGAGCATTATTTGGAAGGCAGCTTTGTTCCATTACTTCCCAGCATCTCTGCTGATCTTTGTTTCTATCTTGGTTTATCCTTTGCCAGTGGCTCCATTAGAGTATCACTCAGTCAGGCTTCCTGCTGGATAGTAAGCTACATCCATCCCTATACTACCAGCCAAAAGGAGTAGAAAGCTCTAGGCAGAAGCTGTGGTCCCTTGAGAAAAGAGAAGCTTTCTGTTAAGTGGTTTCTAATTCCACCATGTTGGAAATACCAGGCGGGACCATTTCACCATCTTTTCACAAAAAGTACGTCATGCCTCTTTCCTTGCCACTACTATAAGGGCTTCATTGAACTTCAAACCTCCTCTAAATCAACAAGATATCTCACACAACATGCAGTGAAGTGAGGTGCTACTTAATCCTTCAGCCTTCCAGAAGCACATTCTATAACTCTTGATTATTTAAAAAAATGTAAAAGCAAAACTAATATAATAGTAATAAACCCTTATAGTTATGATGTGCTTATTACATGCCAGACGCCATATTAACGCTTTACATCCATTACCTCATTTAATGCTCACACACACACAAACTCTAGGGGGCAGTTGTCTCCACTGTAAAGATGAAGAAACAGTCTTAAAGAAGTTAACTGTACTATCTATGGGATTCTTGCTAAATGAGTAGATTTCAGCTACTCTTGCCACAAAAATTTAAAAATGGGTAACTATGTGTAATGATGTACGTATCAATTTGTTTCACTAAGTAATCTCTTTACTATGTATCTATATCCTACAACATCATGTTATAATCTCTTAAATATACACAATAAAATTTATTTTTTTAAAAAAGGTATAAATTTCCCAAAATCACACAGGGAAACCAGGTAGAACCAAGCACTACGTCCAGTCTGCTCCTGAGATGGCCTTCCCAGCTAGGTCCTTTATGCTGACAAGAGTTAGACACATCTTAGAAAGCCAGCAGGTGACTTGGAATTAGTGTAATGGGAAAAAATGAACTGCTACTTAAATTGATTTTGGAAGAATTCCTCTCAAGGAAAAAGCTGTCTTCATCATAAGTCTACCTTAATAATAAAAATGGTTAAGATTCAGCGGGTGACTACTACGTGCCAAGCAGTTTCCTAAGTATTTTACCTGTATCAACCCACTTGATGCTCACTACAATTACCATTTTGTATCACTACAATGGCCATCTTACAAACGAGGAACTTGAGGCAGGTAGAAGTTAAATAACATGGAAAAGCCACACAGCCAGGGAGGGTGGAGACTCCATTTGGAACCATGTTGTATGGCTCGAGTGCATACCCTCTCAACACAACTCTATGCTGCCTTTGTGATTACGAACATGTTTGATTATGACAAAAATCCTAGGGACAGAGCCTGGATGAGTGACAGCCAGACAATAAAACAGCTAAGCTGGGTCTGTACAAGAAATTACTGGGAATTTCAGGATTTAGGAGCAGAAAAGACAAAGAGAGTTCCAGAATCATCACAGGAACCTGTCACCTGAATTAAAAAGATGAACAAGAAAAACCTTATGGGTAAGAATAGACATAGGACCATTGAAAAGAGGGATGCACCATAGGTTTCTTAATTTTTAATTTTTGTGGGCACATAGCAAGTGTGTATATATTTATGGGGCATAGGGGATCTTTGATACAGGCATAAGGTGTGCAATAATCACATCAGGATAAATGGGGCACCCATCACCTCAAGCATTTATCCTTTATGCTACAAACAACCCAATTCTACTCTTTTAGCTATTTTAAAATGTATAATTAAGTTATTATTGACTATAATCACTCTATTGTGGTATCAAATACTAGATGTTATTCATTCTAATTACTTTTAGTACCCATTAACCGTCCCCACTTCTCCCTCACCTCACTCCACTTGCCATAGTTTATTTGAAGCTGCTTATTGTGCCGCACTGCTAAGTAACCACTCCATGACACACAGAGCCTTGAGACGGGACACTTTGGGTAATAAAAGAATTGAGATAGTGTCCAGCAAGAGCTGCAGCATAGAAAAGGGCCAGCGGGAACAGGAAGTAAAAGATCAGCAGAGATGCTGGGAAGTAATGGAACAATTCTCCAATCATCTCCAAAGAGTAGATTGCCCATCGTAAATGTAATGTGGGGTTTCAAGCCGGATTCTCTCAGTCTTAATGGACAATCTCATTGCAACAAGCTGGAGGACTTGGGGACAGATACCCAGACCATTGAAATCTAGGTTGGGCTAGAATTCAAAGTTTCTGATTTCTAAAATTAAACACTCATTCCATAAGTATTTATTGAGTGCCAACGGCATACCAGGCCTTGTTTAAGATACTAGGGATACAGGATTGAGCAAAACAGGCCTGGTTCCTGCTTTTCGGAGTTTGTAATCCAGTGGGAAAGGCTGACAATTAAGCAACAAAACACCCTAAACTGTGGTCAATGGCTTGATAAGGGGAGCTCAGCATGCTAGGGGAGCAGGTGGCAAAACCACTTGCCAGAAAGGTGGTGCTTAAATTGAATTTCAAAGCAGAGCACAGTGATGAGGGATGTTTATGCAGACAGAAGGAAAAGAAAGCACTGAAGAAAGTCCGGAGAGAGCCCCGCACATTTGGGAACAGAGAAGAGTTCACATCTTAAACTTCATACTGGAACAGTAAAGATAAAGGGAATGGTGTCAAGATGCAGGTGTAGAGGGCAGGGGTGTCACAGAGGGCCTTGGAAACCACATTGAGGGGTTTGGGACAAAAGGAAGATCAAGTTTCAAGCAGGGCAGTGATATGATCAAATGAGAACTACAAAGTTTCAGGTTAAAAAATAAGTGAAGAGGGCACTAAACTTATGTTTTATTTTCCTGAGCTGAAGGTTTGTGGTGTTTTTCAATTGATAATAAAGAATTTTTCACTCCTACAATGAGCTATTCTGGACTCAGTTCTAGCCATCATTATAGAAGACATAAATGTGCATGGCATCCGTTGGCAATATCATTGTCTATACAATCTGTGGAATGGACCCACAGTTATCACCTTTCTGTCTATTGTGTTGATTCACATTCCCCAAAATTATTTTATTTATTTAAAATACACCTTCAGGATTACAAATACTAACTCACATCATCCTCGTAACAACTCTGTGAGGTAAGTACCATTATTATCCCCATTGTGCAGATGAGAAAACTGAGGCTTAGAACAGTCACATGGCTAGTAAGTAGCAGATGCTTGTAGTACATGCATTCAAACCACTACCACATGAATCCTATCTGGTTGATTTGGAGAGGCTAAAGACAAAATAATCTAGAGAGAGCACAAACCTGAGTAAGCAGAACATTCACTAGTTGTTTGAACAAACATTTATTTACTCATCTTGGACCAGCCTGGGGATACAAAAATGAATCTGTCCAGTCCCTCCCTTCCTAGAGTGCCCAGTCTAGCAGCAGAGCAGACAATATCTTAAAATCACAATCCGAATGAGAAGAGCGATGTGTGAGGGTGTTAGTACATGGTGGGTGAACGTCTCACTCTCCCTGGGGCAGAGAAGCCCCCAGGGGAGAAGTTCTGCAGAGGAGCCTGCCCAAGCATACACTGAATGATAAGTGGGATTCCACCAGCTGGGCAAAGAAGAAAGGAACATGAGAGCACCCGATGGTTTTGTTTAGGGAACTGCAAATTGTTCAACCTGGCTAAAGACTGGTGAGCCCTATGGGGAACAGCAGGAGATGGGACTGTAGAGTGTGCTGGTTCAGGCTTGTCCAAGTAGGACTGTCCCTTGATAAACTCCCAGAGAACAGCCGCATTGTCAGAAAGCACATTTTCTGCTCATCCCACCAAGCTTAGAGGGTAAAAACACCCTCTAAGTAAAAAAACTGTGGCCCAAATATCTCTGTGGATGGTTAAGGTGTTTCCTTGGCCAGAGATGTTTGCTAAAATCTTCCTCTGTGGGTTCTGGGCCTTTGGTGCAGTGGCCTAATTTTGAAATTGCGATGGCCCCCAAGTTCCTTCCCCATGGAGCTGGCATCCCCGTCTTATGAGTAAATTATAGATTGTCCCACATAAGATGGAATAACACCTTATAAAAGGAGTAACTGTTTTACCTCAGGACTTCTGTCCCTCTGAAAAATAGTGAATTCTATATAAAAATGAAAAATAAATTTCTAAAACCCAGTATAATCTTTTGAGATGTTGTATCAACTTTGATCACATAAAAGACCCAGAGCCATGTTTCAGGCATATATACACTCGTCTTCAAAATGCCTTACCTTATATACCTTATAAAATAATACCTTACCATTCCTTCTCTAATGATATTAGTCAAAACAATTCCACTTTTTTATTAATTGTTTTGACTGTTTAAAAGCATTACGCCTGCAAGAGACTTTAAGCCAAGAAAATAATGTGACAAACCTAATTACACCCACACTCATACACACATCATACATAAACACATATGGGTTTAAACGAAAATGCAAGGTTGGGCCAAGCACAGTGGCTCATGCCTATATTCCCAACACTTTGGAAGGCCGAGGCAGGTGCATTGCTTGAGCACAGGAGTTCGAGACCAGCCTGGGCAATATAGTGAGGCCTCATCTCTACCGAAAATACAAAAATTAGCCAGGCATGGTAGTGCAGGCCATTAGTCTCAACTATTAGGAAGGCTGAGGTAGGAGGACCACTTGAGCTCAGGAGGTTAATGCTCCAGTGAGCCATGATTATGCCACTGCACTGTCTCAAAAAAACAAAAAATACGAGGTTGGAGCTGGAACCAAATGGGCATAAAATTAAATAACATGACTTTATATGATTCTCTCTCTTTATATGAGCTTTGCGATAACTTTTATTCTTGATGGCTCCCTATGACCTCACAGGAAGGACAAGTATCATTTAGCCACACATATTGCAAATAAAAGGAAGTCCAAAGAGATTACAGGGTGGCTATGATTTTGTGTAAAATGAAGCAGAATGTTGAGACACAATCTGGGTCATTCTGGAGAGAAAAGGCTAATAAGGGAAAAGAATACCTATTCCAACCTCCGCATTTTGCAGATGACCAAACAGAGACCCAGCAGTTGACCCTTAGGCATATGGCCCGTGAGTGAAGAACCAGGAATAGAGCTACATCATCTGAAGTCTGGTTCTATGTCCTTTGTGATTCTTTACTTCTCAAACCAGTTTATACATCGTCCCCAAAGATTCACAGAAGAGGGCCACAGAGGACTCATGGTCATATCATAAAGCTCGAGCATCAAAGGTACTTGAAAATTTGAGGGAAATCATATTATTTTATTTATCCAATCTTTATGTAATTCTAATATTTAAATATTAGAACAATTAGAAAATAGTGTAGATTTAAATGTAATTGCATGATTTTTTTCAAAAACAAAACAGGTGACTTCAAAGAAAGATGATGTTTACCGAAGCTGCTTGGACTACCCTGCAAATTGTCCAGGGGAGCCAGTCCCACTGCTCCCTGCCACCAGGACATATCAGCACCTGCTCCAGGGAACCATGGTGCCCCATGAAAAGTGGAACAAACTCTTCTCACCCACTCTCCCTCCTGACTAGTGACCCTAAGGAGTGGGATGAGAAAGAGAAAGCTTTGAAAGGGCCTAATCCCAGGAAATGGGTCATCCCTCTCTAGAAGAATGAAAATGAATGAGGTTAACTTGCAAGAGAAGTAGAGGAAGTGAGAGAGGGACTCTTCGGGAGAACTACAAAGCAACTGTTAAGTCTCCAGAAAGAAAAGCCAGCCTGTCAGAAGTGCTAACATCCAGAAGAGCAGAAATATTTTCCCACACTCTAGTTATAAAGGCCTTGTATTTGCTCCTAATGGCAAAAAATAAAGGCTCACTTCACCACCAGACATCAGAAAGACCTGAATCTTGCCACAGGGCCAACCCAAGGGAACAAAGAACCCTCCTATAATGGGACCTCACAAAAGCGTAGTTTTTAAGGGTCACAGTCCTAGGATAGGTTCGTCTTGCTATTCCCTTAGCAAAGAAGATATGGTTCATGGTCATGGATCAACCATTGTTGACACTTGACACCTCTTGATCTCAGTTCCTAAGTCTCCTACTTCTATGTTAGTCATACCATGCTCTATGCTGTCACTTTTCTCTTTCTTGCAACTTCTCTCTGCCCTTAGCTTTAAGAAAGGACTTCTGCTTACTCCTGTAGGCATCTCCTGACCTCTAGGCTTCAGGGTGTGCATCTGTCAGTGTTTGCACGCTGTATCCTCTGTTTTTTCTGTTTTTGTTTTTGTTTTTTTTTCTTTTGAGGAGCTGGGATTAGAGGTGTGCGCCACCACGCTTGGCTAATTTTTGTATTTCTTGTAGAGATGGGGGTTTTGCCATGTTGGCCAGGCTGGTCTCAAACTCCTGACCTCAAGTGATTTGCCCATCTCACCCCACAAGGTGCTGGGATTACAGGCATGAGCCACTACACCAGGCCTGTATCCTCTGATCTTGTTTCAATCCACTAGCTGTGTCTTAGTCATGGCTGCCCACATATGACTTGTCCTATGTCCTGGATGACTGCTAGATCACATATGACAGCAGCTTAGCAACTTGCCTTTCCTTATTTTCATCACATACATTTATCAGATCAAAGATTAATCTGTTGAAAACATCTTTGCCTAAAGAAAACTCTTTCTTTTTTCTCTGTAATTAATTTTTCTCATTGCATGTAACTTTTTAAAACATTTGTTATCTTCTCAGAATGTTAAATATGTTTGATTTTTTTAGTTCTATTGACTTAATCATAGAACCTCAATAAGGCAAATTATAATAGAACTAAGAGAGATCAACTTATATACTTTAGAAATGCAGTATAATTGGCATTATAATCACCAAACTTAGAGGCACTGAGAATAGAGGGCAAGGGTGAGTTGCTAAACTAAAAACAGGCATTAAATAAAAATCTGCTTATCAAAGAGTGAGACTCTATCCTGTGTGCAGGATACCACCAACCAAGCACACACCTCATGGCAGGAAGGTGAAAAATCCTTCTGGGGAGAAACTGAATGGCCCAAAGAAAAGATCAAAAGACCCTAATCTTTAAGCCCTTCTTGAAAACAAGGAAAATAAGCCTTCCTGCTTATAACCTGATCAACTACAGAAAAGCCCACTTTATGGTCACATTTTTTTATTGTTTTTGTGGTTCACATTTAAATGGGAATAGACAACCAGGGATCACTAGAAATTTGAGAAGAAACTTCAGCACAAAGTGAAATCATAAACACAAGTAGAAAAAGAACTTGGCATAAATGAATAAACTGCAAGGAAAGGGAAAGAGAACTTTTTAACATCTCTACTACTCAAAGCCATCTACAGATTCAATGCAAGCCCTATCAACATACCAATGATATTCTTCACAGAAAATAGAAAAAACAATCCTAAAATTTGTATAGAACCACAAAAGAATCCGAATAGCAAAGCAATCTTAAGCAAAAAGAACAAAGCTGGAGGCATCACACTGCCTGACTTCAAAATATACTACAAAGCAATAGTAACCAAAACAGTGTGGTACTGGCATAAAAACAGACACATAGATCAATGGAACAGGATAGAGAACCCAGAAATAAATAAGTGTATTGACAGCTAACTGATTTTCAACACAGGTTCCAAGAATACACATTGGGGAAAGGACAGTCTCTTCAATAAATGGTTCTGTGAAGAGTGAATATCCATATGTAGAAGAATAAAACTAGACCTTATCTCATACCATATATTAAAAAAAAATCAAAATGGATTAAAGACTTAAATGTAAGACCTGAAACTATAAAACTATTATACTAGAAGAAAACACTGGGGAAATGCTTCAGGATATTGGGCCTGCCAAAGATTTTTTTGATAGGCTCTCAAAAGCAGAGGCAACAAAAACAAAAATAGACAAATGGGATTATAGCCAACTAAAACCTTCTGCACAGAAAAGGAAATAATCAACAGAGTGAAAAGACAACATACAGAATGAAAGAAAATATTTGCAAACTCTCCATCTAATAAGAGGTTAATATCTAGAATATATAAGGAACTAAAACAATTCAACAGCAAAAAAAAAAAAAAAAAAAAATCAGAGTTGAAGGGGGTAAAAAATAATCTGAATAGTCATTTCTCAAAAGAAGATATATAAACGGCCAAACAGATATATTGAAAAATGCTCAGCTGGACATGCTGGCTCATGCCTGTAATCCCAGCACTTTGGGGCCAAGACAGGTGGATCACTTGAGCTCAGGAGTTCAAGACCAGCCTGGACAACATGGTGAAACTCCATCTCTACTATCTCTCTACATACCTACACATATATATACATACTTACAAAAAAAATTAGCTAGACATGGTGCTGTGCACCTGTAGTCCCAGTTACATGGGGGGCTGAGGCAGGAGGATCACTTGTGCCCGTGAGTTCAAGGCTGCAGTAAGCCTTAATCACACCACTGTACTCCAGCCTGGGCAACAGAGTGAGACCCTGTCTCAGAAAAAGGAAAGTAAAAGAAAAATGCTCAACATCAATAATCATTAGGGACACGCAAATTAAAACCACAATGAGATAACATCTCATCCCATTTAGGATGGCTATTATCAAAAGGACAAAAAATAACAAATGCTGGTGAGGATGCAGATAAAGGGGAACTTATACACTGTTAGTGGGAATGCAAATTAGTACAGTCATATAGAAAATGGTATGGAGTTTCCTCAAAAAACTAAAAATGGAAATACCATACCATATGACCCAGCAATCCCACTGAGTATATATCCAAAAGAAAGGAAATCAATAGGTAAAAGAGATAGCTACACTTCCACGTTTATTACAGCACTATTCACAATAGCCAAGATATTGAATCAACCTAAGTGTTCATCAACAGATGAATGGATAAAGAAAATGTAGTACATATACACAATGCAATATTACTCAGCCAAGAAAAAAGAATGAAATCTTGTCATTTGTAGCAACATGGATGAGCCTACAGGCCATTAAGTGAAATAAGTCAGGCACAGAAAGACAATGCTGTATGTCTTCACTCACATGTGGAAGCTAAAAATAAATTGATCTCATAGAAGTAGAGAGTAAAATAGTAGTTACCAGAAGCTGTGAAGGGTACGAGGGAGGGAGGGAGGGATACAGAGAGGTTGGTTAACAGGTACAAAATTACAGTTAGATAGGAGGCATAAGTTCTAGAGTTCTATAGCACAGTAGGATCACTACAGTTAACAATAATTTATTGTATATTTCAAAATAGCTGGTAGAGAGAGTTTTTAATGTTCCCAACACAAAGAAATGATAAATACTGGAGGTGATGGATATGCCAATTACCTTGATTTTGTTATTAATCATTATGTACATGTGTTGAAACATCACATGTACCCCATAAATACGTACAAATATCATGCGCAATTAAAATAATAATTTTTTAAATCCAAATTAAATGTCCACGGAGAGTGAAAAGAATGTAGTGCATTCATGAAATGAAAAGGAGGGCTGCTTTAAAAAAAATAGACGTGAGGGCTAAGAAAATATTGGAAATCTTTTAATACATATGAAAGCAAAAAGAAAAACTCAATAAAGTTTGGAATGTAATCTCAGTTGAGGAAATCTCCAGAAATAGAACAAACAGACAAAGAAATGGAAAATAGGAGATGAATAAGAAAATTGGACAATAATTCACTGAAATATCCTGCTTTTGCCGTGTGACCTGCAAGCACCCGCTTCTCCTTCTGCCATGATTGTAAGCTTGCAGAGGCCTCCCCAGACGCAGATGCCTGGTTATGCTTCCTGTACAGCTTGCAGAACCATGAACCAATTAAACTTATTTTATTTATAAATTTTAAAAAGACACAGAAATAATACAAGTTCCATTATGAGAGAATAGAGAAAAACAGAGGGGAGGATCTCGCAAAGACATAATACAAGAAAAATTTCCAAACAGAGTGGCACAAGTGCGCAAATTGAAGGAGTCCATGTCCCAAGCACAATGAATGAAGAAAGATTCACACCAGGAATGAAGATTCTAAAAGTTTCCAGAAAGAAAAAAGCAGGGTGGGGTGGAACAAAAGTAAGCATAAGACAGGAGAACTAAGAAGCATAGAATCTGACACACAAGATGTCCTAAGAGAATTCTCAGGACATCAGCTGTGCTTCAAGCCTAGACCTCAACCGAGCAAGAGTGGAGCAAAAAGGCAGAGAGTTGCAGGAGAAAGATTGCTGAGGGAAACAACGTAACTGGAGAATGAATAAGTGCTTGAGCATCAGGAAAAAAAAGACTAATGATGGGCATTTGGCAGCTCTCTTGAAGCATTTGGGAAATCTAGTAATAGGTACTAAAACAAAGCAAAGGAAAAATGAGACGTTAACAATTCCAAGAATAATAAAAAGAAACATCATAAATAAATAAAGAGGCATCATAATTTAATGATTGACTTTAATTTCACTGATTATCCTGGAATGTTATAGTAAATCTGAAAAAAAATTAACACAAGAAAGGAAACATGTCATATGTTTGACTCATATGGGTCCATCAGGGAAAATATTTATAAGACATAATAATGTAAACACTGATCACTTAAAATTTGTAATATAACTACTTTGTGTATGGGTAGGGGACCTAAATCCTTTCAGCATTATCTCATTGTTTATATGCACATGTTACCTTGATTAAAGTTAGAAATAACTCAAAGTGAATAAGAAAAAGCTACAGAAACATCATGGTGCTTCCTCAAAAAATTAGAAATGCAATCATCATCTGATGCAGCAATCCTACTTCTGAGTAGATACCCAAAAGAAGCAAAAGCCGGGTCTCAAAGAGATATTTGCACACCCATGTTTATAGCAGCCTTATTCACAATAACCGAAAGGGAGAAGTAACCCAAAAGTTTATCAACAGACAAATGGGACCAGGCACAGTAACTCACACTTACAATCCCAACAGTTTAGAAGGCCGAGGTGGGAGGATCACTTGAGTCCAGGAGTGTAAGACCAGCCTAGACAACATGATGCAACCCCATCTCTGCAATATACATATTTTAAAAAATTAGCTGGACGTGGTGGCACATGCCTGTAGTTCCAGCCTCCTGAATACAGGAGGCTGAGGTGGGAGGATCACTTGAGCCCGAAGGTGAAGTTTGCAGTGAGCCATGATCACACCACCACACTCCAGGTTGGGCAGTAGAGTGAGACCCTGTTTCAAAAAATAAAAAATAAGATGAATAAACAAAATGTGGTATATCCATACAAAGGAATATTGTTTAGCCTTAAAAAGGAAGGAAATTCTGACATATGCTATAACATAGACGGACCTTGAGGATATTACTATAAGTGAAATAAGCAAGTCACAAAAAGATAAACTGTATGATTCAGCTTAGATGAGGTACCTACAGTAGTCAAATTCATGGAGACAGAAGGTAGAATGGTGATTGCCAGAGGATGAGGGAAGGGAGGAATGGGGAGTTGTTGCTTAATGTGTAGAGTTTCTATTTTGCCAAAGGGTTTGGGAATCTTTTGTATAACAATGTGAATATATTCACATTATATTGTACTGAATTGCACACTTAAAAATGGTTAAGTAAACTTTATGTTATGTACATTTTACCACAATTTTTTAAACTTTACAAAATGAATAGAAAAAGAGCATAATGATTCAAAAGGTAAAAGATTTAAATTCAGAAATGAAAAATAAAAACATACATAAAATGGAGCTTATTTTCTAATGATTGAATTTAAGTTTCACTGATTCTACAGGAATGTTATTCCTAACCTGAAAAATTAAATATAAATAGATACATTATGTTTCCATTAACATACAAATAAAACAACTCTCCTGTTTTTTGTTGTTGTTGCTGTCACAGTCGGTGTTGTTTATGTTAGTAATGTGACTTCACAGTGGCTATCATGATCTAGTTTAAGTCACTATAGTAAAACAGTACAAATCTGCGCAGTCATCCTATGAACAAAGTTTAAGAAAAACTCCAAATATACCAAATAAATATCAAAATAGAAAATTACCTGTTTCACTATATAAAAGATGAAAACATAAATCAGGATATCCCTACTAAATACTAGAGCTCCTTTCAGATTGTATTAGTGAATATTCTTAGCTGAGTTTTACCTAGTATCTATTCTATTCAGGACTTTAAAGGAAGAGAGAGACCAGACACAGTGGCTCATAAAGCTGTTCTTGGAAACCACTGAGAAAAAAGACACAACATACCAGAATCTCTGGGACACACTTAAAGTATTGTGTAGAGGGAGATTTACAGCACTAAATGCCCACAAGAGAAAGCAGGAAAGATCTAAAATTGACACCCTAACATCACAATTAAAAGAACTAGAGAAGCAAGAGCAAACACATTGAAAAACTAGCAGAAGGCAAGAAATAACTAAGATCAGAGCAGAACTGAAGGAGATAGAGACATAAAAAACCCTTCAAAAAAATCAATGAATCTAGGAGCTGATTTTTGGAAAAGATCAACAAAATTGATAGACCGCTAGCAAAACTAATAAGAAGAAAAGAGAGAAGAATCAAATAGACACAATAAAAAATGATAAAGAGGATATCACCACCGATCCCACAGAAATACAAACTACCATCAGAGAATACTATAAACACCTCTACACAAACTAGAGAATCTAGAAGAAATGGATAAATTCCTGGACACACACACACTCCCAAGACTAAACCAGGAAGAAGTTGAATTCCTAAATAGACCAATAACAGGCTCTGTAATAGAGGCAATAATTAATAGCCTACCAACCAAAAAAGTCCAGGACCAGATGGATTCACAGCTGAATTCTACCAGAGGTACAAAGAGGAGCTGGTACCATTCCTTCTGAAACTATTCCAATCAATAGAAAAAGAGGGAATCCTCCCTAACTCATTTTACGAGGCCAGCATCATCCTGATACCAAAGCCTGGCAGAGACACAACAAAAAAAGAGAATTTTAGACCAATATCCCTGATGAACATTGATACAGAAATCCTCAATAAAATATGGGCAAACGGAATCCAGCAGCACATCAAAAAGCTTATCCACCATGATCAAGTGGGCTTTATCCCTCGGATGCAAGGCTGGTTCAACATATGCAAATCAATAAACATAATCCAGCATATAAACAGAACCAAAGACAAAAACCACATGATTATCTCAACAGATGCAGAAAAGGCCTTTGACAAAATTCAGCAGCCCTTCATACTAAAAACTCTCAATAAATTAGGTATTGATGGGACGTATCTGAAAATAATAAGAGCTATTTATGACAAACCCACAGCCAATATCATACTGAATGGGCAAAAACTGGAAGATTCCCTTTGAAAACTGGCACAAGACAGGGATGCCCTCTCACCACTCCTATTCAACATAGTGTTGGAAGTTCTGGCCAGGGCAATCAGGCAAAAGAAAGAAATAAAATGTATTCAATTAGGAAAAGAGGAAGTCAAATTGTCCCTGTTTGCAGATGACATGATTGTATATTTAGAAAACCCCAAAGTCTCCTTAAGCTGATAAGTAACTTCAGCAAAGTCTCAGGATACAAAATCGGTGTGCAAAAATCACAAGCATTCTTATACACCAATAACACACAGAGAGCCAAATCATGAGTGAACTCCCATTCAAAATTGTTTCAAAGAGAATAAAATACCTAAAAATCCAACTTAAAAGGGATGTGAAGGACTTCTTCAAGAAGAACTACAAACCACTGCTCAGTGAAATAAAAGAGGACACAAACAAATAAAAGAACGTTCCGTACTCATGGATAGGAAGAATCAATATGGTGAAAATGATCATACTGCCCAAGGTAATTTATAGATTCAATGTCATCCCCATCAAGCTACCAATGACTTTCTTCACAGAATTGGAAAAATCTACTTTAAAGTTCATATGGAACCAAAAAAGAGCCTGCATTGCCAAGAAAATCCTAAGCCAAAAGAACAAAGCTGGAGCCATCACGCTACCTGACTCAAACTATGCTACAAGGCTACCATAACCAAAATAGCATGGTACTGGTACCAAAACAGATATAGACCAATAGAACAGAACAGAGCCCTCAGAAATAATACCACACATCTACAACTATCTGATCTTTGACAAACCCGACAAAAACAAGAAATGGGGGAAGGATTCCCTATTTAATAAATGGTGCTGAGAAAACTGGCTGGCCATATGTAGAAAGCTGAAACTGGATCCTTTCCTTACACCTTATACAAAAATTAATTCAAGATGGTTTAAAGACTTAAATGTTAGACCTAAAACCATAAAAACCCTAGAAGAAAACCTAGGCAATACCATTCAGGACATAAGCATGGGCAAGGACTTCATGTCTAAAACACCAAAAGCAATGGCAACAAAAGCCAAAATTAACAAATGAGATCTAATTAAACTAAAGAGATTCTGTAAAGCAAAAGAAACTACCATCAGAGTGAACAGGCAACCTACAGAATGGGAGAAAATTTTTGAAATCTACTCATCTGACAAAGGGCTAATATCCAGAATCTACAAAGAACTAAAACAAATTTACAAGACAAAAAGAAACAACTCCATCAAAAAGTTGGCAAAGTATGTGAACAGACACTTCTCAAAAGAAGATATTTATGCAGCCAATAGACACATGAAAAAAATGTTCATCATCACTGGCCATCAGAGAAATGGAAATCAAAACCACAATGAGATACCATCTCACACCAGTTAGAATGGCAATCATTAAAAAGTCAGGAAACAACAGGTGCTGGAGAGGATGTGGAGAAAGAGAAACACTTTTTTTTTCTTCTTCTTTTTTTTTTTTTTTTTTTTTTGAGATGGAGTCTCACTCTGTCACCCAGGCTGGAGTGCAGTGGCCGGATCTCAGCTCACGGCAAGCTCCGCCTCCCGGGTTTACGCCATTCTCCTGCCTCAGCCTCCCTAGTAGCCGGGACTACAGGCGCCCACCACCTCGCCCGGCTAGTTTTTTGTATTTTTTAGTAGAGACGGGGTTTCACTGTTTCAGCCAGGATGGTCTCGATCTCCCGACCTCGTGATCCACCCGTCTCGGCCTCCCAAAGTGCTGGGATTACAGGCTTGAGCCACCGCACCCAGCCAAGAGGAACACTTTTACACTGTTGGTGGGGCTGTAAACTAGTTCAAGTATTGTGGAAGACAGTGTGGTGACTCCTCAAGGATCTAGAACTAGAAATACCATTTGATCCAGCCATCCCATTATTGCGTATATACCCAAAAGATTATAAATCTTGCTGCTATAAAGACACATGCACACATATGTTTATTGCGGCACTATTCACAATAGCAAAGACTTGGAACCAACCTAAATGTCCATCAATGATAGACTGGATTAAGAAAATGTGGCACATATATACCATGGAATACTATGCAGCCATAAAAAAGGATGAGTTCACGTCCTTTGTAGGGACATGGATGAAGCTGGAAACCATCATTCTCAGCAAACTATTGCAAGGACAAAAACTCAAACACCGCATGTTCTCACTCATAGGTGGAAACTGAACAATGAGAACACTTGGACACAGGAAGGGGAACATCACACACCAGTGCCTGTCGTGCGGTGGGGGAAGGGGGGAGGGATAGCATTAGGAGTTACAACTAATGTAAATGATGAGTTAATGGGTGCAGCACACCAACATGGTACACGTATACATATGTAACAAACCTGCATGTTGTGCATATGTACCCTAGAACTTATACTATAATAAAAAAAAAAAAGAAATAAAATGTTTCTAGGTTCTTTGATTAAGTATTGTAAGTCCCTGCTTTCATACCTGTAAAAGAGGGATCGTGATACCGATCTCATGGAATTACTGGAGAGATTAAATGAGATAACTTATATAAAGTACCTACTAATATGTCTTTCACATAGTAAGTGTTCATTAAGCTATAGCCTTTAGGACTTAAGACTCTGGTTGTTTTGCTGTGTACAGTTTTTTTTTTTTCTTTTCTATAAGAAACTCACAAGTTTTGAAAAAAATGTTAATTCCAGAAGAAATCTAATAAGCACAGAGTAATTCAAATTCTAGAAATTATAAAACTAACAATTCAATTCAATATTTAAGTAAGCTTTCTGGGCATGACATAAATAAATTAAATGATTATGGGTTCAAAGGCCATACATTTTAACTACATAGGAGCAATAAATGAGGGTGTTTAAAATAACCTACACAGCCTTTTAAATAAAAATAAATCTTTAATCACTGGAAAATACCACTTTCTTATTTCATTTATTGAAAATGCCAAGAGGAGAGAAAAGTATTAGGGATTATATCTTACCGATTCAGTGTGCTCCTATAGTAATATAACTATATCATTGGTAGTTTTTTTCTTTCCAGTCCTTTGGTGGGACTGTATTTCTCTGATTCCTTTAACTAGGTGTGGGCACATGACTTGCTTTGGCAAGTGAAATGTGAGTAGAAGTGATATGTGTCTCTTCCAGGCAGAAGCATTTAATTACTAAGATGAGACTGCCGAACGCCATTCACCCTTCTTGGGGATCATGGAAGCTCATATTGAGTTAAAATCCCTATCAGTCTGGGTTTCTGAGTGACTGTGATAAGCAGAACCCTCCTGCCAATTCTCACTGGTCTTGTAGCACGAGAAAGAATAAAGTTTTGTTATATTAAGCTACTAAAATGTAAGGGTTGTTTGTTAACCATCGCTTCACCTAGCCTATCCTAACAGACAGGAGAAGTTACAGAAAAAGTGAGTTAATGCTGTAGACTGACTCATCTCACTAATCTCACAGAACAGGGATTCATCAGCTGAACTCCTGGATGTGAGAAAGAACAATGTCATTGATATCACTGCAATCTTATTCTTCAGTAAGCAGTTGTCTTTGATCCTCACTATTTATTGTAATTTTAAAGGATGTTTCTTTGATGCTAAAATAATATCAAAACCTATTTTTAAACATCTTTAAAACATCACTAGATTTTTTTATAGCTTAAAAATTGCTGGATATATTTAGTAAATTTTCACCAGCAATGTTTTTTAGGCATTAAGATGTTTCTATTTTTGTTAAAACAGGTCTAAGTTGTCTGAATAGACTAAGAAACTTTATCCTTCTGACTCTCCAAGAAGAAATAGATATGGTAGCCTCCCACTGCTTACCTACTTATCACAGCATCACAAAGAGTTAAAATTCTAAGACATACAGGAGCCTGCTGAAGGGATATGTAGATGTCAGAACTTGAAAAGCTATAGTGATCACAGAATAGGTCCTGGCCTAAAGATTCAAAGCAACCTTTTATAAGAAAAGCTTGCCAGAGTGTTGTCATGACAGAGTAAGCCACATCCACCCTCACCTCCACATAACTGAAGCATCTCCTATTTCCTGCCCTGTCGTATGTTGCTGGCTCAGTCACACACGCAGCTGGAACTCTACAGGATAAGCCATGATTGACTTGCCACAAATTGCTGCAGAGCCTAACATGAAAATCAAAAACTTTTCATTAAGCCTTTTAACGCAGTTAGAATGGGTTATAAAATCCTGGTCCATGAACAGGCCTCACTTGCATTAGCTTCCTACAAAAGTTGCATGTAAATCTTAGATGAATAGAGAGATAGAAAGATATACAGATATTCATATATAGACATATATAGTATGTTTATATTTTAATTATTTATACACACGTTAATGTATATATATTTTTTTCCTAGAAAATTAAAGGAGCGCCTATAGCAAAACATTTTGCTCAATAACTAATCATTTTTTAATATCCCTATGATAATGTCAGGATTTATACCATTTGCCCTATTTTATATATTTGCAAGACAGTCTAGGGAAAAATTGCTTTAACAAAAACATCTAGCTGCCCAAATGTCCTGAACGAGTAGTCACTTCAAGTGAAAACTCACAGGATCTTGAGACTGCTGTTTTTCATCATTTGATTTCTGCCTCTGTTGGGAGTCAAAAGACAAAGGGAACAAACCCCCAGCTCTAAGTCAAAGGGCTCATCTAGACCCTGCAGTCGCCTGGGCCTGTGCCCTTAGGCAAGTTCTTTAATCTCTTGGAAGATGTGGTTTAGGTGGGAAGGGGAACAATAATCCGGATAACCTGTAAAACTGCTTCCAGAGGCAAAGTCTCTTTAGGAATAAATGAGGGGTCTAACATCTCTCACTGCAGGGTAGCAAGAGGATGGGCTGGAAGGACAGGATGAGGCTGACTCAGGGCAAGCTGGAGGATTTCGAGAGAGAGGGGACAGAGAATGTATTATTGTTGCTGTTATCAAGCATCCCTCTTCAAGCAGTTTTTACTGAACTGAAGTTTGCATTTTCTCCTTCACCTAGAGTCCCTATCCCTTTATGATGTCTATGAACAGACTCGATGTGTTTCCAGGGCTGATGTGAGGCATAGTTCCTGCCCTGATCATCACGGGAGAGTGATTCCAATAAAATAAGAATAAAACGATGGAGATAAAAGACAAGAAAGAAAGTAGACTCACCAATATGTGTACATGTGTCTTATTTTCATGTTATCTACTACAAGTTAGAAGCTGCAGTGGCAGGGTCTTTGTTCTGTGGTATCTTTACGTGCTCATCGAGAATAAACAATAGAAGCAAACACTGAAGTCGGCAACTTAAGAGCGGAGGTTGTTAAGATCAGTAATAAATCTGCAGCAGCTGTAGTGCATCCTGCACCGTCTTGATTCATTTCTAACATCCTTACTGATAGAAAATAAGAAAACCCAAAGAGCTCAAACAAAACCAGAACAAAACAGGCCAGGGAACAGGAACTTGATGGAAGAATTACATCGTGGAAGTCTTATGGCTTACGAGGGCCTATTTATCTAATCTGGTCTCATCTTTCACAACTTCCCATCATCCTTCATTTGAGGCACTCTGAATTTATCTCTTTCTCATCTCCCAATCTTCGCATATTCTGTTCTTTCAGTCTGAAATACTATCGTCTTACTCCTTCACTTTTGCCCAAGTAATTCCTATTCATCTTTCTGGTCTTCTTTCTCCAGGAAGTCCTCTCTTGTCTGGCGTCCCAAAGCTGACTTAGATGCTTGTCTCATGTGCACCCATAGTCATGTATTAAAATTACTTGCATGCTTATCTGTATGACCACAACACTGCAAGCATCTTGAGAGCTGTTAACGTGAATAATTGTCTTCATATCCCCAGCACCTACACTGTAGCTGGCACATAGTGCTCAATAAATATTTGAACAGCATGGTTCACTCTCCTGGCCTAATCATGAAAATCTTAAAACAGAGTTTGCCAAACTACTCCAGTTTCTTTGACCAGGATAAAAATCAAACAAGCTGAAAACCAAAGCAGTACTTTTGGCAAGATGTTCTCTTCTCCTTGACTAATAATATAGGCAAAGTGCCTAGAGCCAGGCCCGGCACAAATCAGACTCAGTAATGTTCTTATTTCCACCTCATCCTCTTCCTCATATCCTTATATTTCAAGTGTAAACTCAAAGATCATTCATATACCAGAAGTTGTTCAATATACACTCCTAAAAATCTTGTGAAGAAAGTTCCTTGAGAGAACCAAGAGAAAACATGGTACCATTTATGTGATAAGCCCTGAAAATAATTTCGATCAAAGCATTAAAAGGTGAGCTGGGTGCAGTGGCACATGCCTGTAATCCCAGTTACTCAGAAGGCTGAGGTGGGGGGATCATTTAAGCCCAGGAGTTTGAGACCACCCTGGGCAACACAGACCCCTATGTCTAAAAAAAATTTTTTTTAATTAGCCAGGCATGGTGGCATGGGCCTGTAACCAGCTACTTGGGAGGCTGAGGCAGAAAGATAACTTGAGCCCAGGAGTTCAAGGTTACAGTAAGCTAAGATCATACAACTGCACTCCAGCATAGGCGACAGGGGAGGCCTCATCTCTTTAGGGAAAAAAAAAAAAACAGAAAAGATCGACCACTCCTTACCAACTGTACTGCTTACCTCCAGTCCTTCTATTTTGCACTATTGCAACAGCCTGCTAACTGGTCTCTCAGCTTTTGCCTTTAATCCACATCTCAAGGGTAAAGTCTATTTTCAAGACAGTCACCACTTGATCCTTTTGAAATGTTAAGTCAGATCACTTCACTCTTCCACTAAAACTCTCCAGTGAATTTAATTCGAAATTCCCACCAAGTCATTTTGCATTAATCAATAAATAATGCTACAAGAGTCAACTCCAGACTTGGCCAACATTCTACAAGCATGTCATGAGAAAGCCATTATAGTCATGGTGATACAAGTAAATCCTCGCTGTTAATTGCAGTCAACTGGGGAGAAAACTGCCTAAACACAATGATTGGTTTCCAATGTATGGTTTCAAGTCAACGTATAGTTTCCATTCACAATTGAACCCTCCATGTTAGTAAACTATGCATTTTGTTTGATCATACCCTTTTTCTATTATTTATAACTTGGTACTCCAAACATTTGTCACTTCCTCAAGCTTTCTACCCCATTTCTCATTTGCAGAGAAAAGAACTCATCAGTATCTTTCTTTTCCATTTTCAAACATATTGCAGTAAATAGCAAAAAGGGTCACAGCTGTTCACACCTCCCTGAATCTATGCTCTTTGCAATGTGAATTTTGAGCTCCTCCCATCAAGATGTGAAGCCAATTTTCCCACTCCATAAATCTAGGCTAATCTTGTATGACTTGCTTTGTCCAATAAAATGCCATGGAAGTGATGCTGTACAAGTTCTTATCCTAGGCCTCAGAAGAGTTGACCACATTTCTGCTCACTCTTGAAATCCTACCCAGTGGCTACATGAATAAGCCAGGGCTAACCTACAGGGTGATAGAATACCACATGGAGCAGAAATGAGTCATCCCAGCCAAGGCCGTCCTAGATCAGCTATCACCACCCACCCTGGGAGCAATGGAAGATATATAAGTGAGCCCAGCTAAAGCCAGAACAACCACCCACCAGAGCTCAGCCCAAACTGCTGGTCCATTGAATCATGAAATAAATAAATACTTGTTCATTTATTAGGTTTTTTGTTTTGTTTTGTTTGCCACTAAGTTTTGGGGTGGTTTGTTGCACAGCAAAAGCTAAATGATAAACTTATCTAAATCTTCTCCTACGTTTATTACCTCAAGTAGAGGTGACTCAACTTTTCCAGAACCTCTTTGCCTAAACACATTCTCTTCTCCTTAGGATGCCTTCCCCAACCTGATCCATCTGGGAAACTTATATTGAGACAGCTCAACAGCACATCAATAATCTCCCCTCCCACCACCTGCCACCTCACCCTCCTCTTTGAGCTCAGAGCATATATACGTACCTCCATCTTGCATTTATTTTCATGTCCTTCTACCACAGAAGGTTGAAATTATGTTTTATTCATCTCTATAATTCAGTACTGAGCCTAATGTTTGTCATACAGGAGCAGCTCAATAATTTTGCTATTAATAAACATTAAATGCTTTGACATTTTTCATTTCTGTCTTTTCTCTATAACTACTACCTCTGCCTTCATGACAGCCCCTATCATGAATGACCTGAATAATTTAAACGGAGGCCTTTCTTCTTCCCTAACTAGTCTTGTTGAGTACTCCCATAGCACATTGTAAACACTTTCAATACACAATCATGATTATTTATACAGGGTTCTTCCCATAAAACTTTTAGCTCTTTCAAGGCAGAAGTCATATATCCCTTATTTTTTTATATCTAATCCCCAGACTAAAACTTACTAATAGGTGGTTAATTTATGATGAAACTAATTTTAACATTTTTAAAACTATTTAATGAAAAAAAAACTTTAATTCCATAAATCAGACTTTCTAATAAGATGTTGATAATAGTCAATACAGTGAAGACTACTGTCTAGACTCAGCCATGTGCAGAAGGAGAAGGAATAAACTCTTACCTTATAGGGATTTTTCTGAAGCAGACATTACTATCAGTTTTGTCTCACTCATAGCACTAAGTGAAGTCTCTTCTACCAATTTGTCTACTTTGATGAAGTAGATTAAGCCTTCAAAGAATGTGGAGACATTGGTATGGGAGAAATCACTCCTTTAACTGTCCCCAAGAGCTGTCAATTAGTGGATTATTTTCCACTAATGTTGATCTGCTCAAAGATTCTGCCTTTAATGTTCACTGGCATTATCAACAACTAGAATGAAGACACAGAAAGTAGTTTTATCAAATTCATGGACAACTCAAAGCTGAAATGAAGACCTACTACCTCAAATCCAGTCATGTATCCTACTATGTACCAGAATACTGTTCTAAGCATTGGGATACAGCAGAAAACAAAAAACACCAAGTCTTTTCTTTCATTGAGATTTCATTCTAAAGACAGAGGATAGACATTAAACAAAAATCTAATAAACATAATGAATAAGCAAAACTAACACTTTGCCCTTCCACCATAGTGATCAAACACACCACAAACCACAGTCAGGGCTGGTGGGGAGCACATGTTTAAGAAGTATTTTTACATCATGAAGTAAACTTTAAAAACAGGAATTTCCCATCTAGAATTAGTCCTCAAAATAAATGAGACCTTGAGCTCTTTCTCAGAAATTGCTAAGTCATTAGTGAACATATTTGTCCCTGACTTTTGCAATGCCAGCATCTGCAGATATGTGATGACCCTACAGATGTAGTAATTATGTGAAAAAACCACTATCATTTCCCATCATGAACAGTTAACTAATGATAACCTTGAAGAGCTTCTTTCCATAAATTCTTGCCATGTCCTTTACCTGGAAAGCCAGTACTGAAGGCTGGTCTTTCTTGCAAAACATTGCAAGTAAAAATCCTTTAGTTTTCTTATTGCTTTTATTTCTGAGTTTTTCTTTCACCCCCTGGAGCTAAATACTTGAGAAATATACCACTTCACCTCTTTCACCCAAGTTTGTGTTTTTCAGCTTCTTGAATAAAAAGCTGTGGAGACATAACTTTAACTCTCTGTGACTCAGTTTCTATTTCTGTTTGTCTTTCAGTTTCTGGATTAAGACTGGTTCTTGGCCAGGTCTGGTTCTGTTTTACACATGACTACTGTTTTATTCCCTCTGTAAGTGGCAATAATGCTCAGGAGACAGGTTTCAATTATATGCTCTGACCATCTGGCTTCTGTTGGGTGGCAGACAACAGGGAGTCTGGTAGTCTCCTTATATTTTTTCTTTTTATTTGTCAGTTGTCTTTCTGATGTGTCCTGGCACTTGAACATTCATTTCTTTGTCACCAAGTCATGCAACTATAGCCATATTATTGTGTGATCTCAATCACAGTGTTGGGAACTCACTCAGGTCACATCCCCAGTCACTGATTATACATTTTATATCCAACTACGAGTAAAATTATTGTATTGTTTGAGCTCAAATCATGCAAAATAAAAAAACAGAAAAGTTCTGTGCCCCTGAAACAGAGAGCCACGGCTGGATCAAGGAACATCACAATGAGGACACCTTTGACATGCATTGTGTCCCTCCCTTTCTTGACCCGGAGCTGCTGCAACTGACAAGTTAGTTTTTGCTGAAACCCAGCAAATTGGGCTTTGTATTTACCTTTGACCCATGACTGAGGCTGCTAGTTCTTCATGTGTCTGTGCCCTTTCCCCTCCTCTCAGAAGGAAAGTACATAGTCTTTATCAATGGAGGAGGAAACGCTCTAGGAGAATACGGGTGGAAGCAGAAAGGCCAGGTAGGGCTGTCAATAACGTCATTGCAGGCAGGAGATGACAGTGGCTTAGGCTAAATGATAATAGCAAATGCGTGAGAAGTAACAGCATTCAATAGACTTTAAGGCTGAGGTGATAAAGAATGAGTATAAGGTGTGTGAAGAAGCAAGGAGCGAAGAATGACACCAAGATTTTTGATAGATGACAGGATAGGAATTCAAAATTACTTTCACTGTTCAGGAAAATGAAATGTAATAAGGACATGTGAAGGCAGCTCGCAGATCTAAAATTTCAACTGCAAAAATGCAAAATAAGGGAAAACTGACCTAACAACAGTCTATGAGAAAATGAGCTCGGGGTCTTGCTGGACTTCAAGTTCAATGTGATTCACATGGCAATCAGGAGAGCCTACAATTTAAAATATACTAGAAGTAGAATGCCTGAGTTAAGGGAGATGGATCTTTAGCATATTTCACGCTAATCAGTTCATATCTAAAATCCCTTCCATTGCTAAGATTCATAAATCTTTCAATCCATCGCCTAAAACGAGCATCATGTACTTATAGGGGTCTCAATGTGTGATGTGTGTATAGTGCACTTCTCCATTTGGAAGGAATAACAGAGAAAGTTCACATTTTAAAATATCAAATTACAACCTAGAATACCATCTACTTTGTGCTAAGTGCCTCATTAGCAAGCTTTGCATATGATTACTGAGCTTTCTCAGTGATTCCTTCCTAAACAAAGGGTGAGCCCTCCATGCATCCACACTGAGCATCTTATTTGTCTTTGGAGATTCTTTTTTTGGATAGGCATGGGAGTCAGTAGAAGAGTGGCATTATGCAACGTAAGTGCATGTGTATTCATTGAGAAGCAATATAAGCATGAGAGTAGTCAACCAAGTCAAAGACCTGAGTTCTGGGTGGGTCTCGGGCTTCAACTCTCCACATGACTTCAGGCTAGCATCCTTTCCCTGCATATCCATGTCCTAAGCTATAATGCAGCAAATACTGGCTGTCTCCATGCCTTCCCAAAACAGAAGCTCTCAAGACAAATGAGGTGTCCTAAATTCAACAGCCACCTATGGAACAGTTGTGGAGGACAGGACAGTACAACTAAGCCCTTAGGAGAAACCTGTGCTCTGAGATCTCCAGAGAGAAAAAGAAAATGAGAAAGTGAAAAAGGACACTGGGCAGAAACAAAAGTTCATCCCTGAGAACTATTAATAGTTTAAGAAGTGTATCTCTCTAGAAGCATCCATCTGAAGTACCGGAGCTTTTAAACACACCAGCCAGTAATGGACTGCAAGAGAGGTCACTGCCAAAGATGAATGCAGTATTCGTCAAACAGCAGAAATGGATGGTTAGTGTAACAAGAACAGATAGTTCTACCAGGGCAGTGTCTCCCCTGTCCTTCTCGCCCAGGTTTATAATGCTCTGTGGAACATCATGGGACAAAGATCAAAAAAGGAAATGCCAACCACGTGGTCAGCTCATGAAAATGATTAGAAAAAAAAGTCCTTTTGGCAGCTTCAGGTAAATTAGGCTTCATTCTGGCACCCATTCCAGACCACTGCAGACAACATCTCACCACATAAAAAACACTTTCGTCTCTTTTCTCTCCAGTCTGTGGGCATTTAATTCCCACATAAGAAGAAAAGAAAGAGCCTTAAAACATAAGAACCCAGAAAATCAAAACCAGTATTCCTTTTAAGCAATTCCAAACTAGATCTACTAAAAACTATTTGGTCCACTGGTTTTATACAGAAAAGTTTCGCTGACTGAAAACTATACTATTTTACAACTAAAAGGAACACAAGAATTCAGAAATCTGGCAGTGCATAAAGTTCCTGCATTTCCATTTTAAAGCAACATTACTTTTCTTTAGGATGGATATTTTATGTCTAAATGGCTGGACATGACCTTTACAAGTGTGTAGTTTCTGTCTGCAGCTGAGAAAAAAAAAAAATGTCATTCCTGCTTCTCATTCTTTTATTTCTATTAATCGCTTTTCCTCTTTACATACTACATAATCAAGAGGGACATGTCCATTGCCCTTCTAGCTGATTTCTATTATTACTCATTACAGCCTTTGTTCCATTTCCCTGCTTCCCACCAGGTGTTAAATATTTGGACACTGAGTCTAAACTGTTCTATCCCTGCCTCTGTCGGAGTGACTATCATATAGTTGTATAATCAATTAGCCTGGCATCTGATCTCTCTTTCAAATGTCTTCTTAGAGGAAATTTAATTATGATTAATATCTTTTTTATAACTTTGAAATTATATAGGCACGATTCCTTACTCAGTCATGCTTGTTAAAAATCATAAATCAATTTATTTTATTCCCTCTAGATGGGAGGAGGCCTTTCCAATTCTGACTGAATTCTAACAACATAAAAAGTCCAGCAGACATTAGAAGAATACACATTTTTTTTCTTTCAATGGGAAACCCTTTCCATAATATCATTGTGGTTGGGAGATTTGCGGAGCTTCCAAAGCAAGCCTTACAAATACAATTTAAAGAAGGCTTTCTGCAATTATGACAGGAAAAAAGATGTCTTTAGACAATAACAAAATTCAGATTCAAGTGTGTTATAATCCATGCAAGAGATGTATTCCTGGAAAGCTGAAGTAAATCAAACTTTTTTATTAATCAAATATTTCAGAATCAGAGTAGTAGTTATTAATAGATAGAATCCTGTTGGCAAATCCATCTGCGAGGTGCCGCATCCATTTCTGATGAAAAGATATACCTCTTGATGTAACGGTTTTATTTTGGTGCTCAACTGTCTAGAAGTAGGACACTAATATATGAATTTTGAAAGTATTTGGAATATCTGTCCCACCTTTTCAAAAACTTCATGACCCAAAATGACCCATAAAATTCAATAACAAATGTTGATTCTTACCATGCCACCTGCACAAGTGTCCCTGTAGCAGACGTGATAAGCTGATGAACTCAACACCAATTCCCCTACCTGACTTAAGAAAACTTTTCCAAAACTTAGAAATAAGGCAAAAAGATGACTCATGTTCCTGTAATGTCATACTGCAGCATGGTCTGATGGGCCCACCCATGGATTATAGGAGAATATATCTGTAATTTCATGATATTCTTAATTAAGGCCCATATTCTGTGATATTACATATTAATATACTTTTGTGTAGTAGGCATGCCAATGACTTTGTCCACTGGAGAAGATAATATCAAAGGTTATAGTTTTATTGTCCTATTGGACATTAACCAGTTTCATCTCTAACCTAGCAAACTTATTTCTGCAAGTTATTCTTCAAATTTTCCTTCTAACCATCTTTGCCTATCCTGCTGGTTGCCTCATTAATAGATTAAATAAATGTTGACACACACTTATTCTTTATCTGTATGAGAGTCATGTTTTCTTTGAAAATTATACTTGACACATGCCTCTACTTTCTTTCCTAGCCTCTTCTTAGGTTAGAGATAGCCATGTAACACAGTTCCAGGCAATCAGATACAAGTAGAAGTGTGATTAAAGTTTCTAGAAAAGTGTTTGCTCCTCTGATAAAGAAGACAGTTGTATTTGGCAGTGACCCCTTTTCCCTCCTTTCTGCTCAATTACTGACAAGATTTCTGGAGTTGGAGCAGCCAGTCTTGCTCCTAAGAGGAAATAAGAGCAAAAAAAAGGCTAAAAGACCCTCAGATACATCACCCTTACATCACTGAGCCCATGAGACAAGAGCAACAGCCATCAGCCTCTAAACTTCTTATAGGAGAAAAATAAACTCCTGTTTGTGTGTTCAAGTCGCTATAAACCAGGGTGTCTTCCTTGTCTTCAACCAGACACATTTTCAGCTAATAATAATTCATTTTGTAAAAAACTTTTATTTTTTAAAAAATAAAAGGGTGCATGTGCAGTTTGTTACATAGGTAAACATGTGTCATAGGAGTTTGTTATACAGATTATCACCAGGTACTAAGCCTGGTACCCAATAGTTATTATTTCTGATCCTCTCCCTCCTTCCACCCTCCACCCTCAAGTCAGCCCCATTGTCTGTTCCCCTCTTTGTGCCCATGTGTTCTTATCATTTTGCTCCCACTTGTAAGTGAGAACATGTGGTATTTGATTTTCTGTGCCTACATTAGTTTGCTAACAATGATGGTCTCTGACTCCATCTGTGTTACCCCAAAAACATGATCTCATTCTGTTTTAGGGCTGCATAGTATTCCATGTTGCATATGTATCACACTTGGTTTATCTAATATGCCATTGATGGACATTTAGGTTGATTCCATGTCTCTGATATTATGAATAGTGCTGCTATACCATGTATGTGTCTTTATGGTAGAACGATTTACATTCATTTGGGTAAATAACCAATAATGGGATTGCTGGTCTAATTGTAGTTCCGTTCTTAGCTCTCTGAGGAACCGCCACACTGCTTTCCACAATGATTGAACCAATTTACACTCCCACCAACGGTGTACAAACGTTCCCTTTACTCCACAACTTCACCAGTATGTTATTCAGATGATAATAATTCTTTAGACTCCTCTGTGTTCCCCATTTTGTAAGTTTCCCGGTTTTCAACTGGAAAGGCAAGTTCTGCTCAGCCTAAAGCCTACACTGCAAAAAAAAGTACACTTTTTACAGAGATCGTGGAGGAGGCTTACTAATACTTTACAAAGTTTCCAAAAATCAAACTGATATTGTCTTCACGTGTATTGAAAACAAGTAATGAGATCCCTCAAGCATTCAGCTTTCCCTCTAAGCACCGAAGTTGGTGAATTATAAACTAAAGAGACCACCTCCTGCTAAGGATGTTCCTTCCTAAACATATCAAGATCAGAGGAGTTCCCTGGTACAAGGACGGCAAATGGGAGTGCTTTACGGTAGCCCCGCAGTGCCTGGAGCGCAACCCCACCACCCTCCCACTCTCCAGGACTGACACCTGGTGCGTGGGAAGACACCAGGACTGACACCTAGCCTTGTCTTTTCCCCAGTTCACATTACCAGAGAGTGGAGCTCCAGGGGAACACAAGTTGGCAAGTAAAAATAACTAGATCCTGAAGAGCACTAAGCACATAACTAGACTCAACTCAAACCTGTTGGCCTCTGCTTTCTTTCTTCTGACACTCAGATAATCAAGAATTTTTTTCCCCCATAACTGTTGGTTGTGTGCTCAAGACTTATTCCTGGCTTCTCATCAAAAAGAGAGTGGCAATTCCTTTTTGTGTATATCCTCTAAGTAAGAAACATTTGCTTTATATGTTTCCAACAAAAAATGTTTTATTTGGCCTACTATATGAGATCTGAGCTGGTCTGCTCTCTGCCAGGTGCCGAAAAGAGAAAGTGGGATGAGGAAGAAAGGAGAGAAGGAGGGAAGGAGGGAGAAAGGAAGGAAGGACAAACTGGATGAGTAAGAAGGGAAGGAAGGAAGGAGAAAGTAGGGGGAGGAAGAAAGGAGAGCAGGAGGGAAGAAAGACAAAGGAAGGAAGGAAAAATCGGGGGAGGAGAGTAGAAGGGAAGGAGAGAGAAAGGAAGAAAAGAGAACGGTTGGAAGGAGAGAGGAAGAGGAAAGGGGGAGAAAGGAAGGAAGACAAGCAGACTGGATCCCTAGGTAGAAACCAGAAACGAAGGGAAAACACACATACACACACACACACACACACACACATTATTTGTTATATCTGTGATACTTTGAAACACTTTGAATATCTTACCTCATTAAACCTTCACAGTGTCCTGTGCAAGGTGGGAGTTTATTATTGGTTCCATTTTACACATGAAAGAATTGAGGTTCATATGGTAAAAAATAGCAAAACCAGAATTTGAATCCAGGCCTGTTCTTCCTAATGCCTTGTCCTTGTCCTTGTATTGCAGCATTGTTTCATGTCCTATCTTCCGCCTCCATTCTCTGTTCCCATAACACTACACACACACACACACACACACACACACACACACACCCCTATTTCCTCTTCCCTTTTAGTACTGTCAATCTCGCTCTCCTTTTTTAAAAAGCCAACTCTTTTTCATGTAAAAGCTCATTATTCAGAGAAATAAAATGACCTATAAAAATTGCCTATTTCTGAAGTTTTCCCTGAAGATTCTGCAGGCCCTCAGCAGCCCCCTCTGAGACAGCTCCTCTAGCACTGTCCTGTGATAGGACATAAGACTGTTATGTCCCTATGAGATGGATTTCTAATATTCCTTTTGCCACTTAAGACGAGTTGATGGGTGCAGCACACCAACATGGCACAAGTATACATATGTAACAAACCTGCACGTTATGCACATGTACCCTAGAACTTAAAGTATAATAATAAAATTTAAAAAAAAAAGATGATAGTAGTCTTTTCTTTTTTTTTTTTTTTTTTTGCATTTTTTCCTTTTCTTTCTTTTCAAAGATTTGTGTGATCACTGCCATTCTCTTACCCTTCTGATCCCCCACTACCTCCACCCTTCTTTCCTTGATTTTCTCTTTCTTCCCAGCTCTTTCAAACCCATGTGTAGAAAATCTGAGTGAAAAATAATAGGTGGATGGGAGCAAGTGGGAAAGGAAAATGACACAGAACATTAGAGAAACAACAATACAGTAATGTGATAATTCCCTAAGAAGAGCCTTCAGAGTCTTTAGGCACATTCAGGTTATCTGCAAATTGAAAGCAAGTTTGATTGAGGCTTTGTCGATTTTGCCTTTGAGCCTGGACAGCCTAAGCTGGCCGCCATTTTAGACCCTGTGGGAAATGGGGAGGCACAATGATCTCATCTTCTTCGGTAAGGTTATCTCCCTTAGGATTGGGTCTCCTAAGTCACCTGGCCACTATTTAACTGTCTTCCAGTCTGGTAACAAAACCCCTGAATGGACCTAAACAGCATCTTCCCTTAATTGATCAAGCACAAAAGCTGAAAAATAACCTTGCCAGCAAAGCAACCATTCCTCTGCTCCAGAAAAAGCAGGACTGTAAAGGGACACGTCTTTTCTGATGAGGTCATTTCTGTGACAGTCACTCCTCAGAATGGAGGAAGATGCCCAAGGAGTGTCTTGTGGCGGGGAGATTTTGGGTAAAGTGGCCCGATTTTCTGCTCCTCCTAACATGGATCGTAAATTTAAGGGAGCATGAAAGTATCAGACACATTTTCTCAAAAATGAAACCAGGGCTTATAAAATGCTCTGTTTTTTTTTTTTTTTTTTTTTTTAAGTTTCCTCATTGTATTTTTCTATGTTGATGAGTTTATTTAGTAGAGAACACTTACAATTTTTACCTCAATCAATACACCTTTTTTTTTTTTTTTGAGACGGAGTTTTGCTCTTGTCTCCCAGGCTGGAGTACAGTGGCACGATCTCAGCTCACTGCAACCTCCGCCTCCTGGGTTCAAGGGATTCTCCTGCCTCTGCCTTCCCAGTAGCTGGGATTACAGGCATGCATCACCATGCTCAATGATTTTTGTATTTTTAGTAGAGATGGGGTTTCACCATGTTGGCCAAGCTGGTCTCAAACTCCTGAGCTCAGGTGATCTACCCACCTCTGCCTCCCACAGTACTGGGATTACAGGTATGATTCCAGGGATTACAGGCCACCATGCCTGGCCCAAAATGTTTATTCTAAAAGTGGCTACAAAACACACCCCAATGCTAAATGGAAGTGTTGTGTGGATTCTCTGCCATTTTGTGTGTTCATGATGCTGATCCCTCCATTGAGTGGATAAGTGAAGTCAAGACTGCTTGTGATGACAACCCCAGCCCTCACCCTCTCATGACTTCTTGTTGTTTTAGGACCCTGGGGACTTTGGGGACAAACAGAACGTGTTTAAGCAAAAAGCAAAATCCTTTTTCAAGAGTAATTATTTTGTCCAACTCTCACTTTGCACAAGTCTTTCTCAGAATTGACATTTCCCTGAGAGTTGCAAAGTCTTCAGCTCAATGTCAAGTGCCGCAAAGCCTTCTATTTTCTTTAAAGCAAAAAGGTTTCAAATATATTTTACCATCCTGACAGCAGTGACAAATGGGACTTCCACTCAAATGGATTACAGATGGGCTTTCTGAACCACATAAAGCTCCATGCAAATAAGGAACCACCGCAATTTTTTTTTTTTTTTTTTTTGAAACGTCAGAAATACTCTAAGGGTTTTTTTTTTTTGACATTTGTTTAAAAAAAACTTCCCCCTTTTTCATTATCTTTTTTATTTATTATCAGCAGTAGATTGATATAGGGTGAATGGGTAAGGAGGGGCCAAGAAAACAAGAAGCTCTTTGGCCAAGTCACAGGCACCATGTTTACAGGTCAGCAAGCAAGTGACTCAGATGGTCTGAGGAATGGATAAACAGAGATTGGCAAACTTGTTCTGCAAAAGGCCAGATAAATACGTATTTTGGCCTTTTGGGGTGATGAGGTCTCCGTTGCAACTACCGAATTCTGCTTTTGTAGCGTGAATGCAGCCATAACACTATTGTAAATGGGTGAGTATGGCTGTGTTCACATACAATTTTTTTATAAAATAGGAAGAGGGCTGATTTGTCCCACAGACCAGATTTGCAGCCCCTTGGAAAATGATGTGAATGGCACTGAAATCACAGTGCTTGGCAAGGGAAGGGAGAGTCACAAAATATCATCCCCTGGAAGCTTTCAACTGGCTAATGAGCTGGAGCAGGTCGGGAGGCCTGTGTGATGCCAGGCATTAACCCTTTGAATACTGAACTGTGGGGAGGTGGGAGCTTCCATGAAGGAGCTGGCAGGGCTTTCAGGAGCTTCAGGGCAGTAGCTAACTCCAACCAGGAGAAAAAGTTCACCAATATTTTAACAACTCATTAAGCCATGCTAGTGGGTGCCCGCGAATAACAGCCTGTCTACAGCCTGGATTCCTGAATTAAAGTACCATCCCAAGGAAGAGATTAAGAAACAAATTAAAGTCTTTCATAGATGGGAGATTTTTTTCTACCCTCCTCCCAAAAACAAAAAATAATTCATTTACAAGCAGAAAAGATTAAAAAGCCATGAGAAGACAATCCAATTATTCAGCTCAATGGTCATTTTAAAGAAGGAAGAGAGTGGGCACAGTGAAATGCTTTTAATTGGGTCTCTCTAACTAATTGGCTATATTGCTCAATAATTGGGCTGGCATTAAGGGCAGGCAGAAAACAATGGCTTGTGACCCTGTAGAGGGTGTTGATGCCACAGAAATAGTGTTCTCAGGAAAACTGCAACAGAGCAATAAATTGTCATTGGAGTATGCCGCCCCCCATCCCAGGTACTCAAGACCCTCCCCACCTACTGGCACTCCCCCAACACACACAGACACAAGCACATGCACATACACCACTAACCTGAAACTTTCTCTCTCCCTAAGCCCTCAGCTAGCTACCATTAGAAAGTTATTAGCCAAACTAACTCAAACTAAAGTGCCCATGAATAACAAGAGCTGCATATCTTTTACTTACCCAAGATTTAAGAGTTTTGTGAAGGGGTCCCTGGAGTAAACAATTCCTTTACCGAAATGAACGATCCCATAGTGGGGAGGAAGATAAACATTCTTAGATATTTAGTCAGAGAGCCCTCCTCTTCTGGAAACAGGCTACATTGATGACTATCAATTCTTTCCTTGAAAAAAACAGACCCTAATTATAGCACATGATGACAGAAAGTTTGAATTTTTTTAAAAGTTGAAGGTCTTATCCTGATGCCCAGATCTTCAGATCATCAGGAACATTAGAACACATTGTAGCCTGCATGCACTTCCCCATTCACTTCTCACTTTTTTAAAGCAACTGTATGTTCAGGTAACACAAGACTTGCCATGTGATTACACTATGAACACGAAGACTTGCTAAGAACTGGATCATGCAGTTTGTGGGAGATACAAAGCGAAAGTGGCCCTTGGCATATGGGAGCCGCCCCCAGGGATCTTTGGCCCTGTCAGTCCCTCTCCTGCCTCTGGTGCAGGGAGAATGCATCTTTGGAAGTTAAGCTGACCTTTGAGGAGTTCTGTTTGGGCCAAAGGGCAGCCAGGCAATTTCCTTTGCAACAATAGCCCTTAAAAAAAAGGGTGGGGCGAGGGGGGCCAGGGACAGAGCACATGGCCTCTAAGTCACAGAAGCAAGATTAAAGTAGGACCTGTGATGTGCAGTTCCCAGATCCCCAGACCGGAAGCTCTATCCTGTGCAACCCAACCTTACTCTTTAAACATACAAGCTGCAACTCTTACAAATGTTTGGCCTTCGGCTAACTACACTTAATCAGAAGAAGGCATTCTGAGCCCCTGGCTCTATACACTCCAACAGCTGTGACCTTAGAGGCACTCAGAGAGGATGTGCTTCTATTTCCCGGTAAAGGCAATGAAAGCCTCAAAGTTTGGGCTAATAAAATCTTCACTAAAAACTCTCTCTGACCTTACCTGAAGCACTGTGGAGTGGTTTTAAAGCCTTGTGCAAAGCCTTTTCACAAAACCATTTCATTTAGCTAAAGGGATGGAGGTGGGGAAAGAGGTGCTTTTCCATTTCCAACCACGGAACAGCAGTAAGGAAGCTTCTGTCAGCAATGGGAATTTAATGACTGGCTTCTCCAGCAAAGCACTAAAAATGGGGTCAAGACTGAGCCCCTTGATAAAGTATGGTAATCACCACCATAAGCAAGAGATCTTTTTCCAATTAAACTCTCCCTTCCCTCCCAGGAGAAGTCTTGGCCAGCCAAGAACCCCAGGACCAAATGAGTCTCAGAACTGCAAGAGATAGAATCACAAAAGAAAAATAACCTGGTGAATGGGAGTTTGAGCCCATTGGAAGAAATCGCATGTGAAATGACTCAAGTCGGATGGCCTGAGATGAGGCTGCAGAGTCTGATGTGACCCAAGCACTCACACTCAGGGGCATCTCTGGAGTCCCCGTGGCTGCCTTGCACAGCTGGGGCGGCCCCTGCCTCAGCTCTGTCACAGCATCTAAATCATGAGACAGTGTACAAAAAGCATTCAAAAGCACAAATGAACTGTTATTGCTGGAATTCAAGGCAGGGACCAAAAGAGATATGAGGTTTATTGGGAACATGGACAAGGAAGGGAATCCAGAGGCCTGTGCTGCAGACGGTGCATTTGCCCAGCCAAACCCTGGCCAGAACCTGGCCGAGCATCCCTGGGGTAGAGCCAAGGGGGCCTGCGGGGCAGCTGTGATTTGTCTTTGATGCCCATCTAACTCTCTGTCAGCATTTACTGCACCCTCTTCATGTACTAGGCCCTCAGGGTCCTTAGCCAGTTTCCTTTCTGAGCCTGCCTTCTTAAGTAAGACCCAAAGCCCAGAAGATTATCCCCTTCTCTGTCAAAACTTCTCTCCTGAGTTGTGTTTCTCCCAGGACCTTTTTCTCTGACAGCAAGGTTTTCAGGTCAACTAACCTCTCCTAACAGGTGATAATGAAGGTAACTTTCTCAAGTTAGAGATTTGCATATTAACAAAATCAATGCCTTGACCAAAAACTGTGGCTTGGCCGGGGGCAGTGGCTCATGCCTGTAATCCCAACACTTTGGGAGGCTGAGGCGGGCAGATCTCTTGAGGACAGGAGTTTGAGACCAGCCTGGCCAACTTGACAAGGCACCCATCTCTACCAAAATACAAAAATTAGCCAGATGTTGGTGACACACACCTGTAATCACAACTACTCATGAGGCTGAGGCGTGAGAATCACTTGAGCCCAGGAGGTGGAGGTTGCAGTGAGCCAAGATCTCACTCCCGCTTGGGGGACAGAGCAAGACTCCATCTCAAAAAATAAATAAAAATAAAAATAAAAACTGTGGCTCAACTGCTCAAAAAATTACAAGGACCCACTTAACCTAAGAGGAGAGAAAACTGGCACAGTTGCCTACTGTCACCAAAACCCATAGGTTAGGCATGAAGCTAGGTCACACTTTTGCCACTTGAACATTACTGAGTCCCATCTCCTCTTGATAACTAAAGAACAGCAAAATCGGAACCTTGAAATTAAAGCTTCACAAGCTGGGTGGGGGTATGGGTAGAGACAGTTCAGAAGTGATGACCAGGAAAGCTAGGAAGCTCTCCTATTCACCCTAATCCAACTCCTGTCTTCCAAGTCACGTTTCTACTTGGAGAGCACGGAAACGCCCCACAGACTCAAATCTAGCTCAGGACTGGGGGAGAAGACAGGCAGGGCAAGGTACACATGGCCACTTCAAGCCTCCCAAGCCAGAAAGGAGTAGGAATTTGGCCAATGGGTTTCAGTGCTGTTTACATAATCTGAAATTCTTGTTTACAATATATACACATCTATATATTTTTCCATTTTTTATTTTGGTTCTGGAAAAATGAGTGTCCTATGTCTTTTGGTGGTTAAATTGATGAGGAAATGAAATTTCTTTGTAATACTTAGAAATTAGAGTATAAAGTTACAAAGAGAAAAATCAGAAGACTCATCCTCGATTCCATAAGATCTCACCTTGAGCAGTGGTTGTATGAAGTACACTGAGGCATGTTTGCCAGCTAACAGAACGAAGCCAGAGAGGGGGGGAGGGGGGGAGGAAGGGAGGGAGGGAGGAAGGGATGGACGGACATATGGACGGATAGATGGATGGTTAAATATCAAGGAAGGTAAAAATAGACTCCACATCCTCAGTGGACTACATAAGATGTGAAGACAGGGTGAGAAGACAGAATAGAATATGTCCTCCTGCCAGTGAGGCAAATTTTTTTCTGGTTTGTTTCGTTTTTTTTTTTTTTTGAGATAGGGTTTCACTCTGCTGCCCAGGCTGGAATGCAATGGCACCATGACAGGTCAGTGCTGCCTCAACCTCCTGGGCTCAAGTGGTCCTCCCGCCTCAGCCTTCTGAGTAGCTGGGACTACAGGCATGCACAACTGCACCCAGCCAATTTTTTTTTTTTAATTTTCTGTAAGGACAAAGTTTTGTCGTGTTTCCCAGGATGGTCTCAAACTCCTGAGCTCATGGTAGGTGACCCACCTACCACAGCCTCCCAAAGTGCTGGGATTACAGGCATGAGCTACCATGCCAGGCCTGCACATTGTTTTTGAATATCGAAAGTCAAGGATCCCACAAAGTCTTTCTCACACTAAATGAAATCCTACCATGGCAACATTGCTAAAAAACTGAGAACTAGTTTGATTACCTTAGTATGGTGTCTTTATTCTCCTTTCACATCTTTAGACTACATAACAATTTTTCCATGACCATTAGTAAAAATCAAACAGTTTATTCCTTTTGACAACAGAAGACAAAGCCTGAGGCACATGTAAGAAGTAGCAGAGAATGAGAGGGAAGAGTAACCATGGGCGATGATCAGTGGGAAAGAGAAAGAAAGTAGAAATAAACACCTCTCTCATCTGCCTAAGGACTTGAGGTCCCTAAGACACACCAAACTCCGTAGGTGAGCTGATCAGGACCCAGGTCTCCTAAACCTATGTGGCATTTTGCAGTATACAGCGCTAAATTAAGCTGAAGTGTGTGAAGGTGAAAAGAAAGTTGCCCTGACTGCATTCCTACGTGTTCTCTCTCTCACCGTTTCTGTACCCCTCTATCCAAATAGCACCAGTAGAATGTGGAAGCACAAAGTGGAAATGAGAAAAATTACTTTAAAGACTTATCTATAAGTACTGAGCTTAAAATGTTCAAAACAGAATTGAGTTCTACCCACGTCCACCAAAGTGTTTGATAATTTCTTATATTCTGGGTCTACTCTGCAAAAATACGGTGCCCCATTAAGTCTCATATTCATAGGGGTTTCAAGATTGCTACTTGTAATGTCTGTTTTAGAGTATCTGAATAAATCATTTCTTCTCCATTTCTCATGCTTAGCAAGTTGAACATCTTACTACTAAATGAGAGAATCAGCTCAGTGACTACACTTTACCAGCAGAACCCAGACTTATCTTTAGTAGGGAAGCATGAGTTTGCCTTACAAGAGTGCCGCCTAGTGTCTATATGTGGAACTGCACACAATTTTTTGTTAACGAATTAAGAGCGTGTGTCATTGTGTGGCACGGAGGAGCCTTCTTTTATGAAATGCTAAAGTACATATGTAGACATCTTTCCAAATCCAATTACAATTCCATTGATTTATATTAGTATTTTAAATATGCATTCACATTGAAATCTGAGACATTCTAAAGTTGGCACTTCAAAATTCAGCAAACCTTTTTAAATTACACATTTAACAGAAAAATTATTTCTAGAAAAATACTGACAGAATTACCCATCGTTAACACACTGTGCTTTAACTATTAGAGACCGTGGTAGTTGCTAAACAACAGTCTTAATTTTCTAGAGAAATATTTGTGAATTTTTCCCAAAAGTATTTCATATAGAGCTCATATGAATGATACTTGTTGTACAGTTACTATGTTCTAGACACTGTGCTATACACATTACATAATTCCTGTTTAATCCTCAATATTTATAAAATGCTTAGAGCAGAACATGTCATATAGTAAATGGTGTTAAATAAATAAAATAGCCTAGATTATCCTGAGATGTTATTATCCTCATTTTACATACAATAAACCTGAGTCTAGAGAATTTAAGTAAGCTTACCAGGGTTATACACTTGCAAGTGGCATATCTAGGGTTTGGCCAAGGTTTACCAGACTCCATGGGCTGCACACCGTGACCTATTGCCACTCTCGTAAACCTCTTCTCTATGGTTTCTGTATTCATTTGCTAGGGCTGCCATCACGAAGGACCAGAGACTGGGTAGCTTAACCAACAGTTTTGGGGGTTTTGTTTTGAGACGGAGTTTCGCTCTGTCACCCAGGCTGGAGTGCAATGGTGCAATCTTGGTGCACTGCAACCTCTGCCTCCCAGGCTCAAGCAATTCTCCTGCCTCAGTCTCCTGAATAGCTGGGATTACAAGTACTCACCACCATGCCTGGTAAATTTTGTATTTTGTAATTTTGCTTTTTTTTTTTTTTTTTTTTAAGTAGAGACAGGGTTTCACCACATTGGCCAGGCTGGTCTCAAACTTCTGACCTCAGGTGATCCCAGCACCTTGGGAGGCCGAGGTGGGTGGATTACAGGCGTGAGCCACCACTCCCAGCCTAAACCAACAGAAATTTATTTTCCCATGATTTTGGAGGCTAGCAGTCTTAGATCAAGGTGTCTGCAGGATTGACTTCTTCTGAAGCCTCACATGCCTTGGCTTGTAGATGGCTGTCTTCTTACCTTCTCACAGTCTTCCTACTGTATGTGTCTGTGTCCCAATCTCTTCTTATAAGGATACCAGTTCTATTCGATTAGGGCCCATGCATATGACCTCATGTTCTCTTAACTACTGCTTTAAATGCCCTATCTCCAAATACAGTCACATTCTGAGGTACTGAGGGTTAGGACTTCAACATGTGAATTTGAGGGGAGCACAGTTCAGCCCATAACAGTCCCTATCTTAGCTTATTTACTTATTAGACTCTTTCCAGACATCTCTAAGAAGGAATGCCTGCTGTATACGCCAGGCATTGATTCAGACACTGAGAATACATAGATGCATCTTCATAGACAACAACCATATGTAGCAGGAAAAAGTTTGCAAACACAATGATCACAGCTCAATGTGGGAAAAGTACAATAATATAAGTAAGTACATGGCCAGGCGCGGTGGCTCACACCTGTAATCCCAGCACTTTGGGAGGCCGAGGCGGGCAGATCCCCTGAGGTTGGGAGTTTGAGACCAGCCTGACCAACAAGGAGAAACCCCATCTCTACTAAAAATACAAAATTAGCCAGGTGTGGTAGCACAAGCCTGTAATCCCAGCTACTCTGGAGGCTGAGGCAGGAGAATTGCTTGAACTCGAGAGGCAGAGGTTGCAGTGCGCCGAGATTGCGCCATTGCACTCCAGCCTGGGCAACAAGAACGAAACTCCGACTCAAAAAAAAAAAAAAAAAAGGTAACTACACACAATTCAGAGCTGGTTGACAAGAGCAAAAGGCTAATTCTGGAAAGAGGAGGCAAGACTTCAGCAGAGATGGCCTCTAAGGTAGATTTTGAAAACAAATCACTTAAGTAGACAACGAAAAATAGGACCTTTGAAATGAAGACATGGGGCATGAAACAACATCCACACCAAGGATATGCCAAGTCATTCATCCAGTTCACAGGAATATACATTTCAATGCAGAAGGGACTAGAAGGAAATGACACTGGAGAGATAGTGAGGACACTATTGCGAGGAGGAACTATTGAAGAATAGTAAGTGTGTCTGGCTCAGGGAGTGAGGTGTTGAGGGAGAAGGCCTGATGTGTAACATTTGCTGATTTTTGTAATATAAGCCCTCCTACCATGGCTGATTTTAAGCTGTCAATGTGAAGTCACTGACCTCTGGAGTTGAGAAGAGATGTACAGTAGCACACCATTATGTAGTAATTCCACCATACAGAGTCGACAATACAGTAAATAACCCTGGGCAGTTCAGGCTGCTACAACAAAGCATCATAGAGTGGGAGGATTATAAACAGCAGAAATTTATTTCTCACAGTTCCAGAGGCTGGAAATCCGAGATCAGGGTGACAGCAGGCTCAGGTTCTGGTGAGGGCCTCTTCCAGGTTACAGACTGACAAATTCTCCTTGTATCCTTACATGCTGGAAAGAGAGCTAGCTAGCACTCTAGCTTCTTCTCATAAAGGCACTAATGTCATTCATAAGGTCTCCATCCTCATGACCTAATTAGCTCTCGAAGGCCCATTACACATGGAGGATTCAATTTCAACATGAATTTCAGTGGGCACACAAATAATAAGTTTCATATAAACCTTGTGAATATGGATAACAGAAAAATGTAATAGAATAATTAGAAAGTGATGAGTTTTAAGTATTACCTTTTGTTCTCAATATAATTTATTTGACTAGAAGTTTCTATAATTTACTTTTTAATGAAGGCTGTGTTTAACAGTTGGCTCACGATTCCAGCAATCATCATGGCAGATGGAAGGCAGGACTAGATTGCAGCTCTAACTCAAACGGACAGAACAGCATGCAGAGGCTTGCGTTGTGAATTTTAGTTCCAGAACAACTGCAAGAACAAACCAGGAATCCCAAGAGGACCCACAGACCCTCTGAAGGAAGCGGACTGTTCCTGCAGGACCCGGGAGACACCCCAAATACTGTGAGTGCCCCAACTGTGGAAGTGGGAAAGGGAGACCCTCTGTTCCGGAACACACGCCTCCACTGGGGAAAAGGAAGGTCTAGTTTGCGAGAGAAGTTTTCGACCTTACCTGGGGCTGCATCCATTTAGAGAGTCGAGAGAAATACAGGAGTAGAGGAAGTAGTGGGAAAGGCCCTGGGAGCTCACTGGGCCCCCAAGCAGGACATTTCTGCCTGGCGCCACGGGGATCCTTCGGGAGGGCAGCTAGAGGAGTAGGGGGAGAACACCACAGGTAGAAGGAAGTCTCCAGCTGAACTTTGTAACAATTGGAACCAGGTATATGCAACCACCTGCAAACAGCACTCAGTTTCTATAACATTTTTCACTTAACACCCTTTCCCTAACAACCTCCACCTGGCAACCTTCATTTAACCCAAACCTCAGGGCCTCAATCCTCTGTATGGCCTGTGTTCCATGGCACAGCAGAGGTGAGGGTCGGGGGTACTCAGATGTTAATCGTAGAAAAGGAAGGAATCTCCAATTTGGCCACTCCCAGATTCCCGAGCTCAGCAGCACACATTCAGGTGCATCTGCCATACAGGGTTAGTCTAAGGGTATGATTAAATTATTATCAGGTGCGTTTACCCTGCACCACTTCATACAGACTAGAAGGGGGATTTGCAGCCTCCGTGGTACTTAGCAGGAGACAGAAACAATGAAAGCAAAGGCATCTGAATAACTAGACCCCATGAAAAACAAATGCTCCAATTAAAATGCCCTCCCCAGACCCAGTGCTTAGAGTTCTTAAATAGGTATGTGGCTAAGAATCACAAAGCCAGAGCTTACATGATTTTTCTTGATAGAGTAGTCATTCAGATTTCATGTGCTAAGAATTAAAAAACAACAACAAAAATGCTATAATGATCAACAGTGTTTTCAATCTACATTTCATGCTTGAGATTCATTTATTTTAGAGATCAAGAAATAAAAATAATTGGGCATGGTGGCTCACATCTGTAATCCCAGCACTTTGGGAGGCCAAGACAGGCAGATCACCTGAGGTCAGGAGTTCGACACCAGCCTGATCAACATGGGGAAACCCATCTCTACTAAAAAATAGAAAAAATTAGCCAGGTGTGGTGGCACACACCTGCAGTCCCAGCTACTCGAGAGGTTGAGGCAGGAGAATCACTTGAACCTGGAAGGCGGAGGTTGCAGTGAGCCAAGATCACGCTACTGCACTTCACTACAGCCTGGGTGACAGAGCAAGACTCTGTCTCAAAAAAATTAAAAAAAAAAAAACTAAAAGGAAATAAAAACAAATAGCATTTATAAAAGTAGTTTTTTAAATCAGTTTGCTATGGGGCAAAATAGCTCCTCTCATTCAAGTTCTTCAATTTCACTAAATTCAAATAGAAACACTGTGAAGGGTGTGGTGGCTCACACCTGTAATCCCAGCACTCTGAGCAGCTGAGATAGGCAGATCACTTTAGGACAGGAGTTCAAGACCAGCCTGGGCAATATGGCCAAACACCATTTCTACTAAAAATACAAAAATTAGCCAGGTGTGGTGGCACGTGCCTGTATTCCCAGACTCAAGAGGCTGAGGCAAGAGAATTGCTTGAATCCAGAAGGTGGAGGCTGCAGTGAGGCAAGATCACGCCACTGAACTGCACTCCAGCCTGGGCGACAAAGCGACTCTGTCTCAAAAAAAAAAAAAAAAAAACAAATATGAACACTGCTCGTATGTGCAAATTTGCAGATATGGTGGTGAACCATCACAGCTATACCTGGATAGTCTTAATCCTAAGAGATAATTGTTTCTTCTCTGCTCCATCTTCTACCTCCTTGTCTCCCTCTCCCAAAGCCAGAGTTTACTAAAACCAAAGACAGTAATTCCACCCATCGTACTTGCTTCCTGGCCTTGACACTGCACTGTGACACAACACCTCTGATTTATGTTATGTACACATGCCTTCTCATTCACAGCAGAGTGGTTTTTCACAAACCCATGATCTTCAAAGTAGCCCCTTTATGTGCTTATATCCTTATTCCAACAATGGTACATGCCGAGGCACAAAACATTGTGGACATTCTTTCTTATATCCTTTTGTCTATCCTAAGTAATGGGAATTTTTTCCTTTAAAGAAAGAAGTTGATGATTGAGAACAGTTAAATTCACAGTTAAAGCCAATAAATAATGTGGACAACAAAGCTTGTTAAAACTACTTTTCTTTTTCATCCAAAATGACGATAAAGCAATGAGACTAAATTTTTAAATGTTTATGGTTCATAATACTAGTTCTGGAGGCAGACTAAGAAGAATTTTCTCTATGTTTTAGACAATGACAGCAGAAGAATAAATGTGTGTCATCGATCTTATGATCTCTTCAGAAGACAACAATTGCTTGGACAGAGAATCTCTAGTAAATGCATATCATCAGGGATACAGGTTATATAAAGAGGGAACCAGGGCCCCCAACTTCCACTGCCAGCCCACTGACAAAGTAATATCCTGCCAAGCCCAGAAGGGGACATAACTCTTGGAACTGAAAGACATGCAATGGGATTGTCAAGACTACATGAAAATAAGTCCATAAATTGTGAAATAACTTATAGAGTACTATAAATTTTATCCAACACAGCATTGAAACAGGGCCATGAGCAACATGAGCGCCATCTGGAGGTAAAAACGACCATTCACAATCACTCCAAAATCATTTGTTCCATTTACACCTGAATAGAATATGTATTCAAAAATTTAAACCTTGGATTTTTTACTTTGTAGATACACCATCTTTTTTGTTTGTTTTAAGATAGGGTCTCGCTTTCTCACCCAGGCTGGAGTGCAGTGGCAGAAACATGGCTCACTGCAGCCTCAACCTCCCAGGCTTAAGTGATCCTCCCACCTCAGCCCCCCAAGTAGCTGGGACTACAGGCATGTGTCACCACATCTGGCTAATTTTTGTGTTTTTTTGTAGAGATGGGGTTTTGCCATGTTGTCCACACTGGTCTTGAACTCCTGAGCTCAAGTAATCCACCTCGGCCTCCCAAAGTGCTAGGATTACAGACATGACCCAGGATGCCCAGCCTAAGTCATCTTTAAGAGATATGTAAAGTGCCTGGCACAAAGAAGGTTTTCAATAAATGTTATTGAACACCTTCAGCTGCATTAGGCTGGGCTGAATTACTATCTCTGTTCTTAAGTAAAGAGAGACTGGGTATGTCTAAAATTACCAAATTCTTCAATCTCAGCAGTTGAGTTTAGCAAATTTATTTATAGCTTTCAACACATGGAATTTACTTGAGGTTAATCATGTGTCCTTGCAGTTCTCAAAAAATGCTACAGTGGGAAAGGACTGGAAGCATTAGTGCCCTTTGCAGAATATGCCCTTTACTCTGTTGTCAACAGAGTAAATCATCCCAGTCTCTGCCTTATTGGTTTTTTCCTATCTCTCCCACTCCTATGTACTTCAACTAGCCACAAGGCTTACCCAAAAAAAGACCTCAGAAATATTGTTGCAATGGCTATGCCTCCAAGCAAGGAACATGAAAGCAAGAACAGTCCCAAACTGCAAGTTTCTGTTAAAATGACTGCCTGTTAAAACCGCAAGTTCCCATTCCAACAGGTGTAGCTTAAAAAAATAAATAAATGATAAAAACTTTTAAAACAGTAAGTTGTTTTAATGACTGAACTTTCAACCTTTCCCTACCCAATCAAAACCCTGACTCTGCTTCAGCTGGGGAGTGATCTGGTCTTCAGTCCTCAGGTGCCCCTTGACATACCACCTCCAGTTCAGTCACTTAGATTCTTTTCTTTTGACATCATTGTATGGCAGATGCACCTGATAGCAATAACGTAAGCACACCCTGAGAATGACGCTATGGTCTAAGAAGAATGTGTATTTGGAATTCCAACCTAAGGAATTTAGGAGTGGCCAACCCTGAGTTTCATTCCTTATCCATGAGGAACATCTGAACCCCAGCCCGTCCCATGGAACACAGGCCATACAGGGGATCAAGGCCCTTTGTTTTGGATTAAATGAAGATTGCCAGTGGAGGCTGCTCAGGGGAGGGTGCTAAGTGAAAATGCTATATAAACTGCGTGCTTTTTAGAAACAGTAGCAGTTCTCCTGTCCAGCCTGCTGCCACTGGATAGGAGAACCACTACTGTTTGTAAAAAAGTAATGTGGGCAGGGCACGGTGGCTCACACCTGTAATCCCAGCACTTTGGGAGGCCGAGGTGGGTGGATCACAAAGTCAGGAATTTGAGACCAGCCTAGCCAACATGGTGAAACCCCGTCTCTACTAAAAATACAGAAATTTAATACAAAAATTAGCCAGGCGTGGTGGTGTGCACCTGTAATCCCAGCTACTCATGAGGCTGAGGCAGGAGAATTGCTTGAACCCGAGAGGCAGAGGTTGCAGTGAACCGAGATCGCTCCACAGCACTCCAGCCTGGCAACAGAGTGAGACTCCATCTTGAGAGAAAAAAAAAAAAAAAGAAGTAATGTATAAGTCCCCTCGATAAACGCTGTGTCTCATTCACTGGCTCTGGGTCTCCTCTTTGGCCTCCCAAACATGGTACCATCCCTATAGAAGTCAATAGGGGTCTGGCATGGTACCATCCCTATAGAAGTCAATAGGGGTCTGGCATGGCAAACATGAAATGTATTTATTCCATCACAAAAACTTAGGAACAATTTTATCAACAACAACAAAAAAAGATTATGTTATATATAGCAAGTGCTTGTGATTCTTCAGCAGCATTACAACTATGAGTACCTGGGTCCACAGAAAAACCATCTCTCAACTTAGAGTCAGATCAACAGTCTCAGAGTCTCCTATTAACATTCACCTGCACTTTGGCCGGTGATTTTCTGGGTGCTTGAGTTTGCTTGCAATAGTAGATGCCAATGATTTTAAAACTATTAGGAAGAGAGCTTAAAACAGAGATAATTCCATCTGTTCACCTATTTATTATGGTCACTGTCTTTTGTCAGAGGTAAAGCACCAGTGTCACAGGATCATAGCCTGAGACCAGCTGATGTTCATATACCATTCTCAATGTCTTCACTGGTTACATTTCCCAAATGGAAATCAGTGTTAAGAATGCAGTAAGGAAACAACCAAGCACAATGAACTCAAAAAGGATACACCTGGGGAGAGGTAGCCAGCCTCCGAAGACAATACATCTGGCCTCAACCTAATGAATCAAGGGGTATTAACTACAAAGTAAACATAGCCCAGGGCAAGGGATTAAGTGACTTTCCTGGGACTGAGGAGAGATGGAGAATAAAGACAGGTTCAGAATAATGGATTAAGAACTGGGATTAAGAACTATTAATAAAGCAAGACAAGAAGTACAATGTGTTTTACTATTAACTACATTTTTGTTAATATATTGATAACTCTTTGTGCCACTGTAGTTCCTGTTTGGAAAAGGTAAATGAAGGTAAAATTCTGCATACTAAGAGCCACGTTGACTAATTCAAATTTAAATGCTAATTGGGTACAGGAAAGTTACCTCCTAGATCCTTAGTAACTCAAAGTTTGGATCTAACTACAGCTCTAACCCTTGTTCTGAATGTCAAAACCCTGCCTTCCATGGTGTCAGCAGCCTAATTAAAGAAGCACCAGGAGAGTAAAACCAATAACCTTTGTTAAATTACACTATTTTCCCAAAGCCTTATCAATAGCAAACAGCATAGCCAAATCCCAGGGATCAAGATGGGGGAATAAAATGTTCCCTGAGGCTTTTAGCAAGATATAATAGGTCTCAAGGAAGACTTCAAAGGCAAGCAAAACCTTCCTCAGTGCCCTACATAGAATAGCACTGAACTAATAATTTACTCTACTGAACTACAGCAAGAAATCCTGAGCCCTGTCTGTGGCTTCCTTCTCCCTCCTATGGCCTTCAGGCAGTGGAGCTCCAGGGCTACCAGAACCTTGAGGAAAGGATGCTACACTCTATTGTTGAGAGGTAAGAGGGACCTCACAGTTAGAATGAGGTTTCTGTGAACCTCTACCCATAGTCAGTGCTCTGCTGTCCCTGAGTCCAGAGCAAAAGCCAAGTTCTAAAGTTGGTGGGAGAAAATGTGGCTCTTTAACAAGGATGCAGTGACGCCACCACGCTCATACACACACCCCTCAGTGCACCTCTGGGCAATTAGCCAAGATTCTCTGGTCTGCCATTTATTGCTAAGTGTGGCCTTGTTAAGATCAGAGATCTCTGACAACATGAAGACCAGTCTCCACAGTTCTTCCTGCTATCATGCCACTGGCCATGGAGAATAGGAGGGGCCTTTGTAATAACAAGGAGAGTATTCACCCACTGGGGCAAAGGCCTATCCAAAAGACAGGCAGCCCAGTGTGGACGGGATCCCTGACGCCAGGATGTAGCTGCATGTCTGTCACACATAGGACTTACAATCGGCTAAGTGATGACACCCAACAATATCAGGTCCTAATTCCTGGAATCTTTAAATGTCACCTTCTATGACAAAGACTTTTCAGGTAAGATTAAGAATCTTGAGATGTATTATCCATGTGAGCCCTAAACACAATCACAAGTACCCTTTTAAGAGAGGAGAAGTAACTGAGTCAAAATGAAGTCATTGGGGGTAAACCCTCATCCAATATGGTGGCGGTCTTATTTAATAAAAAAGGAGAGACTGGATGTGGTGGTTCACGCCTATAATCCCAGCACTTTGGGAGGCCGAGGTGGGTGGATCACTTGAGGTCAGAAGTTCAAGACCAGCCTGGCCAACATAGCAAAACCCCATCTCTACTAAAAATACAAAAATTAGCCAGGCATGGTGGTGCATACCTGTAATCCCAGATACTTGGGAGGTTGAGGCAGGAGAATCGCTTGAACACAGGAGGCAGAGGTTGCAGTGAGCCGAGATCATGCCACTGTACTCTAGCCTGGGTGACACAGCAAGACTCAGTCTCAAAAAAGAGGAAATTTGGGCACAGAGATAGATAGACACGGAGAAAAGATGATGTGAAGATGCATAGGGAGAATGCTATCTGAAGACAGAGGGTTAGAGTAATATATCCACCTACCAAGAATTGCCAAAGATTGTTGGCAAACCATCAAAAGCTAGGAAGAGGCAAAGAAGGAAGCCCTGCATGTTTCAGAGGGAGCATGACCCTGTTGGCAGCCCGCATGGGACTTCTGGACTTCAGAGCTGTGAGACAGTAAATGTTTGTCGTTTTAAGCCACCCAGTCTGTTGTTATGGCAGCCCCAGGAAACTGACACATCTTTCTTTTCCAAATGTATAATATATGCCAAACTTTTTCATTTTAACTCCCACACCATTTTCCAGCAATTCCCACCCCACCCAAACACACTCATTCCTCTCTCAATGACTCAGGAAGGTAATGACTCCAGTGGATTAATCACTTCAAAGTATGTAGTATCAAGGACTTTCAAACTTTTTTTTAAATGAAAGCAAATTCAACCTGTCAACAAAGTGAAAGAGATGTTTCTCCCACATGCTTTTACTTTGATTAAATATTTATTTTAAACAATATTACATTATTGTCATTTGACAGCCCCCCCACCACCCCACTTCAAACCTGGTACCAGGAGGAAATAATCCACTCTCTATGCTCTAAAGATAACAACCTGACAAGGCTTGTGACACTGTCTTCCTCCTGGGCTCCTGAGAAAAAGGGCCCTCCCATGTTAGAAGTTTTATATGCAGTTTCCCATAGAACAGAAGGCCCAATGCCGAAGACAAAGAAACAAACAAACAATAAAAAACCCACTAAGCAGGCACAAGTGCTTGTTATGATCCTCGGGATATTTTTAATTTTTTGTATGGTGGTTCAAAAAATAATTACCTTAAAAACTAACAAGCAAAATAAGCAACAAATAAGAATGTGTGTGTGTGTGTGCGCGCGCGCGCGTGTGTGTGTGTGTGTATATATATATATATTTTTTTTTTTTTTTTTTTTTTTTTTGAGACAGAGCCTTGCTGTGTCACCAGGCTGGAGTGCAGTGCCATGATCTCAACTCACTGCAAACTCTGCCTCCCGGGTTCAAGTGATTCTTCTGCCTCAGCCTCCCAAGTAGCTGGGACTACAGGTGCATGCCACCACATCCAGCTAATTTTTGTATTTTTAGTAGAGACAGGGTTTCACTGTATTGGCCAGGATGGTCTCGATCTCTTGACCTCGTGATCTGCCTGCTTCGGCCTTCCAAAGTGCTGGAATTACAGGCATAAGCCATCCTGCCCAGCCAAGAATATTTTTTTAAAACTTAAGCCTTTGACATGGAACACATGATTCTGAAAGTCAAAGATAAGAATTTTAAATGACAAGTTAATGGGTACAGCACACCAACATGGCACATGTATACATATGTAACAAACCTGCACATTGTGCACATGTTCCCTAGAACTTAAAGTATAATAAAAAAAAAAAAAAAAAAAGAATTTTTTAGATAACTCACTCACTTGGGCAGAGTCATGTTTGTTCAACAACTAAGGTATGACTGTTAGGACTGAGTTTGGTGGCATGAAATAGAAATTTGACTACACTGTCTTGACAAATTATGGTTTATTTTTCTTACAGAACCAGAAATTCAGAGGCAACCCCACCATGATGGGAGCAGGTGTGCAAGGAATCAAAAAGGATCCAGGTTTCTTCTAACTTCTGGCTCTTCCACCTTTTTAGCATGTGGCTTTTGCATTCATTGGCACAAGATGACTGCTTAACCCCCAGTCACTGAATCTTTCTTCCAGGGAAGGGGAAAGGCAAAAGACCAAAGGTAAAGATATGTGCCTACTGAACCTTCCCTTTTGTTCAGGAAAAGAATCGCATTCCTGGACTTACATCCCAATGGCAAGAATTCTGTTACTCTGTAAGAAAGCCTTGGAAATCTAGTTTTTCTGGGTTTGTTTGTTTCTTTTTGAGACCGGGTCTCATTCTGTTGCCTGGGCTGGAATGCAGTGGTATGATCCCAGCTCACTGCAACCTCTACCTTTCAAGCTCAAGCAATCCTTCTACCTCAGCCTCCCGAGTAGCTGGGACTACAGGACCCCACCACTATGCCAGACTAATTTTTGTATTTTTAGTAGAAATGGGGTTTCACCATGTTACCCAGGCTGTCCTCGAACTCCTGAGTTCAAGTGATCCTGCCTAGGCCTCTCAAACTGCTGGGATTACAGGCATGAGCCACTGCACCAGCCTACATTGTTCCAGTATAGCCCCAAACAAAATCTGAGTTGTTAGTAAAGAACATGGAGGTGAATGACACTGGGTTGTGGGGATATTTAGCAGTTTCTGCCATGAGGTATGGAGAAGAAAAACCAAAAATGCTCTTTCTCTCTTAAACTGTAATATCTCTCCTACTCTTAGGACACAATTAAAGCAGTATGTGCCATCACTGAATCCTGTGAGGGGAGGTAAAACCACCTACAAGATAAACGAGCTTAAATTGCTAAAAAGGAGTTCTAGACTGAAAATAAGCAAGAACTTCTTAACAAAGAAAACCAACAAACACAAACTCAATCAGCCATTTGCAGTTGAATTCCTCCTTAGACAAAATAAGAATCACATCCTACAGAAATTGTTGTACATGTACGTTAAATATATGTACAAGGATCCGAAATGTTGCACTGTTTGTAAAAATTGAAAGTTGCAAACAACCTCAAATGCAATAAAAAGAGAAGCAATTTTAAAAAATATATATATATGGTATGCCCATATACTTGGAAGTCTAAGCAGCTGTTGGAAAATTAGATGGACTTGAATGTCTAACATGGAAGAGATTCCAAAATATATTATTAAATGTTAAATCAGAAGATAGAGGGGTGACGCCAAGATGGCGGAATAGAAACAGCTCCAGCCTCCAGCTCCCAGCATGAGCAACACAGTAGACGGGTGAGTTCTGCATTTCCAACTGAGGTACGGAGTCCATCTCCCTGGGACATGTCAGGCAGTGGGTGCAGGACAGTGGGTGCAGCCCAACAAGTGAGAGCCAAAGCAGAGCAAGGCATCACCTCATCTGGGAAGCACAAGGGGGAAGGGAACCCCCTTTCCTAACCAAGGGAAACCTTGACACACAACACCTGGAAAATCAGGTCACTCCCACCCTAATACTGCGCTTTACCAAGAGTCTTAGCAAATGGCACACCAGGAGATTATACCCCACGCCTGGCTCAGAGGGTCCCACGCCCACAGAGCCTCCCTCATTGCTAGCACAGCAGTCTGAGATCTAACTGCAAGGCAGCAATGAGGCTGGGGGAGGGGTGCCCACCATTGCTGAGGCTTAAGTAGGTAAACAAAGTGGCCAGGAAGCTCGAACAGGGTGGAGCCCACCGCAGCTCAAGGAGGCCTGCCTGCCTCTGTAGACTCCACCTCTGGGGACAGGGCATAGCCAAACAAAAGGCAACAGAAACCTCTGCAGATGTAAATGTCCCTGTCTGACAGCTTTGAAGAGAGTAGTGGTTCTCCCAGCACAGAGTTTGAGATCTGAGAATGGACAGACTGGGTCCCTGACCCCCAAGTAGCCTAACTGGGAGACATCCCCCACTAGGGGCAGACTGACACCTCACACAGCCGGGTACACCTCTGAGACGAAGCTTCCAGAGGAACGATCAGACAGCAACATTTGCTGTTCAGCAATATTCACTCTTCTGCAGCCTCCGCTGCTGATACCCAGGCAAACAGGGCCTGGAGTAGACCTCCAGCAAACTCCAACATACCTGCAGCTGAGGGTCCTGACTGTTAGAAGGAAAAATAACAAACAGAAAGGACATCCACACCAAAACCCCATCTGTTTGTCACCATCATCAAAGATCAAAGGTAGATAAAACCACAAAGATGGAGAAAAAGCAGTGCAGAAAACCTGGAAATTCTAAAAATCAGAGCGCCTCTCCCCCTCCAAAAGAACACAGCTCCTCACCAGCAACAGAACAAAGCTGGACAGAGAATGACTTTGATGAGTTGAGAGAAGAAGGTTTCAGATGATCAAACTTCTCAGAGTTAAAGGAGGAAGTACGAACCCAGCACAAAGAAACTAAAAACCTTGAAAAAAGATTTGATGAATGGCTAATTAGAAAAACCAATGTAGAGAAGTCCTTAAATGACCTGAAAGACTGAAAACCATGACATGAGAACTACATGACAAATGCACAAGCTTAAGTAACTGACTCAATCAACTGGAAGAAAGGGTATCAGTGATCGAAGATCAAATAAATAAAATGAAGTGAGAAGAGAAATTTAGAGAAAAAAAGAGTTAAAAGAAATGAGCAAAGCCTTCAAGAAATATGGGACTATATGAAAACACCAAATCTACGTCTGATTGGTGTACCTGAAAGTGATGGGAAGAATGGAATCAAGTTGGAAAACACTCTGCAGGATATTATCCAGGAGAACTTCCCCAAGCTAGCAAAGCAGGACAACATAAAATACAGAGAATGCCACAAAGATACTCCTTGAGAAGACCAGCTCCAAGATACATAACTGTCAGATTCACCAAGGTTGAAATGAAGGAAACAATGTTAAGAGCAGCTAGAGAGAAAGGTCAGGTTACCCACAAAGGGAAGTCCATCAGACTAACAGCGAATCTCTTGGCAGAAACTCTACAAGCCAGAAGAGAGTGGGGCCAATATTCAACATTCTTAAAGAAAATAATTTCCAACGCAGGATTTCATATCCAGCCAAACTAAGTTTCACAACTGAAGGAGAAATAAAATCATTTACACACAAGCAAATGCTAATTTTGTCACCACCAGGCCTGCCCTACAAGAGATCATGAAGGAAGCACTAAACATGGAAAGGAACAACCGGTACTAGCCACTGCAAAAACATGCCAAAATGTAAAGACCATCGATGCTAGGAAGAAACTGCATCAACTAATGAGAAAAATAACCAACTAACATCAAAATGAGAGGATCAAATTCACACATAACAATATTAACCTTAAATGTAAATGGGCTAAATATTCCAATTCAAAGACACAGACTGGCAAATTGGATAAAGAGTCAAGACCCATCAGTTTGGTGTATTTAGGAGACCCATCTCATGTGCAGAGATACACATGGGCTCAAAATAAAGGGATGGAGGAAGATCTACCAAGCAAATGGAAAACAAAAAAATGCAGGGGTTGCAATCCTACTCTCTGATAAAACAGACTTTAAACCAACAAAGATCAAAAGAGACAAAGAAGGCCATTACATAATGGTAAAGGGATCAATTCAACAAGAAGAGTTAACTATCCTAAATATATATGCACCCAATACAGGATCACCCACATTCATAAAGCAAGTCCTTAGAGACTTACAAACAGACTTAGACTCCCACCCAATAATAATGGGAGACTTTAACACCCCACTGTCAACATTAGACAGATCAATGAGACAGAAAGTTAACAAGAATATCCAGGAATTGAACTCAACTCTGCACCAAGCAGACCTAATAGACATCTAAAGAACTCTCCACCCCAAATCAACAGAATAGACATTCTTCTCAGCACCACATCACACTTATTCCAAAATTGACCACATAGTTGGAAGTAAAGCACTCCTCAGCAAATGTAAAAGAACAGAAATTATAACAAACTGTCTCTCAGACTACAGTGCAATCAAACTAGAACTCAGGATTAAGAAACTTAATCAAGGCCGGGCGCGGTGGCTCAAGCCTGCAATCCCAGCACTTTGGGAGGCCGAGACGGGCGGATCACGAGGTCAGGAGATCGAGACCATCCTGGCTAACACGGTGAAACCCCGTCTCTACTAAAAAAATACAAACAACTAGCCGGGCGAGGTGTCGGGCGCCTGTAGTCCCAGCTACTGGGGAGGCTGAGGCAGGAGAATGGCGTAAACCCAGGAGGCGGAGCTTGAAGCGAGCTGAGATTTGGCCACTGCACTCCAGTCCGGGCGAGAGAGCGAGACTCTGTCTCAAAAAAAAAAGAAACTTAATCAAAACTGCTCAATAACATGGAAACTGAACAACCCGCTCCTGAATGACTACTGGGTACATAATGAAATGAAGGCAGAAATAAAGATGTTCTTTGAAACCAATGAGAACAAAGATACAACATACCAGAATCTCTGGGACACATTTAAAGCATTGTGTAAAGGGAAATTTATAGCACTAAATACCCACAAGAGAAAGCAGGAAAGATCTAAAACTGACACCCTAACATCACAATAAAAAGAACTAGAGAAGCAAGAGCAAATACATTCAAAAGCTAGCAGAAGGCAAGAAATAACTAAGATCAGAGCAGAACTGAAGGAGATACAGACACAAAAACACCTTCAAAAAATCAATGAATCCAGGACTGGTTTTTTGAAAAGATCAACAAAATTGATAGACTACTAGCAAGACTAATAAAGAAGAAAAGAGAGAAGAATCAAATAGACGCAATAAAAAATGATAAAGGGGATATCACCACCGATCCCACAGAAATACAAACTACCATCAGAGAATACTATAAACACCTCTATGCAATAAACTAGAAAACCTAGAAGAAATGGATAAATTCCTGGACACATACACTCTCCCAAGACTAAACCAGAAAGAAGTTGAATCCCCGAATAGACCAATAACAGGTTCTGAAATTGAGGCAATGATTAATAGCCTACCAACCAAAAGTCCAGGACCAGAAGGATTCACAGTCGAATTCTACCAGAGGTACAAAGAGGAGCTGGTACCATTCCTTCTGAAACTATTCCAATCAATAGAAAAAGAGGGAATCCTCCCTAACTCATTTTATGAGGCCAACATCATCCTGATACCAAAGCCTGGCAGAGGCACAACAAAAAAAGAGAATTTTAGACCAATATCCCTGATGAACATTGATGCAAAAATCCTCAATAAAACACTGGCAAACCGAATCCAGCAGCACATCAAAAAGCTTGTCCACCATGATCAAGTGGGCTTCATCCCTGGGATGCAAGGCTGATTCAACATATGCAAATCAATAAACGTAATCCAGCATATAAACAGAACCAAAAATAAAAACCACATGACTATTTCAATAGATGCAGAAAAGGCCTTTGACAAAATTCAACAGCCCTTCATGCTAAAAACTCTCAATAAATTCGGTATTGATGGGACATATCTCAAAATAATAAGAGCTATTTATGACAAACCCACAGCCAATATCATACTGAATGGGCAAAAACTGGAAGCATTCCCTTCGAAAACTGGCACAACACAGGGATACCTTCTTTCACCACTCCTATTCAACATAGTGTTGGAAGTTCTGGCCAGGGCAATCAGGCAAGAGAAAGAAATAAAGGGTATTCAATTAGGAAAAGAGGAAGTCAAATTGTCCCTGTTTGCAGATGACATGATTGTATATTTAGAAAACCCCATCATCTCAGCCCAAAATCTCCTTAAGCTGATAAGCAACTTCAGCAAAGTCTCAGGATACAAAATCAATGTGTAAAAATCACAGGCATTCTTATACACCACTAACAGATAGACAGTCAAATCGTGAGTGAACTCCCATTCACAATTGCTTCAAAGAGAATAAAATACCTAGAAATCCAACTTACAAGGGATGTGAAGGACCTCTTCAAAGAGAACTACAAACCACTGCTCAATGAAATAAGAGGACACAATCAAATGGAAGAACATACCATGCTCATGGATAGGAAGAATCAATATCGTGAAAATGTCCATACTGCCCAAAGTAATTTATAGATTCAATGCCATCCCCATTAAGCTACCAATGACTTTCTTCACAGAATTGGAAAGATCTACTTTAAAGTTCATATGGAACCAAAGAAAGAGCCCGCATTGCCAAGACAGTCCTAAGCCAAAAGAACAAAGCTGGAGGCATCACGCTACCTGACTTCAAACTATGCTACAAGGCTACAGTAACCAAAACAGCATGGTACTGGTACCAAAACAGAGATATAGACCAATAGAACAGAACAGAGCCCTCAGAAATAACACCACACATCTACAACCATCTGATCTTTGACAAACCTGACAAAAACAAGAAATGGGGAAAGGATTCTCTATTTAATAAATGCTGCTGGGGAAACTGGCTAGCCATATGTAGAAAGCTGAAACTGGATCCCTTCCTTACACCTTATACAAAAATTAATTCAAGATGGATTAGAGACTTAAATGTTAGACCTAAAACCATAAAAACCCTAGAAGAAAACCTAGGCAATACCATTCAGGACATAAGCATGGGCAAGGACTTCATGACTAAAACACCAAAAGGAATGGCAACAAAAGCCAAATTGACAAATGGGATCTAATTAAACTAAAGAGCTTCTGCATAGCAAAAGAAACTACCATCAGAGTAAACAGGCAATCTACAGAATGTGAGAAAAATTTTGCAATCTAATCATCTGACAAAGGGGTAATAACCAAAACCTACAAAGAACTCAAACAAATTTACAAGAAAAAAACAGCCCCATCAAAAAATGGACAAAGGATATGAACAGACACTTCTCAAAAGAAGACATTCATGCAGCCAACAGACACATGAAAAAATGCTCATCATCACTGGCCATCAGAGAAATGCAAATCGAAACCAAAATGAGATACCATCTCATACCACTTAGAATGGCAATCATTAAAAAGTCAGGAAATAACAGGTGCTGGAGAGGATGTGGAGAAATAGGAACACTTTTATACTGTTGGTGGGACTGTAAACTAGTTCAACCAGTGTGGAAGACAGTGTGGTGATTCCTCAAGGATCTAGAATCAGAAATACCATTTGACCCAGCCATCCCATTACTGAGTATATACCCAAAGGATTATAAATCATGCTGCTATAAAGACACATGCACACGTATGTTTATTGTGGCACTATTCACAATAGCGAAGACTTGGAACCAACCCAAATGTCCATCAATGACCGACTGGATTAAGAAAATGTGACACATATACACCATGGAATACTATGCAGTCATAAAAAAGGATGAGTTCATGTCCTTTGTAGGGACATGGATGCAGCTGGAAACCATCATTCTGAGCAAACTATCCCAACAACAGAAAACCAAACGCCACATATTCTCACTCATAGGTGGGAATTGAACAATGAGAACACTGGGACACAGGAAGGGGAACATCACACACCAGGGCCTGTTGTGGGGTTGGGGGAGGGTGGAGGGATAGCATTAGGCGATATACCTAATGTAAATGACGAGTTAATGAGTGCAGCACACCAACATGGCACATGTATACATATGTAACAAACTTGCACATTGTGCACATGTACCCTAGAACATAAAGTATAATATAAATAAATAAATAAATAATAAATCAGATCCTATGTATGTATATACATACCACACTGTAGAGGCTGGGTGAGGAGGAGCAGTGCGGAGGACAAAGAATGGTGTCAGTAGGACAAGGGAAGTTACATTTTGCTCTTTATATTTCCGTATTACTTGAAGTTTTACAACAAAAACACATTTATCTATTACTTTTGTAACTCTTTAAAATAATAAAAACAAAAAAGACTAAAATTGTATGTTTTGTACAACATAACACTTTAGTATTAGGAGACCTAGACTCACTTCTATCACAAATTTTGAATATCAATTTCTTCATCTGTAAAAATAGGAAAGATTGGGTAGGCCAAATACAGGATAATTTTGAGAAACAAATGAGAATATCAAAGTTCTTTGAAAAACTGGAAAAGCCCTATATAGTAGTCCCTCCTTATTCAAGATTTTGCTTTCCAAGATTTGTTATCCACGATTAACTGCATGGCCCAAAAATGTTACATGGAAAATTCAAGAAATAAACAATTCATAAGTTTTCAATTGCATGTCATTTTAAGCAGCATGTTGAAATTTCTCAGCATCCCACTCCATCCCAACAGGGACATGAACCAACCCTTGGTCCAGCATATTCACACTGCCTACACTATTAGTCACTTAGTCACCTTCTGGGTTATGAGATCGAAAAAACGTAATATATATAGAGGGTTTGGTACTATCCTCAGTTTCAGCCATCAACTGGGGGTTCTTGAAATGTATCCCCTGAAAATAAGGGGGGGGGCTACTGTATAAGCAGATGTAAGATATCATTATTGCTCCCTAAAATCCTTCCAGAACTCATTCATTCATTCAACAAATCTTTTCTTTCTTAGGGAGGGGCTGCTGTTCTACACATTAGGGTTCCAAAGATGAGTAATAAATGATCACCACTCTCAAGGAGTAACTGAGAATCAATAATCACAGGTATTATAATGGAAAAATAATGAAAAGACCTATGCTCCTGCATGAAAATTTTGTAATAGAAACTATAGATAGAGAGAAAAAATATGAGGCTCATAGGATGGAGTGGGAAGGAGAGGAGGGCTAGTTAAGACATCTAGAGTCAGGCTTCCAAGCCACCTTCCTGGCACGTATGTCCCTTTTTGCTCCAACCTGGCTCATTCTCAGTCTGCCCAACATGTTCACTACCAAGACAGAGCACTTTTAAGACTGACACCAAAAGGTCCATGTGTTTGGGGAGCAAAGATGTTCAGTGTAATCCTGGAAAACAGGGCCCCCATCTGATTCAAGAGCAATAAAATACAGATCATTGAAACAGCAATAACGTAGTTGACACACTTACAAAGAAAGGAAGCACCAAAGTCCCTCTCAGGCTTGGGACTCAATGATTAGAATCCTGTCAAATCACTGGAGTCATAGATGAGATAGCAAAAGAGGTCACCAAAGTTCCATCCAGAGGACCATTGGTCATCCTCCCCTGAAGCCCCATTTTACAGGTGAGGACATCAAGGCTTCCCCCTAGTCCTCCAAACTTCCAGACCGCTCATCTTCCCCTAAGCAAGATAAGTACATCGTTGTCCATCAATCAGAGGCTCAATGATCCTTTATAGATATCAGTAAAGTTTCCAAATCTGGTTTCTTGGAACCGTCAGTACAGTGAATAAAACTGTGAGACACTATATAACATTGTTTATTGCTTTTTGCACAGTTCAAACTGGCATCTGTTCAGCCCAGGGTTATTTAAGGCCTAATGTTCATGTTGCTGGAGTGTACAGTGAAATAAATGGGGTTTCAGCTAATTAAATGCTGGCACAAAGCTGAGGTGTTTGAAAAATCTCTAAATCCATCTAGTGGCCTGTCCCTGAGCCAAGAGCTGCTGCTGTTATATGACACAATAAAAGAGATGCTGTGTAAATTTCAAATATTTTATTGAACATAAATAATTAGAATATCTAACCATTTGCTAAGGCAGAAATATCTAGCAGCTAATGTGCCGAACGCATTGCAGATGTTCACAAACTACAGAAATGTCAATTTGCTTTTAAGTTCCTTTTAACCAATTTTTTACTCTAAAGAAGTAAACATTTATAACTGTGAATAAATCATTTGTGGTTTTGGCAAAATGTTTAGGAATATTCAATAAAGCATCCATATAAATATTCAGTTATGGAGATAATTTGATTTAAATAGATGGTACTTTCAATAAATAAACATTGTTCAACATGAATAAACATTTTAAACAACCAGCAAGCATCAAAACCCAGCTGATGTTTCAAGCAAATCTTTGGAGAACATTTTATTTAGCAGTTCTTCTTATATATGCTACACAATGTCAAGTATTTCTTCATAGTCTTTATTATCAGGACAATTTGCATGAAAGCAGTACCTTTTCTTAAGAGAATTAATCTTCTTTCAGCACCACATTTTATTACCATCTTTTCTTCTTTGCAGAGTTAACCATGCAGTGTTGTGGAGCCCAAGGTTGAGAACAACAGCAGGAACCAGCCAGCCTAGGTTTAAATTGTCTCTGTCATTTAAAACTGTGATCTTGGGCTGGGCGCGGGGACTCACGCCTGTAATCCCAGCACTTTGGCAGGCCGAGGCGGGCGGATCACGAGGTCAGGAGATCGAGACCATCCTGGCGAACACGGTGAAACCCCGTCTCCACTAAAAATACAAAAAATTAGCTGGGCGTGGTGGCAGGTGCCTGCGGTCCCAGCTACTCGGGAGCCTGAGGCAGAAGAATGCCGTGAACCCAGGAGGCAGAGCTTGCAGTGAGCCGAGATCGTACCACTGCACTCCAGTCTGGGAGACAGAGCGGCACTCCAGTCTGGGAGACAGAGCGAGACTCCGTCTCCAAAAAAAAAAAAAAAAACTGATCTTGGGCGGGGCTCAGTAGCTCACGCCTGCAATCCCAGCACTTTGGGAGGCTGAGGTGGGCGGATCACGTTCAAGACCAGCCTGGCCAACACAGTTAAACCCCATCTCTACTAAAATTACAAAAATTAGGTGGGCATAGCGGCGCCTGCTTGTGGTCCCAGCTACACAGAAGGCTGAGGCAGGAGAATCGCTTGAACCCGGGAGGCGGAGGTTGCGGTGAGCCAGGTTCAAGCCAATGGGCAACAGAGTGAGGCCCTATCTTTAAAAAAAAAAACACCTGCAACCTTGGGCAGTTTAACCTTGTTTAGCTTCAATATCATCATTTGTGAAATGGAAATCATAATACTCACCTCATAGGAATAAGTATTAGATAAGATCATGTGAGTCAAGTGCCCAGAAAACACTCTACAAACTTACCTGTTACCATTTTATATTACTTGGCATAAATTGAACTTTCCATATGAATCATTTAAAACAGACTTTGGAACGAATTAACGACATTCACAGTGCCCTGGATGAGATTGGAGACTATAATTCTAAGTGAAGTAACTCAGGAATGGAAAACTAAACATGGTATGTTCTCACTAATACGTGGGGTAAGCTATGAGGACGCAAAGGCATAACAACGATACAATGGAATGTAGGGATTTGGGGGGAAGGGTGGGAGGGGATGAGGGATAAAAGACTACAAAGAGGGTGCAGTGTGTACTGCTCAGGTGATGGGTGTACCAAAATCTCACAAATCACCACTAAGGAACTTATTCATGTAACCAAACACCATCTGTACCCCAATAACCTATGGACAAATAAATAGATAAATAAAAACTATATATCTGATTTTTTTTTTTTTTTTTTTTTTTTTTTTTTTTTTTTTTTTTTTTTTAATGATAGGGCAAGAGGCAAGGGGCAAACTGATCCCCTGCCAGGCTGTTTGATAGAAAAAGGAATGGTTATCTTGGTTCTAAAGCTTCAACCATACTGGATCCTTGTGTTTCACGTACCTTAAGGTTAGTGCCAACTTTCCAACTTTCCAAAAGAATAATTACATTGGGAAAGAAACGGGGTCAGCAGGTCTTGCAGTGCTTTTAAACAGGAAGTCTCAGAGCTCATGCCGGGAAGCAGCTCATAGCACAACTTCTTTCCTACTCATCAACCCAAAGAATCGCTCAATCCCAGGAAGAAGATAGAGGAGCATGTCTCACCAAACACAATTGACCCTAACTCTAAATCATCTACAGTCAAAAAAATTGATTCTGCATCTGGTTGACAGTGTCTGTAAAAAATGTGTTTTAAAATGATTCTGCCTATACAATGAAAAATAATAATAATAATATAAAACAGACTTTGGACATCCATTGTTTTAGCTTGTAACTACTTTTTTATACTTTTTTTTTTTTTTTTTTTTTTTTGAGGCGGAGTCTTGCTCTGTCACCCGGGCTGGAGTGCAGTGGCTGGATCTCAGCTCACTGCAAGCTCCGCCTCCCGGGTTTACGCCATTCTCCTGCCTCAGCCTCCCGAGTAGCTGAGACTACAGGCGCCCGCCATCTCGCCCAGCTAGTTTTTGTATTTTTAGTAGAGACGGGGTTTCACCGTGTTAGCCAGGATGGTCTCGATCTCCTGACCTCGTGATCCGCCCGTCTCGGCCTCCCAAAGTGCTGGGATTACAGGCTTGAGCCACCGCGCCCGGCCCATTTTTTATACTGTTAATGACAATAGAGATTGGTACAACACTCTTGGACAGCGATTTGGTAATAGCTATCAAAATTTGAAATGCACATTTCCTTTGATCCAGCAACTACACTCCTGGGAATTCACCTATCACTAGCTAGGTGACAATATGTAATTAGATCAATGTCCCAGAATGTTCACTGCTACATTTCTGTAATGTAAAATAAGGTGACAAATGCCCATCAATAAATGATTAATTACCATGAACCCCCACTTACGGGACTTGTCACAGTGGGATTTTTACCTTTGTATGTTTGGTTATGGGATGATTACTCTTTATTCCCTGTGCAAAGAGAACACTTGTTCCCTCTTCTGAATTTTCCTTTTGTATGGAGAGAACCCTGGCAGTGATACACCGCTGAGCTCTCTCTGCCCCTTGAGGCACTCAACCCAGGGGAGATAGAGGGACTTGTGTGATTGGTGAATTTCAGAAGAATAACTGGACATGCTCTGCTCAGCAACTCCCTTTTACTTCTTTAGAGAGAGAAGTCCACAGGGAACAGGAGCTCTCCTCTCTCCAGGATATTCACCAGGCAGTCCCCACAGTGGGGAAATCTGCTGTGGTCAGCCCTGCTGGTGACTGGGTGGGTACAGCTGCCCAACTCCGGACATCAGAGTTAGGAAGTCCATGCGATTTGCACACTATCCTATATTTCCAACATAGCCTTTAGCAATAACAGAGGTAAATGACGTAATCTGTCAATCTTTTCTTTTATATTTCAATTTGGTCAGAACTTGGGCAAGGAAAAGGGATGCATTTGAAGGTCTTCATGAAGGTTACTGTATGCCCCACAAATGTAAACTCTTTGGAGATGGGAATTATATCTGTCTTGCTCATCAGTATATCCCTAAAACAGAACCTAGACCCAAAAAGTAAATGAATGAATGAACGAATGACACAAATGGTGCTATTTTTAAAGTAGGTGATATGTCTGTGTGTGATTATATAAATGTAGTTTCCTTAAGAGGGAGAGACTAGGAAAGGCGGCACCTTTTCAGTGTATGTCTACTGGCACTGTTTAGATTTTCTAATCACATTTATGTGGCAGTTATTTCATTAACAAAGTAGAAATGGAAATTGTCCACAAAAGGTTATTGTGAAGCATACTTATGAGCCCTTTTGTTTTCTCCTTTATATCGTTCTTTAATAAATAAACATTTTAAGAGAAAACTCCATTAGCAAAAAAGGAAAGAAGGAAGAAAAGGAGAGAGGAAATGAAGGCAGGAAGGAGGGAGGGAGGAAGGGAGGAAGGAAGGAAGGAAGGAAGGAAGGAAAGGGGGGCAGAAGGAGAGAGGAAGGAAAGGGAGGAAAGGAGGGAGGGAGGGAGGGGAGGAAAGGAAGGAAGTAGAGAAAGAAAAGAGGGAGGGAAACATGGAAGGAAGAAAAAAATTCCTTAACAAGACCTTTTGCAGAATGAGTGATCACTCCTCTACATGTCAGGGTTCTTGGTTGAAAAAAACTAGAAACAAACTAGCTATATTAAACAGAAAAGAAATGCATCTGAAGGCATCAAATGGCTAACAAAGTTGATGGGAAGGCTGGGGAACGAGCTTAAAAATGAACAGGGTCCAAGGCAGCCCAGGGCACCACCATGATGCCACAGAAACTTATGGTGATGACCACGCCACCTAGAACATGCACAGACAGTGGCCACACTGATGCTCTCCTGAGCCATTGAGTCCTCAACTCTGCTGCCACAGTGAGTCTGCTCTGGTCCTCTTGTATCTTTATCTCACAACCTCAAGGTTCAAAGTTCAGAGTAGAAGCAACGATTTAGCCAAGGTGAGGTTATCTGCCCAAGTGGAGGGTTGGCCTTTGGTAGGATGAGGGAGAGATACCTCACCCCCTCATTCTCTCTGGCAAGAGGGTGGATAGTTTGGGTACAGATGCTGGGAGGGAGGTGGGTTTGGAGAAGGGAGATGAAGAAATCTGATTGTTTGCTTCTGTTTTCTCAATGCATTATGACAAAGGACTATCATTTCCTTTGAAGTAAGAAGTGAGAAAGCACCGTTAGAGATCTGAAAAAAGAAAAGGTATGAAATCGCAGTTTTGGAGGGGGGTGGTCCAGTTATTTACTGCTACGTAATAAATGACCCCAAAATGGTGGCTTACAAGAATATAATAATTTATTTTACTTATGATTCTGGAAGTCAAATATGCCCTGCTAGGCAGTTCTCACTTAGGGTCCCTCATAAGTTTGCAGTCAGATGGTGAGTGGTGCTGGGGTCATCGTGAAGGCCTATTCAGATGTAAGGCTAGCTCCTGAGCTGGGGAGGCAACAGCTGGGGCTCCTCAAAGATGTCTCTCTCTCTCTTTATATATATTTTTAAATATTTATTCATTTATATACATACACATACATATATAATTTGTTTATATATATGTGTGTGTGTGTGTGTGTGTGTTCACATGGCAGCTTAAGGTGTCCAATGTCGTAAGATAAATAAATAGAATCTTCATGGCTTTTTCTAACCTAGCCTCAGAAGTTACCTGATGTCCTTTCAGCTGTGTTCAAGTCATGAAAGCAGTCATGAAGAGCTGCCCATATTCCGGAAAATGGGACATAGACTCTATCTCTTAATGAAAGAAATGCCCAAGAATTTGCCAAGATATTTTGAAATCACTACAAGTGGAAAGAAAAACAAAAATATTAAAGAAGTATAATAAAACCATTGGGCTATATTGAGTGCTCATTGGAGATAGGTACTCATGAATTAAAGAGAGACCCTTTGGCAGGGCTATGTTTTTATCAATCAACTTTTGGCTGCTTGGGTACTGATCCAGAAAGGAGGATGGTTGGGTGTAACATGGGCTTTGCCAACAGCTCCTATCATCTCTATGAAGATGAAAGCACTAGGAGAGCAGGGACCTTGTCTGTCGCACTTTTGGCAGGATCTCAGAGATTAGAGTTGGTCTTTGTACAAAGGGGTCCTTCAATATATCTGTGTGATGATTGAACCTGACCCTTTTTTGCAGCTTTTGTTTAAGCTGTTCTTTCCAATCAGGATGCCTCCCCACCGCCCCCATCACCAATTCACTATATGACTTTGCACAGATCACTTAACTGCTTGGGGCTTCTTTTTTGCACCTATAAAATGAAGATTATATGATATTTAAGGTCCCTTTCAGGTATAAAAATCATATCTTCCTATCTTATCCCATTCATCTGATGACTTCCAACAATGATGCCAAAATACATCAGCTCAGATGAAGGCAATAGCTCAGGTGCCCTCGGGTTTTTGCCTTACAACTGATCCACTTAAGACAGAGCCGCTGAAAACACATTGAATCTAAAAGCGAAGCCTCCTACACTCAATAAATCCTTGTTGGATTTCAGTAAGAGACTGCAGAGAAAGAAGGATTGATGCTGGAGCTGTAAAGTGCCTTAGAGAAAAGACAGATCTGGCCCATTCTTTGCCCTCTTGGGTATTCACATCCTTTCTTAGCTATCACCCAACCCAGTCAGATAAGTATATCTCTTTTTATCTTCCCACATATGTCAATCCCTTTCTTTCCTGAATCATTTTTGTTGCTTTACTCTCAACCTTCCCCATTCTGTCTTTGCCTTTTCAATGCTTAACGTCAGGACCATCCACAGGGTAGAAGACAGTGGGGTATGCAGAGGAAATAGAGGGGTGGAGGCAATAGACAAATAACGCTTAGTAAGACAGCAATATTCACTGAGCATTGTCTGTGCCCTGAAGGCTACAGTACATCTGGGAGTCAGATTCGCAAAGCTTTCAATTACCCATATGGTGAATTTGAGGGCCTGAAGTAGGGTCTCCTGCTAAAAAATGGCTAGCCTAGATTCAAATGCCACCTCCATCACTAACTAAATATGTACATGACCTTGAATAAGTTAATTCTTAATCATTCCATTCTTCAGTTTCCTCCTCTAAAAAATGAAGATGATAGTACATCTGACTTCACAGAACTGTTGTGAAAACTGAATAAAACAATACACATTAAGTGCTTAGAACAGTACCTACCACATAGTAAGTGCTCAATAAATGTGAGATATTATCCATTATCTTTCATGATGCCTGAAATTCTACCTATTAAAGACTTAACCCTTGTAAGTGACGGAAAGAATCTATCCTTGATGTTAGTCAAGGATATTCTATTCAATATATTCTATTATATTCTATTCATGTTCTCAAGTTAAGACACCAGTTATGCTCCTGCCTTACTCTGTTATAAATAAGATTCCAATCTTGGGCCCCTGTAACTGTCCCTGCTTTTATAATCTGCCCAATGTCCAATTCCTCTACCACAGGCTCTATGCCTTTAGTCTCCATCTGGTTACTAAAATCCAGCTTCTGAAATTCAGACCCATGGATGGAGTTCTGCCAGGTATGCAGTAGCTATACAATAAATACTCATTGACTGACTGCCCAGCTACCTTCTACTGGTCCCCTTGAACCTAACCTAGAATGGTGCCCCATATATATGCTGCTCTGTGCTCTCTCACTTCCATTCAACGGCTGCTTCCTTACTGCCCACATCTGAGCCCTCCTGCCACCCTCTGTGAGCAGACAGGTCCAAAACATCAGCCAAACCACCACCCTGTTTCCATCTTTTTGGCTGATTAAACTAGATCATTAAATGTTTGGGAGCTGTTCTGTTAAACACATATTCCATAAATCTCCTGCTCTAAAACTTCACTTATCCAGGTTCAGACAACAAGGATCCACTAGGCACATTTAGCAACGTGTACTAGCTTCCTCCCTCTTCTACATTGCCCTCTACAGCTCTCCATGGGTGTTCCAGTGAGAGCCCCCAACTCGTCCCCACTGCCCAGGATCTCTGCCAAGTGCAGGAAGAGTCAAAACCATGACAGAGGAGATAAGGCTACCAGATCAAATGGTTCAGGACAAGAGAGGAGTGTAAATTAAGGCTGGAAAAGTAGGATGCAACCAGATCAAGGAAGCAGACAAGGCTCAACAGGAGACTGACATAAGAGTGATGTTTCAGGAGAGGTTCTGGCCCAGGTACACCATGTTGGGATGAGAAGGGTTTGGAGGCGAGAAGACCAGTGAAGGGAGCACAGACCCCTCTGAAACTCAGCAGAAAGGTAAACCTTTGGTCCAGAGGGAAAAAATAACACCGAAAATTTTGCATAATATTTCAGGGAGTCGACAGATCTTTAAAGCCCATTCCTAGGATTCTCTGGGGCATCCCTGAACTTTAGGTTAAAAATCCCTGGAACAGAATCTTACAACCAATCAGCACCTGGCATAGGGTGGTCACCCAAATGGTAGTTGTTATGCACTGAATGCTTGTGTCCTTCCAAAATTTATTTGTTGAAGCCTACTATGGTTTGAACGTGTCCTTCCAAAATTCACTTTGAAACTTAATCCCCAGTGAGATAATATTAACAGCGGGGATCTTTAAGAAGTGATTTGGTCATGAGGGCTCCACCCTTATAAATGAGATTAGTGTCCTTATAAAAGGGCTCAAGAGAACTAGCTAGTCCCTTTTGTCTTTCTGCCATGTGAGGACACAGTGGGGATGCAGTGCTTCTCTTGGAAGCAGAGAGCGAGCCCTCCCCAGACACTGAATATCCTGGCACCATGATCTTGGACTTCCCAGCCTCCAGAACTATGAGAAATAAATTTCTCTAAAAAGAAAAAGAGGGAGAGAGAGAGAAGGTCTCGCTATGTGGCCCAGGCTGGTCTTGAACTCCTGGGCTCAAGCAATCCTCCCACTACAGCTTCCCAAAGTGCTGGAATTACAGGCATAGGTCACCATGCCCAGCCACAAGAAATAAATACCTATTATTTATAAATTGTCCAGTCTAAGGTATTAAAAAAAAAAAAAAAAAACAGACTGAACTAAGACAAAGCCCTAACCCATAATGTGATGGTATTAGGATATAGGCCCTTAGAAGGTAATTAGTTTTAAATGAGGTCATAAGGGTGGGCCCCCATTATGGGATTAGTGCCCTTGTAAGAAGAGGAAGAGACACCAGAGCTCTTCCTGCTCTCCACCATGTGAGGATACAGCAAGAACACAGCCATCTACAAGCCGGTAAGAGGATCCTCACCAAAAAGTGAATATGCTGGCACCTTGATCTTAAACTGCTGAGCCTCTGGAAATGTATGAAATAAATGTCTATTGTTTAAACTACCCCATCTATGGTCATTTAGGATAGCAACCTGAGCTAAAGCAGTAGTGTTTAATCCGACAAAAACAAATATCTACTTAGTCTCTGGTGAAAGAAAACAGAACTTGATAAGCGTGGTAGTAAATGGTACTAATGGAATGGAAGATAGGAAGTAAACTCTAGGCCATTTAAGGAGGGGGCCGGATGCAGTGGCTCATACCTATAATCCCAGCACTTTGGGAGGCCGAGGTGGGTGGATCATTAGCCGGGCATGGTGGCACATGCCTGTAATCCTAGTTACTCAGGATGCTGAGGCAGGAGAATTGCTTGAACCCAGAAGGTGGAGGTTGCAGTGACCCTAGATCATGCCATTGTACTCCAGCCTGGGAAACAAGAGTGAAACTCTGTCTTAAAAAAAAAAAAAAAAAAAAAAAAAAAAAAAAAAAAAAAAAAAAAAAACCAGAAGGAGCGCAAAAACCAAGACTTTGAATTTTTTAAATTTGGGGATTTGGGAAATGAAAAAAATGGAAGTTTGAATATTTCTAAATAACCAGATAGATGGTGATGTATCCAAATGAGAGAGGATGCCTGTGTTTTGTTGATTTGGATTTTTTGAATTGCTTATGGAGAGGGATGTAAAGTTTGACTCACTCATCCAACAAGCTTTAATTAACTGCCTAGAATGTGCTTGGCCCTGGAAACATCAAGAAGAAAACAAGCAAATCCTTGCCCCCACAGAGCTTATATTGCTGTGGGAAAACACACAGGCAGAGAGCAATGACAATGAAGGGGTTGCTGAAGGGCAGGAGAGGTTTGTACAAAGCGTGAGGAGCAGGCTGGAAGGCACAATCTGCCTGGGAAAACCATGGTGGAAATTGAGCTTGAGCTGAAACTGAAAATAAGCTTAGAGCTTTGCCTAATGGAATGAAGAAGGTTGGTATTACAGAGCCCCAAAGTTTGGGCAGGAGGAACTACATGTTACACTTTTTCCCCCAGGCCCAGTAGCCCACCTTTATGTTCTTGGTCAAGTGCTGCGTATGGGAAATGAGAAGAAAGGATCCAAGAGAATGTAGAAAAATCACACTGGCAACTGAGGAGAGGATGGGAAGCAGGAAAAGATTTGAGACACTAGGGAAAAAAAGCAAAACAGTGAGGAGGTTGTATTCATGAACCTAAACTCCAAGCTGTTTCCCCCAGTGATAAGATAGAGGAAAAAGACAAAATGTGAAAATCTGGACTGGCACAGTCACATAGACTCCAGTTGGGACCTCTGGGGAAATAGTAAAATCACCCTGCAAGGAGCTCAAGGAGCCTGAGTCTTTGAATTGAGTTTTAACAGCAACATAGCCAGATTTTTTTTCTCTGGTCTGCAATTGTATTGGCCTCCATGATCTCTGAATAAGTCAAGCAAGGGATTTTTCCTGAAGTGGGAAGCTTTCCGTGGCAATTTCTTGAAAGCCTTGAACATGATGCTTTGGCAGGTATGTGGCAGGTCACACAGCTTCAGAAATCTTCTGAAAGAAAAAGCAGGAGAGTCTAAATTTAAAGAGGAGAAGCAACGGCTATGGAAAAAAGGAGAAAAGTACCAAAGATTTTTAGAAAACAGAATAGAAAAGATTAATTAACTTCAAGCTCAGAAAGAAGCAAAGTAAAAGGAAGAATTTAGGCCGGATACGGTGGTGTGCGCCTATAGTTGCAGATACTCAGGAGACTGAGGCAAGAGGATGACTTGAGCCCAGGAATTCAAGGCTGCCATGAGCTATAATCACACCACTGCACTCCAGCCTGGGCAACAGAACAAGACTCTACCTCTAAGAAGAAAAAAAAAAATGGAGGAATTTAGAATAATGCCCAAATTTCCTATCCAGGGAACTTGGGTTTTGATAGTGTACTTCACAGAAATAAGGACTGGTTGGATTTCCCGGAAGTTTGGGTGGGGATGGAGATCACCAGAAGGAGAGATAATGAGCTAGTTAAGTTTTCAAAGTGTTTTCATGTACCTTTGGAATATATCACCAAAAAATATTTTAAATAGGCCAGATGTGGTGGCTCATGCCTGTAATTCCAGCACTTTGGGAGGCCGAAGCGGCCGGATCACTTGAAGTCAGAGTTCAAGACCAGCCTGGGCAACATGGTGAAACTCTGTCTCCACTAAAAATACAAAAATTAACTGGGCATGGTGGCGTGTGCCTGTAATCCCAGCTACTCAGGAGGCTGAGGCAGGAGAATCACTTGAACCTGAGAAATGGAGGTTGCAGTGAGCTGAGATCGCACCACTGCACTCCAGCCTGAGCGACAGAGCTGACTCTGTCTCACAAAAAAATAAATAAATAAAATACATTAAATACACTAGAGTTCCAGAGACAGTAGACTAAACACAGTGACTTTGGAAGAATTCATGTAAGTGAATAAAGTCATGAGCAGAGATGAGACTACCCAAGAAGAAGGTAGAAAATAAGAATACAAGAAGGTTGAGAGGAAAGAAGTTGAGGAAGATTTCCCTAAGGGAAACTAATATTTAAAGACTAAACAAAGGAGATTGAGAAGGAATCAGACAACTAGATTAAACAGGAAAACAGTGCCAAGGAAACATAGAGAAGAATTTCAAGAAAGGAGTGGTCAAAAAGGTCAAATGCCCCAGACGGTTTAAATAAAATGTCAACTGAAACGTGTCTATTGAATTTAACAACTGGAAAGTCATTGATAACCTTTCTAAGATGGGGAAGAAAATAGATTTCTGATGACTGAAGAGCAAACAAAGGTGAGGCAGTGTAGACAGCCTTGTGATGAGATTTGATTGTGAAGGGAAGAAGAGAGTTGGAGGTGAGCAGGGGAATATCTACAACAGGCATTGGGCCACCAGCAGATGGGTGTTTGTTGCCATTGTTTTCTATGGGGTAGATTTGAAAGTGTTTATATTTGGCAAGGAAGAAGCCATTGAACAGGAAGAGGATAAAAATACGGAAAATAGAAGGGAAATTCAATAGAGTGAGGTCATGGAAGAGACTGGAGGGCAGTATTTCAGCTCACAGATGAGCCATGGGAAGGAGAGACTCATCCTGAAAGCATGGCAGCAGGAGGTGAAGGCTGATACTGATGAGACAAATGTAGACATAGAACAATTACTGTCTGTCTTTTCAGTAGGTAGGAAAATAGCAGGTAAGATTGTCCACAGAAAGTGAGGTAGCTAGAGGGGAGCTGGGAGTCTGGAAAGACTTGGAGAGGTAGAAGAAAATGTTAAAGGGTTGCCAGAGTTGTACATTGCCTTGACATTGGATGCTATAAACCTTCATCTACACCAGTATATGTGTATGTTGTGTGACTGCCTCCAGCATTTCTCAGACTGTCAGGTTTTGGAGATGGAGCTCCCTAGATGTTAAGAAGATATGAATTGGAAGTTGCAGGACAGGTCTAACAGACAGACAAGGGAACAAAGGAATTAAGGATGCCAGCAAGGAAGATTGAAGAATTGATGTGCCATGAAATTTCATCTGGAATGATAAAGAAATGAAACCAGGAAGGAGCTGACAGAATTGAAGGAAGCCTGAGGGATCAGGAAACTGCAGAGTACAAAGGGCAAAAACAAGCAGATCTTTAAAACCATCCTAAAGGATGTGTTAAGAGGTAGATCTTATGTTTTCTAATTTGGGGTACTACCAAAATGTTTTATTGTGATTATTCTATCTTGGGAAATGAGGGAATGAGAGCAAAGACCTAGTATGTTTATGAACTGCAAATACTATTTTTGAAAAGTAAAAGTCAAAAAATAACTTCAAAAAATAACCTAACAATGCATCTTAAAGAACTAGAAAAGTGGCCAGGCACGGTGGCTCATGCCTGTAATCCCAGCATTTTGGGAGGCCGAGGTGGGTGGATCACAAGGTCAAGAGATCAAGACCATCCTGGCCAATATAGGGAAACCCTGTCTCTACTAAAAATACAAAAATTAGCCGGGCGTGGTGGCACTCACCTGTAGTCCCAGCTACTCGGGAGGATGAGGCAGGAGAATCACTTGAACCTGGGAGGCAGAGGTTGCAGTGAGCTGAGATCACGCCACTGCACTCCAGCCTGGTGACAGAGCAAGACTCTATCTAAAAAAAAAAAGAAAGAAAGAAAGAACTAGAAAGGCAAGAACAAACTGAACCCAAAATTAGAAGAAAAGAAATAATAAAGATGAGGGTAGAAATAAGTGACTTTGAAATGAAGAAAACAACACTAAAGATCAATGAAACAAAAAGTTGGTTTTTTGAAAAGATAAACAAAGTTGACAAACCTTTAGCCAGACTAATAAAGAAAACAAGAAAGCAAACTCAAATAAATAAAATCAGAGATGAAAAAGGAGACATTACAAATGATGCACAGAAATTCAAAAGATTATTAGTGGCAAATATAAGAGACTATGTGCCAATAAATTGGAAAATCTAGAGGAAATGGTTAAATTTCCATACACATACCACATACCAAGATTGAACCATGAAGAAATCCAAAACCTGAATAGACCAACAACAAGTAAGAAGATCAAAGCCATAATAAAAAGTCTCCCATAAACAAAAGCCTGGGACCTGACTTCACTGCTGAATTCTATCAAACATTTAAAGAAAAACTAATACCAATCCTATTCAAACTATTCTAAATAATAGAGGAGGAGGGACTCCTTCCAAACTCATTCTATGAGGCCAATATTACCCTGATACCAAAACAAGACAAAGATATATCAAAGAAGGAAAACTGCAAGTCATTATCTCTAATGAATATTGATGCAAAAATCCTCAACAAAATACTTGCAAACCAAATTTAACAATACATTAAAAAGATCACTCATCTCATATCCCCTGAAGGGACATGGATGGAGTTGGAGACCATTATCCTTAGCAAACTAACGCAGGAACAGAAACCAAATGCCATATGTTCTCAATTGTAAGTAAGAACTAAATGGTGATAACACATGAACACATAGAGAGGAATAACACACACTGGGGCCTATTGGAATGTGGAGGATAGGAGAAGGGAGAAGATCAGGAAAAATAACTAATAGGTGCTAGACTTAATACCTGCGTAATGAAATAATCTGTACAACAAACCCCCATGATGCAAGTTTACCTATGTAACAAACCTGCACGTGTACCCCTGAACTTAAAATAAAAGTTAAAAAAAAAAAAGGATCCCTCATCATGACCAAGTGGGATTTATTGCAGGAATGCAAGATGGTTCAACATATGCAAATCAATCAATATCATATATCACATCAACAGAATGAAGGATAAAAACATTTAATCATTTCAACTGATGCTGAAAAAGCATTTGATAAAATTCAACATCCCTTCATGATAAAAAAAAAAAAACCTTCCAAAAAGTGTATATAGAAGCAAGATACCTCCACATAATAAAAGCCACATATGACAGACCCACAGCTACTATCATATTGAATGAGGAAAAACTGAAAGCCTTTCCTGTAAGATCTGAAACATAACAAGGCTGTCCACTTTCACCACTTATTCAACATAGTATTAGAACTCGTAGCTAGAGCAATCAGACAAGAGAAGAAAAGAAAAAAACGGCATCCAAATTGGAAAGGAAAAGGTCAAATTATCCTTATTTCCAAATTATTTAATCTTTTTTTTTTTTTTGTTCAGATAGAGTTTCACTCTTGTTGCCCAGGCTGGAGTGCAATGGCGCAATCTCAGCTCACCACAACCTCTGCCTCCCAGGTTCAAGCGTTTCTCCTGCCTCAGCCTCCCGAGTAGCTGGAATTACAGATATGTGCCACCACGCCCAGCTAATTTTGCATTTTTAGTACAGATGGGGTTTCTCCATGTTGGTCAGCTGGTCTCGAACTCCCAACCTCAGGTGATCCACCCACCTCAGCCTCCCAAAGTGCTGAGATGACAGGCGTGAGCCACCGCTCCCAGCCTATATAATTTTATATTTGGAAAAACCTAAAGATTTTGCCAAAAAACTACTAGAAGTGATAAATTCAAATTCAGTAGAGTTGCAGAATACAAGATTAACATATAAAACTCAGTAGCATTTCTATATGCCAACAATCAAAAATCTGAAAAATCAATTTAAAAAAATCTCATTTACAATAGCCACAAATAAAATTAAATACCTAGGAATTAACCAAAGAAGTGAAAGATCTCTACAATGAAAACCATCAAACACTGATGCAAGAAACTTTTTCACACACACACAAAAAAAGATATTCCATGTTAATGGATTGGAAGAATTGATATTGTTAAAATGTCCATACTACTCAAAGCATTCTACAGTTTCAATGCAACTCCTATCAAAATACCAATGACATTCTTCACATAAATAGAAAAAACAATTCTAAAATTTATGTAGAACCACTAAAGACCCAGAAAAGCCAAAGCTATCCTGAGCAAAAAGAAAAAAACCTGAGGAATCACATTACCTGACTTCAAATTATACTATAGAGCTATAGTAACCAAAACAGCATAGTACTGGCATAAAAACAGATATATAGATCATGGAACAGAATAGACAACCCAGAAACAAACCCACACACCTACAGTGAACTCATTTTTGACAAAGGTGCCAAGAACATACACTGGAGAAAACAGTCTCTTCAATAAACGGTGCTGGGAAAACTGGATATCCACATGCAGAAGAATGAAACTTGATCCCTATCAAATCAAAATGGATTAAAGGCTTAAATCTAAGACCTCAAACTATGAAATTACTACAAGAAAACCTTGGGGAAAATCTCGAGGACATTAGTCTGAGCAAAAATTTCCTGAGTAATACCCCACAGGCACAGGCAACCAAAGCAAAAATGGACAAATGGGATCACATTAAGTTTAAATGCTTCTGCACAGTGAAGGGAACAATCAACAAAATGGAGAGACAACCCATGGAATGGAAGAAAATATTTGCAAACTACCCATCTGACAAGAGATTAATAACCAGAATATATAGGACCTCAAATAACTCAATAGGAAAAAATCTAATAATCTGATTTTTTAAATGGGCAAAAGATTTGAATAGACATTTCTCAAAAGAAGATATACAAATGGCAAGCAGGCATATGAAAAGGTGCTCAACATCACCAATCATCAGAGAAATGCAAATCAAAACTACAATGAGATATCATCTCACTGCAGTTAAAATGGCTTATATCCAAAAGACAAGCAATAACTAACAAATGCTGGAGAGGATGTAGAGAAAAGGGAACCCTCATATGCTCTTGGTGGGAATGGAAGTTAGTACAACCATTATGGAGAACAGTATGGGGGTTTCTTGAAAAACTAAAAATAGAGCTACCATATGATCCAGCAATCCCACTGCTAGATAAACACCCAAGAGAAGGGAAATCAGTATATCAAAGAGACAGCTGCACTCCCATGTTTGTTGCAGGACTGTCCACAATAGCCAAGATTTGGAAGCGACCTAAGTGTCCATCAATAGACGAATGGATAAAGAAAATGTGGTACTTATACACAATGGAATACTACTCAGCCATAAAAAAGAATGAGATCTTGTTATCTGCAACAACATGGATGGAAGCAGATGTCATTATGTTAAGTGAAATAAGCCAGGCACGTAAAGACAAATATCCCATGTTGTCTCTTATTTGCGGGATGTAAAATCAAAACAATTGAACACATGGAGATAGAGAGTAGAAGGATGATTATCAGAGGCTGGGAAGTGTAGTGGAGGGCAGAGGGGAGGTGGAGATGCTTAATGGCTACAAAAAACATAGAAAGAATAAATAATACCTAATATTTGATAACACAACAGGGTGACTATACTCAAAATACTTTAATTACACATTTTAAAATAACTGAAAGAGTATAACTGGATTTTTTGTAACACAAAGGATATACGCTTGAAGGAATGAACACCCTGTCTTCCATGATGTGATTATTACACATTGCATGCCTGTATCAAAACCTCTCATGTATTTCATAAATGTGTACACCTACTGTGTACCCACAAAAATTAAATATTTTAAAAAACAAAAATAAAAGTAACTTTCTACTCATCTAAAACCGCTAATTGCAAAAGACAGACCAGTTACTGGCATTACTATATAAAAAAGCTGGAAGCAGTGAAGCCAATGAGAAATAAGGTCCCATTTCTGATGAAAACGGATGAATGAGAAGTAAACTCATGCTTCTAACAATAAGTGAAAGCAAAACTCTATACTAAGATTGGTCAAGGACATGCCTGTGAGTTGTAGATCTAGCTTTTTTAGGCATCAAGTTGAAATGTTACTTGATTAATAATTTCCTCAGTGACAGCCAAAGCCATGGTCCAAAAGGAATGATCTTCACTGCCCAGCCATGAGAGCAATCTACTTGGAGACGCCATTCTCCTCCCTCCCTCCACCTCCTACGTGTTCCTCTTACTGGCTGAACCCAATAGGATGCCAGAAAATGGCCATGGATGCAGTACATTCCATACAACATAGGTGTAAATATGTTTTCAAATCGGAGGTTTGCTGATATAACTGGAAAATCCAAGAAAAAATCAGATATAGTACACGTCTCCAGGTGTTTTCAAATCAGGAAATAATCATATAAAAATGTAGATTCCTGGCTTCTCTTAAAAGTCGAAAGATCCCCAGGCGCAATGGCTCACGCCTGTAATCCCAGCACTTTGGAAGGCTGAGGCGGGGCGGGGGGATCACTTGAGGTCAGGAGTTTGAGACAAGCCTGGTCAACATGGTGAAACCCCATCTCTACTAAAAATACAAAAATTAGATGAGCGTGGTGGCAGGCGCCTGTAGTCCCAGCTACTCAGGGGGCTGAGGCAGGATAATCACTTGAACCTGGGAGGCAGAGGCTGCAGTGAGCCGAGATCACGCCACTGCACTCCAGCCTGGGCGATAGAGCTACACTCCATCTCAAAACAAAACAAACAAAAAATTGTTTTAATCTGGCAACACCAGATCTATTTTCTGTAGGGCAGCACTCAACTGGAACTGAGTAACTGCAGCTGCTCTAGATAGCACACACCCTCTCCAGCTTTCCCCAGGCCCTACCACCTTCCCAGGTGAGGCTGAGGGTGAGTTTTCACCCTTGAGTTGACAATCAGCATCATGCATGCATGGTGTTTTCTTATAAGAAAAAAGTCCTTTTCTGTACTTACGTCTCTACTAAATGGGAAAACAAAAGATAGACTGAGAAGGCAGAATTATTCCTGAAAAATGGAAGAGAACATGTTTCTTATGAAAGGGAAGAGTATTCCTTTGTTTTAATATACACACAAAGTATTTCTTTATCAAACGAACATAAATGAAGAGATCGTCTGTCTATGGGAAAAGAAAATCACATATGGCATGTTCTCATTTACAAGTGGGAGCTAAATGATGAGCGCACACAAACACAAAGAGGGGAACAGACACTGGGGCCTACCAGAGGGTGGAGGGTGGGAGGAGGGAGAGGATCAGAAAAAATAACTATTGGGTAACCAGGCTTAATACCTGGGTAACAAAATAATCTGTACAACAAACCCTCATGACACAAGCTTACCTATATAACAAACCTGCCCATGTACCCCTAAACCTAAACTAAAAGGTTTTTTTTCTTTTAAAAAAAAAAAAAAAAAAAAAGGCTGGTGACAGTGACTCATGCCTGTAATCCCAGCACTTTGGGAGGCTGAGGCAGGAGGATTGTTTGAGCCCAGGAGTTTGAGACCAGCCTGGGCAACAAACTGAGATTCCATCTCCTAAAAAAAAGAGACCATTTGTCTTTTACCCATCCCTTCACTCAATTATGGTATTTGCCTGGACTCTGCTGGCATTTCAGCCTGAAATCCCAGACCAGAGCCATGCAGGTAGAAAACAGAAAAATCACCTAAATTTCATGTAATTGCCCACAGTATTCTTTATTCTTTATTACTTATTGCTATACCCTGCCACTCGTGTTAAACCTCTGTATGTTTCTGAGCCCAGAAGCTACCTTCATCCTCTAAGTAACTTGGGGCATCTAGAACTCAAAGGTTTTGAGGCATTGCCAGGTGGGGATATACTCTAGACAGTTAGAAAAATGTTACTAAGGAAAAGGACACATAAGTCAGAGATGATGATTGAAGGCATGAGAGTCGATTAATTCACTTAAAGAATATGCAGAGGAGGCCAGGAGCGGTGGCTCATGCCTGTAATCCCAGCACTTTGGGAGGCCGAGGCAGGCGGATCACCTGAGGTCAGGAGTTCGAGACCAGCCTGGCCAACATGGTGAAATCCTGTCTCTGCTAAAAATACAAAAATTAGCCAGTGGTGATGCTGCATGCCTGTAGTCCCAGCTTCTAGGGAGGCTGCAACAGGAGGATCACTTGAAGCTGGGACGTGGAGGTCGCAGTGAGCCGAGATTACACCACTGTACTCCAGCCTGGGCAAGAGTGAGACCCTGTCAAAGAAGGAAAGGAAAGGAGAGGAGAGGAAAGGGGAGGAGAGGGGAGGGGAGGGGAGAAGAAGAGTGCAAGAACAAAACTATAACAGGCACAAATAATTAAAAATTGAAGGCCAGTCATGGTGCTCACACCTGTAATACCAATACTTTGGGAGGCCAAGGCAGAAGGATTATTCAAGGCCAAGAGTTCAAGACCAGCCTAGGCAACATAGTGAGATGCTATCTCTACCAAATTTTTTTTTAATTAGCCAGACACAGTGGCTCACACATGTAGTTCCAGTTACTCAGAAGGCTGAGACAGGAGGCTTGCTCGAGCCCAGGAATTCAAGGAGTTCAAGATCAGCTATGATCACACCACTGCATTCCAGCCTGGGTGACAAGAGTGAGACCTTATCTCTATAAAAATAAGAATAAAAACAACAAATAAAATTGAAAGAAGACAATTCAAGCAGGAAGAATTTAATATAGGGAATTCATTACTTGGGTGATAGAAGAGCTGAGAAGCTAAACAGACAACGAGTTAATGCAGAGATTAGCAATACCTGGAAGTTTTGCCACTGCTAGGGCTGATAGGACACAAGACAGGGGGGTGATACCAAAGCCAGGAGCCTTGTGGGACTGTGGGAACTCCCTCCCAGAGCCCCACGGCGGGGGGGGGACTCTGCCGGCCTCCTTTGCCGGAGGCCAACAGACTTCTTCCCCACACCTTAAGTGACCAAAATAAATGTGCAGTTTTGCTCCTACACTTGCTACCCGCTGGTTCTTTTGCGCTTGCTGGGCTGTCTTAGAAAAAACAAATCAGTTGGTGCCGAAACCCCGGAGGAGACCCCTCCTCAGGCCTCTAAGGATTGAGGAACCTCCTCCTGCTTCCACGCTGCAGACGGACCAGGACCTGAGACCCACTTCCCTCACTCTCACGACCTCTCTGGGGTAAGTGCCCTTGTCTCCTCTTTACCTCCCTCGGCCAAAATCCTGTGCAGGTCCGAGGTCCATTTTGAGCCACCATGTGGCTCGGGAGACCCGTTCAGGACGGAGACGTCTGCCTGAAGGTAATCTCCACTTTGGCTCCATGAGCCTCCAGTCTGTCT